>NC_143024.1:56319482-56650196 GCF_057628025.1 Oncorhynchus mykiss | reverse complement strand
AGCTGTTCTGTCTTGCTGATGCACAGAAAAACCAGCCAATTGTATATTATCCATGTAAGATATTGCAGTTTTTAATGTCCTGTTGGTAGGATAGACTTGACCGGAGCTTATCCAGTTTATTCTCCAATGATTACATGTTGGCCAATAGGACGGATGGTCCCCCGTATCGGCATCTTATATTAATGAGAATGAAGGGGATTTGGGCCTGGTCCGGTATCTGGAGTAAATCCTTTGCGTCCGACTCGTTAAATCATTTTTTTTCGTCCATTTCGAGGTGAGTAATCGCTGTTCTGATACCCAGAAGTTATTTTTTGTCATAAGAGACGGTGGCAGAAACATTATGTACAAAATAAGTTACAAACAACACAAAAAACACACAAAATAGCACAATTGGTTAGGAGCCCGTAAAACGGCAGCCATCTCCTCCGGCACCATTCTTTACGCACTAGTGATGAAGTCAATCTCTCCTCCACTTTGAGCCATGAGAGATTGACATGCATATTATTAATGTTAGCTCTTCGTGTACATTTCAGGGCCAGACATGCTGCCCTGTTCTGATCCAATTGTAATGTTCCTAAGTCCCTCTTTGTGGCCCCTGATTACACGACTGAACAGTAGTCCAGATGCAACAAACTAGGGCCTGTAGGACCTGCCCTGTTGATAGTGTTGTTTAGAATGAGGAGTAACGCTTTATTATGGACAGACTTCTACACATCTTAGCTACTGTTGTATGAACATTGAACAACCAAGCAGTTTAGTTACCTCAACTTGCTCAATTTCCACATTAGTCATTACAAGATTTAGTTGAGGTTTAGGGTTTAATGACTGATTTGTCCCAAATACAATGCTTTTAGTTTTTGAAATATTTAGGACTAACTTATTCCGTGCCACCAATTCTAAAACTGACGGCAGCTTTTTTGTCAAATGTTGCAGTCATTTCAGTCACTTTAGTAACTGACGTGTATAGTGTTGAGTCATCTGCCTACATAGACACACTGGCTTTACTCAAAGCCAGCTGTATGTCGTAAGTAACGATTGAAAAGGCAAGGGACCTAGATAGTTGCCCTGGGGAATTCCTGATTCTAACTGGATTATGTTATAAATCCAAAAAATCTGAAATGTGTCCTCCTAAAGATTTGCTCACAGCAGTGAGGACAAAAGCAGTATCTTTGCACATACTGTTGGTTGTAGCATCGCTGATGTTGGTAGCAATACATTGTAGTTCCAGCCAGGTCAGGTTGCAGGGGAAAAGCAGCAGAGAATAATAACCGTGGGACAAGGGCTAACTGTGTCGTGTACTGTGTTCAAGCTGTTTGTGGAAAACCCTGCTAGTTTGACAATGATAGCTCCCAGCTAGGCTAGTAGCTAGCTTCGGCAATCACAGGGCAGATGGTAGGGGTCACAAAATCAAAAAGTATATAAATCAAACTTTTGCAAGGAACTACTGTCACAAATTTACACAAACATTAAACCGAGGTCTCTCGTTCAGTGTTCAATATACGTTGCACTCTGATGATGTGTGAATAATGAGTTGAAGGAACTGAACTTGTTTGTCTATAAATAGTTTGACATTACATATTATCCACACAGTAGACAGGTGTAGTTTGTTGTACATCACTCACATGATGCCCTTTTTGAAGTATCCACGAAAGGTGTCGCTCTCATAGCCCTGTGCCTCACGGTGCTGCACAGCCATGCCTCCCAGGTGCTCGTCCATCATAGTGGTGTAGATGGCCGCCGCCCCTTGCTCGTCATGGGAGGTGGCCTTTCCCAGCCAATAGTGGAGGTCGTAGGTGAACGAGCTACGCATCTTATTGGTCTACAGGATCAGACAGAAATATGTTACTGGGATGTCACTTTGTGTATTTTGTCCGTATAGGCCACTTTTTAGGAGTAGTTTTGACTACGCCAACATAATGTTACATTGATTACTTACGTATAGAACAACATAGCTGTCACCTTCATAGAATTGTCCATATGCTTTAGAAGAGAAGGGCACCATCTCCATGTCCTGACCAATAGGCAAATATGAACAAGTTCAATAGCATTTAATGTCCTTGTGTGAAAAAGTTTAGATTAAGAGCCTAACTTGGAATGGCATTGACATATTAGACGTTTGTTCTGCTATCATATTCTTTACACACTCTTAGAAAAAAAAGGTTCCAAAATGGTTCTTCGGCCCTCCCCATAAGAGAACCCTTTGAAGAACCCTTTTTTGGTTCAAGTATAACCATTTTGGTTCCAGGTATAACCCTTTTGGGTTCCATGTAGAATCCTCTGTGGAAAGGGTTCCACATGGACCCCATAAGGGTTCTTCCTGGAACCAAAAGGGTTATACTTGAACCAAAAAAGGGTTCTTCAAAGGGTTCTCTTATGGGGACAGCCAAATATTTATTTTAGGTTCTAGGTAGCACCTTTTTTTTCTAAGTGTGTAGTGATGACCATATATATATGTTCTGGTGTCTCACCTCTATTCTCCATATCTGCAGCCCTGGTGTGGTTTTATTGAGGACTTTTGCAACTTGGGTTTTGACCTGCATCTGTGGCATGGTGCCAGATTCAGCTTAGAAAAGATACCTAGAAGGAAAGGGGGGGGGGGGGGGGAATGGTATGTGAGTCATTGCGGGGTTCACTATGTCTTAATGGAACTCGCTAACCTGAATTAATTATTTTGTATACACATTCAGTACTATTCCATACCATGACACAGATAACTTAGAATACTGAAAACCTAATCAAAACAGACACAAACTCTATCAACTCTACTGTTTCTTAGTGTTACCTGGCTCCGCTACCTTGTATGACTTACTAAGGGGAGGAGTTTAAATGTTTTTATTTTTAATTTCACCTTTATTTAACCAGGTAGGCAAGTTGAGAACAAGTTATCATTTACAATTGCGACCTGGCCAAGATAAAGCAAGGCAGTTCGACACATACAACAACACAGAGTTACACATGGAGTAAAACAAACATACAGTCAATAATACAGTAGAAAAATAAGTCTATATACAATGTGAGCAAATGAGGTGAGATAAGGGAGGTAAAGGCAAAAAAAAAAGGCCATGGTGGCGAAGTAAATACAATATAGCAAGTAAAACACTGGAATGGTTGATTTGCAGTGGAAGAATGTGCAAAGTAGAGATATAAATAATGGGGTGCAAAGGAGCAAAAATAAATAAATAACTACAGTAGGGGAAGGGGTAGTTGTTTGGGCTAAATTATAGATGGGCTATGTACAGGTGCAGTAATCTGTGAGCTGCTCTGACAGCTGGTGCTGGTGTTGACCCGCATATCTTTGAGTTGTTCATTTGCTGAGTCAATGATGTCACCTCAGTAGATTATTTCATTTTCTGTCTCAGGTCACAGAATGGTAATGGGAGTATACTGCTCAAGAGTATCTCACTATGTGCTCATTTACTGTCAAAAGCAGGGTGGGACCCTACTCGAATGAACCACTTATTTTGAAGAAACCATTGCAGGAGTATTGTAAACAGTTGGCCACATTGAAGGAAGTGAAAGCCTCAGTACCGCCCAAATGTTACCACATCCTTGAACACATACAGCAGTCTCCAATTTCCTGAGTGCCAAAACACATGGTGCCGCCTTACAACGGTGTCTATAATGGTTATACTGCTATGGTCTCATGGCTTATTTGACTCATTACAATCTATCTCAAAACTGAAAATGCATCTAAAGTGTGTTTCATGTAATAGTCTATTCCATTGCACAGCATAAATTAAGGGATTGACACATTATGTTTTGTCATTTAGTTGGTACATTTTGCTGCGAGCCGAAGCCAAGTTCTTATGGTAGCCAAGTTCTTCTCTATGAATCTAAGAGAGAGATGGAGAACAATGACCTTATGAAGGCTTTAAACCTTTAAAACCGGTATCTCAGACACAGATTAGGCTAAACCGAATCTCTGTTAACCATGAAGTAAACTCTTGCGTAATTTTGTCATCTGCACACAATCTGATCACGAGACATTAGGCTAAGCCTAGTCCTGAACAAATAAAACATTTCAATAGAAATTTGGCACAGAGCATGTATTTTTGTCCCGGACTAGCCTATGTTTAATCTGTATTTAAATGTCCACTGCGAAAAGCCTTGAGTTGAATATCAGATAGATATAATCCCCAACAACATAGGGACAAAACGTCCACATAACAGGACTACTATTCCACCCTTCTTTGGACACTGTGTTAACAAACCTCCAGACGAGCTTCAATGCCATACATCTCTCCTTCCGTGGCCTCCAACTGCTCTTAAATGCAAGTAAAACTAAATGCATGCTATTCAACCGATTGCTGCCTGCACCTGCCCGCCCGGTTCTGACTTAGAATATGTGGACAACTACAAATACCTAGGTGTCTGGTTAGACTGTAAACTCTCCTTCCAGACTCACATTAAGCATCTCCAATCCAAAATAAAATCCAGAATCAGCTTCCTATTTCGCAACCAAGCATCTTTCACTCATGCTGCCAAACACACCCTCGTAAAACTGACTATCCTACCGATCCTTGACTTCGGCAATGTCATTTACAAAATAGCCTCCAACACTCTACTCAGCAAATTGGAGGTAGTCTATCACAGTGCCATCCGTTTTGTCACCAAAGCCCCATATACTACCCACCACTGCGACCTGTATGCTCTCGTTGGCTGGCCCTCGCGTCATATTCATCGCCAAACCCATTGGCTCCAGGTCATCTATAAGTCTTTACTGGGTAAAGCCCCACCTTATCTCAGCTCACTGGTCACCATAGCAGCACCCACCCATAGCACGCGCTCCAGCAGGTATAGTTCACTAGTCACCCACAAAGCCAACACTTCCTTTGGCCGCCTTTCCTTCCAGTTCTCTGCTGCCAATGACTGGAACGAATTTCAAAAATCACTGAAGCTGGAGACTCATATCTCCCTCACTAACTTTAAGCATCAGCTGTCAGAGCAGCATACAGATCATTGCACCTGTACATAGCCCATCTGTAAATAGCCACCCAACTACCTCATCCCCAAATGCTTTTTTTCTTTCTCCCTTGCACCCCAGTATCTCTGCATATCTATCACTCCAGTGTTTAATTGCTAAATTGTAATTATTTCGCCACAATGGCCTATTTATTGCCTTACCTCACTAATCTTTCTTCATTCGCACACACTGTATACAGACTTTTCTATTATGTTATTAACTGTGCTTTTGTTTATTCCATGTGTAACTCTGTGTTGTTTGTGTCGCACTGCTTTGCTTTATCTTGGCCAGGTCGCAGTTGTAAATGAGAACTTGTTGTCAACTGGCCTACCTGGTTAAATAAAGGTGATTTTTACATTTTTTTTAAATAAAACAAAAAATTGTCCCCATTGAAAGCATCTTCCTATTGAGAGTATAAGGGCCAGCTGGATCAGTATGCTATCTGTGGCTGGCAGACAGGCTGGCTGCTGATAGACCATAGAGGATGCATAGTTCAGTTTATGAGAAGTGGACCATGACGTGTTATTGTGCTGTGTTTGCTCTCTGCCCATTTCTTGTAACCGCAGACTTCCCAGCTGTCTCCATATGGCTGCTAAACCAAACAGCAGCCATTGCTGAAACAGACTAAGCGCTCTATTCAATCAGATTCTGCGACTGGAAATCTAAAGGTAATTTCCGATTGAGCCGCCATAAGCAGCGTTTACCTTGAACGTAGTCTCCACTAAAGCAGGAAAGCCAAATTTCTCCGATGCAAATTGAATAGAGCCCTAAAATGTCTATCACACTGTGTCCTTTGTAGCCCGAGTGTTTGTAAATCAATCAATCATAAGCCCCACCCTACATCATTGGTACATTTACTGATGGGTATAACGCTCATAATTACAAAGACCCATGATAGGCTATTCACACATCCACTGCGAAACTAGACCTCCGGTTGGGTAAGCAGGACGTTAGGAGATGACTTCAAAATCCGCCACCAGGGGGAAACGGTGAGTGCTATTACAATAAAGTAGGCTTGGGTTTTGCTAGGGCATTGTGGTCGGAATAGCAGGTGGGCGTAAACTGCGAGCTCCAGCTCTGAGGGTTACTTGTCCAATCCCAGTGCTAGGCACTCGTTTTTTTGGTTTGTTTGAACCCTATCCCAAAGCTTAACCCTTAACTATCGAAATTAATGCCTAAACTTAACCTTCGAAATGTGAAGCTTGTAGACAAAGGTTTAGACATCTGATTTTACAGTGAGACTCTGAGAGCTTGATGATTTACTCCTCCAGCAACTCATTTGTGTATGGTTGGTCAATGTTAGTGTGTGTACTGTATGTGTTTACTGTTTACATTTATACCACTGCTTAATCTACATCCTCAAAAACTTTATTACTATTATATTTAGTCTATTAGCATTTCCAATTGAGGATAAGTGAGACCAATGCACTCATAATTTGTCTTTCTACTTATGAACTAACCACAGTATAGATGCGTGTATGCTTATCATAAAACAATAACTTTATGAGGAAAATAATTATCCTCTAACTGCTATTCAGAGGTCTGTTGATAGAGTAATACAATAATGACTCATTGCAACCACACCTATATTCGCTGTGTCCTGATTGGATAATACTCTATGATGAAGGAGGGGCCTAACGTTGGTTTAGTGACAGGTTGACAGAGGACACTCCTCCTCCCACATCTGTTCCCAGGCCAACCAACCATGAAATGAATCCCACTGATTTCCTCAACCCAGTTCAAAGGTGGAGATGGTTCATGATCGGTGAACTTTTATTGCACTGTGATAATCATCCTGCCTGTGACCTCAAGGTCCCATAGCTTTACAGTTACTACCAACCCCTGACGTTGACCAAGCAGGGCAGCACCCTGTGGTATAATATTGACTGATATGGCCCCATCGGGTGAGGGCCTGGCATAGTGCCAAATGACATCTCTCCTCTTACTAAGGTGATGTAGGGTAGTAGTGTTGTAGATCCCTCCCCATACTATAACATCTACACTACCTTTCAAATACTTGGGGTCACTTAGAAATGTCCTTGTTTTTTAAAGAAAAGCACATTTTTTGTCCATTAAAATAACATCAAATTCATCAGAAATACAGTGTAGACCTTGCAAATGTTGTAAATGTCTATTGTAGGTGATTTTTAATGGAATATCTACATAGGCGTACAGAGGACCATTATAAGCAACCATCACTCCTGTGTTCCAATGGCACGTTGTGTTAGCTAATCCAAGTTTATAGTTTTAAAAGGCTAATTGATCATTAGAAAACCCTTTTGCAATTATGTTAGCACAGCTGAAAACTGTTGTTCTGATTAAAGAAGCAATAAAACTGGCCTTCTTTAGACTAGTTGAGTATCTGGAACATCAGCATTTATGGGTTCGATTACAGGCTCAAAATAGCCAGAAACAAATAACTTTCTTCTGAAACTCGTCAGTCTATTCTTGTTCTGAGAAATGAAGACTTTCCATGCAAGAAATTGCCAAGAAACTGAAGATCAACAACATTAACAATGTCTACACTGTATTCCTGATCAATTTTATGTTATTTTAATGGACAAAAAAATTGCTTTTCTTTCAAAAACAAGGACATTTCTAAATGACCCCAAACTTTTGAACGGTAGTGTACATCCCCTCAACATGTGGACTACAGTGAACTACAATAACTCATACAACGGTAAGACACTGTTTCACCTGGTTGATCAGTCAAGTCCCCATTTTAGAAAGCTGCACAAGTTTAATACCAAGTTTAATGGTCTGGAAATTGTTTGTGTGTGTAGACACGATACGTCCTAGTTTTTTAGCCCAAGCATTGCCTAATTTCTAAGGGACTGTGCCTGTGGTCATGCCCTAGTTGTCCTTGGTTTTGGTTCATTAGGTTGCTTTCTCCACCCTTCTCATGCCATCTACTAACATGTAAAAAATACATAGGAAAATTTGCACACAAATGCTAGCTGTGAAATGGATCACAAAAGCTAAAAAAGTAGCCTACGTGTATCTATTACAGCAACAACCATGTCACGGCATGAAGACTTTCACCATCGGTGCCCAAAATCTACAGTGATCCATCCTTTTTCAATGCGTCAAGCTGAAGTGTTGTACAGTCATTTAAATGTCTGTGTATCCTAATACCAATATAACATTTGCAGGTTGACACTACTGTAGCTGATACCGGCATCTAACGCAGGTCAGCTTAGCCTACCTCTCCAAGGCTCCACAGTAACCAAGTCAACATTTCATCCTTTATTGTCTACATCAAGACAGAGCCTGTTCAACATAAACCCTCTTTTATCTTCGCGGAAACAAACAGGAACAGACCAATAGCTTGGTACGTTGTACAAAGGACTCACCTAATGTGGTGGAAGCAGGAGTGGAGAGGAAAGGGTGAGATATGTCAGGATCTAGCAGGATCTTACCACCCCATTTACAGCACCTGCATTTTTCCCTCTCTCTCTCTAACAGACACACACACACACACACACACACACACACACACACACACACACACACACACACACACACACACACACACACACACACACACACACACACACACACACACACACACACTTGATTGTCCATTACCTCAGTGACCATATATGGCAAGCAGATGTGATATGCATACAGGTGTGTGTGCCTTCTCTCATCTAGTGCCGAGCGACCTTGTTCCTAGAAACAAGTGTTTAGTCCATAGCTGTCTCATTGTGTTTGTCCTCCTCATCAGTAGTGACTCATATTTACTTGTGGTCAACCCTCTCCTGCCTGCCCTTGTTGTTTGTTTGCTGTTGAATATACATTTAGAGGAACACTTTATTTTAGGCTATAGAAAATTACCAGGTATTTCTATGAAAATTATTCTTAATTGCACAGTAATGACTTGTGTGTTACATGTTTGTTTTTTCCCCAAACAATTGTGTTAAATTCTTTTGAAGAAAGTCCTAGAATGTACAGAACACAATATCTCCATGAATACCATGAAAGCTAGCCGTTTTGTGTTTGAGTTGGCTTTGGTCATCAATTAGTTTCAAACTGAACGTGTTGTATCAGTGAAATTCCCATTCAATATTAATGGAGTTGCTTGGTGATTTGGAGTTTGTTATAAGTATGGGTTGTTTCTGTGTATTATTGGTCTGTCTGTGGGTTTGGTCAGTAAAGGGAAGCACAATTAATCAATACGGCCCAGGAGGGTGTGGTATATGGTCAATATACCATGGCTAAGGGCTGTTCTTACGTACAACGCAACGCAGAGTGCCTGGATACGGCCCTTAGCCATGGTATATTGGCCATATACCACAAACCCCCAAGGTGCCTTATTGCTATTATAAACGGATTACTAATGTTATTAGAACAGTAAAAATAAATGTATTGTCATACCTGTGGTATATGTTCTGATTTACCACGGCTGTCAACCAATCAGTATTCAGGGCTCGAACCACCCAGTTTATAATGCAGATAATACAGTGTGTGTTATTTGTTCTTCGTTGGTTGTATTATGGTTTTCTGTAGGTTATGCACTCTTAGAAAAAAGGGTTCTTTGGGGTTCTATATAGAACCTTTTGGTTTTTGGATGAGCTTAAGGAACCCTTTCCTAAAATAGGTATATATACTGAACAAAAATATAAACGCAACATGCAACAATTTCAAAGATTTTACTGAGATACAGTTCATAGAAGAAAATTAGTCAATTGAAATGAATTCATTAGGCCCTAATCTATGGATTTCATATGACTGGGAAGAGGCACAGCCATGTGTGGGCCTGGGAGGGCATAGGGCCACCCACTTGGGAGCCAGGCCCAGCCAATCAGAATGAGTTTTTCCCAACAAAAGGGCTTTATTAAAGACAGAAATACCACCCCCCCCCCCCCCCCCCCAGACGATCCCGCAGGTGAAGAAGCCAGATGTGGAGGTCCTGGGCTGGAGTGGTTACATGTGGTCTGCGGTGGTGAGGCCGGTTGGATGTACTGCCAAATCCTCTAAAATGACAGTGGCTTATGGTAGAGCAATTAACTTTCAATTCTCTGGCAACAGCTCTGTTGGACATTCCTGCAGTCAGCATGCCAATTGCATGCTCCCTCAAAACTTGAGACATCTGTGGCATTGTGTTGTGTGACAAAACTGCACATTTTAGAGTGGCCTTTTTGGTCCCCAACACAAGATGCACCTGTGTTATGATCATGCAGTTTAATCAGCTTCTAGATATGCTACATCTGTCAGGTGGATGGATTATCTTGGCAAAGGAGAAATGCTCACTAACAGGGATGTAAATAAATTTGTGCCCAAAATTTGAGAGAAATAAGCTTTTTATGAGTATGGAAATTTTGTCGGAACTCAAAGGGTTTCTGTATAGTACCTTTTGGTCAATTAAAAAAAAACAACTGCCATTCCAACATGAACATGCAAGAGGACAGTGGCGTGCGTCACACACACACACACACACACATGCACACACCACAACAATTTACAAACCCTAACCACTTACAGGCTAAGCATGATGTACAGTATGAACTACAGCTGAACCAAGTAGCCCACCAATAAACACATTATTTTTCAATGTAAGGTAAGCAAAGTTGATTATTTATTTCAAATATATATATATATATATTATATGAATATATATGAAGCCAAAGTAATAAACTATTAGCTAGACGAAGTTTAACGTTATTACAATGTGAGCTAGCTAGCTAATTTAGCTATATAATCCAAACATCTAGGCTACTCTTTCAAATAAACACAATTATTTTAAATGGGATATGCCAAATAGAACTACAGACCCAGCCTGACATTGGCAATTAGCTAATTGCTAATTTATTTCAGTATTTCAGTGTGGAGACAGTTGAGGAGACTATACTTAATGAAGCCATTAGACGACTGTTGCTGACTCAGAGGATGTATGTATAAATGATTTCTAATACATTATGTAAAATAAGTATCAGTGATTCAATAGCCTAGTTAATCATTACATGACTTTTAACACACAAGATTTTGCTGTCTTGCATTAGCCCAGAACTACCAGAAGATCTCTCTTTTGGCTGCTGACAACAACTGCATGTACACTGAGCAAAAAATATAAATGCAACATGCATGTAAAGTGTTCCAATGTTTCATGAGCTGAAATATAATATCCCAGAAATGTTCCATATAGGGAGTTCTAGGGAGTTTTTCCTAGCCACCGTGCTTCTACACCTGCATTGCTTGCTGTTTGGGGTTTTAGGCTGGGTTTCTGTACAGCACTTTGAGATATCAGCTGATGTAAGAAGGGCTTTATAAATAAATTAGATTTGATCAGTGCACAGGTGCACCTTGTGCTGGGGGCAATCAAAGGCTGCTCTAAAATGTGCAGTTCTTATCAACCCTCCAGGTCTCCTGACCACAATCCAAAATATGGTCTGAAATGCACAAATGATTAACCCTTGTAGTTCCTCTCAGCTTTATGATGACCTGCAAATGTATACACACACGTCACACACACACACACACACACACACACACACATGCACACACCACAACAATTTACAAACCCTAACCACTTACAGGCTAAGCATGATGTACAGTATGAACTACAGCTGAACCAAATATTGAATGAAGGCTGTTATTCAAGCCTTCTTGTTATCATGGAGGCCCCTTCCCTCAGCCAACCACTCTCTTCTCTCCCTCCTTGTCCTTCGTTGGCCTCTCTGTCTGACCACTGTCCAAAAGATCAGACCACTGTGGTCTGACTCTGTGTCATTTGGACCGGGTTGCCTTCGTTTCCCCGGGCCAAATGGATCTTCAAAGAACTTCACAAAGTTAAACGGACCATTCAAATTTGGCAAACGCTAAGTGGGAGGTGCACTGCTACAGTGGGGAGCTGTTTGGTCCACTAATGGGCCGGACTTTTGTTCCCCTGAAGTCATGCAACAACTCAACACAGGAGCCCCTCAGAAACGCTGCTGATTAGAGAAGAGGGGCGGGCATGGGAAAATTCAGAGCAAGACAGGTTACCGAAAGGTATCTACGGACTTGCCAACACTCAGAGGCACAGGCTACACGTGATGTACAGACATGCACGTACACATGCATACACCGACAAACAGTAGGCTTCGTACAGAGACACAGAAACATTGCAGGCAGCGCCATACATACGGTGCACTTCCCCTCAGCTTTGCAATGACCTGTGATTGCATACACACATCAGATAGACAGACAGACACACACACGCAGTAGGCGCGTACAGAGACACAACATACACACAATGCCAGTAGGGGCACACAAACAGTGCACATATGTAAGCAGGCTCAAAGAAACAGATGACCTTAAACATCCATACAAACGGACACACTAACACATTACACACAAACACGTGCTCACACCTGCTGACAGCTCTGAAGCCCTTAGGTGGAAAGTCAGCCCTAAGGGTTTGACTCCAGGTCTCGTTTACTCACGAAACAACCTTCTCCCTTTCGGAATTGGTGTCCAATCCACACTAAATCAAAGCCTGTTCCCAGAGTCGTGCACCACAAGCGCCGTGCACCACAACCCCCCTGGAAACACAAGGAAACAAACAAGGAGCATTCACCCGTCAAACACTGCTTCACCTACCTCAGTCAGGTGGAGGGTGTGTGTGTCTCCTTGACAGCGTCAGTGCGTCAGGCTCTCTCTCACAATCTCTCCCTCCACCTGCTGCTTGTGTCTCGGTGAACTTCAGCCCCTTGTGTACAGCCACTCCCTCTGCCTCCTCCAACTCATTAACCAACCCCTTGGTGCTGTGGTGGTGGTGCCTGGAAGGAGATAAAGAGAGCCAGCACCTCGGAGCTGCCTGTATCCCCTGTTGAGTGGCTGCCACTGGGTGCTCCTTTCCTGGGGCTGGGCTGGCGGACTCTCACCCTCCTTCCGTGGCTCTGGGTGAATGGTTAGTTCAGCTCCATGGCTCTCCCTTTGTGAAAGTGCTACGGAGTGTCGAAGGCCCTCAGAGAAGGGGATAAGACCCAACCTCAACAATCACACATAGGAGACCCAGCTCCCCCTGCCTCTCTCCGTAGTTCCCTCTCCCGTCCCCCCCCTCCCCGTCTCTAACACAATGGGCCGATCAGCTGGTATGGCAAGGTTGCACAGGATTTTGAGCGCTTGGGAAGCTGCAGGTTGCAGAACTTTCTGTCTTGTGTAGATTTGAAAGTCAGGTATTTTCCTGACATCAAGCTTTGCATAATAGGAAGATGAGATAGTAGATTTGTTGATAATATGAATTTGAATATTATTAAAATGTAGGGGGAAAAAGGAAGGGAAGCGCTGCTAGTGTACACAATAGTAGATCTTTGTAGATGCTCTGTCGTTGTGATGACTGCAGAGTGCATCACATTCTCTTTCTCTGAATCATGAGCTGGAGTCCATCAAATCAAGAGAGAGTTTTATTTGTAATGAAAAATATCAGTGATCGTTTGCTGCTTTACACAATATTTCCTCATAGGATATGTAGAGTCATGGTACATTGTAGATTTGTAAATAAAAGCTACAAAAATAATTGCTGTAAGAAATATCATTGAGTTACACAATACATTATTTGAAACTTTAGGATGATTTGGATATAAAGCGTGAATTATCCTAATATAGGTACCATTAACTTGCATTGGATTTGTGACACAAATGCTAAAAAGTTAGCATTTGAAACAGTGGCAAGGTAAACAAAACCAAATAATGGGTTGCTGTCATACCTGGTCCGTAAACTGCTTACAGGGTAAGAAAATCTTTAATAAATTATCCCCAAATAGCAGGAACAGCACCATTTAGTGGTCAGGATGTAGGACCCAACAACTTCAATGACTAATTCCTCTGAACAGGGGAAAAAAACCTCACTCAATTCACTGAGAATACATTACATTGGTTGAAGGAACAAAATTAATTAATAGGGGGGGGTCCGTGGATGGCTTTTGACCACTTCTTTTGATTCCTCATGTCTTACCCATTGTTATCAAAAGTTTGGTCCAAATCGGATATTAGGTACTATAATTGTTGAATATTATATGAATCCTATAAATTAAAATGGCCAATTTCCGTGCAATAAATTAGCTTAATTTCTCAGAGATCAAATATTGTTCCAACAAAATAATGTTGCAGAAATGCTAACGTTAACAGAAACCATTTCAGAATAATCTGAACCTCTTACTTGGTCTTTTTTTAGGTGGAAGGACCCTGTAGCAACATTGCAACAGTTTTTTTCCAATCAGTGCATGATCATTCTTGAATTCAGTCTTGGAACACATAAAAAAATACTATTTGTAAACCAACTTATAAATTGTGGAGAAAAAAAAGCACATTAAAACAGAAACAATAAATGTACATGCATTTGAATCCAACTTGATTGTCTGGGCTGACTGATGTTGATCTTATTCTCCAGTGAAGGTAGGGTTAGCCACGGTGGTGGTCGCGTTCATGAATAGTGGATTGTCTCCCTATTGAGAAAGATAGTAAATTACGTATGATGAAAAATCAGTAATGTATGGAACTCAGATATCTGGAGTGATAAATGCGGTGTCTTGTTTTAAATAGCTGCTGTCTTTGCCAGCCATACATTTATAGCAAATCACAACATTGGCATGGATTTCGACTTACGCACAGTTACTGATCAAATCTTGCAAAAGCGCTTTATAAACAAGTCTCCTCCGGTTCTGGAGACCAATGCTGTGCAGCTCTATCTATTCTCAAAGAGCCCGATCCCAATTAAGAATGTATGCCTTTCCTCCTACGCACTTCTCAGTATTTGGTATTCAGACTTACTGTATTTAGTCGAGTAACGCGCTCAGCAGGTGTGGCTACTTTGCGCACTCTGAATACATTTAATTCAACCACTGAAACCATCCCGCTTGCGGCCAACATATTTTCGTGGAGTTTTCATTCAATGGGGTTTTCAGTACTTTTGTCTTAAGCCATCCCTTTAAATACGAAGCACCTTTAATTAGAATTTTGTCGACAGACTCAATAGAATATATTGCGAGAACGGGTTCAGAATATAAGGGTCAATGAAAGAAAGCCATCTATGCATATTCGTCTCCGTTTCAGCACCAACTGGTGGATTAAAAAAAGACTGATCTTGTAGATTATTTAGGCATATTTTTTGGTTAGAAAAGTATGTATGAATCCTTGAAAAAAAACTTTGAGAGCATTTATGCACAAAACACCGTACAGAAAATACATTTTGATTTCTTCTGAAAGTTACCATATTCGAGTTCAATCCATTAAATATTGGAATGTGAAAAAAAGTACAATAGGGGTTGAACAATAATCCTATAAATCTACCCTAATTCTCACTGAGTTTCATAATCATTCAAATAGGTTACGTGTCCTAAATTATTACACAACGTTAGCCTAAGATGATCCACTAATGCTAGCGACCCTCAAGAACAATTTACAAGGACATGAGAGGGGAAAGGAAGGTAAACGGAATGGAATGGAATGATGCAAAATTAAATGTATGTGGGTATTACTGACAGTGGCTACCGATAGTGGCTAATATTTAGCATGATACAAATTGTAAAATAAAATGGAGAACGGCCTGGGCATATAAGGGTGCACATTTAGTTGCACATTTAGTTTTTTGTCATAGCACTACACAGCTGATTCAAATAATCAAGTAATCACCAAGCATTGCACATTTTGGGGTCCCCACTACCTAGTTTGGAAACACTGGCATACATCAATTCGGCAGGTTCGACCCTACATAAGCCTATAGCTTGGATCTCCAAATTTCATGCACACATATTATAAGGGTACACAATCAGAATTCTGATCGGCACTGCTATTTATATCCCATTTCACTGTGCAGTACATGTCATGTTCATATGATTTTCAGTTTGCTTCCATATGGCTGGTTTCCCATTAGTGTCCAGGGATCATAAGGAAAAATCATCTAAAAATAATTGCTATGCGTATTTACAATCCCCTTCTCCAAATGGATTACTAATTGACACAGCTCTTATCAATAGACCTTACCAAGTTGTAGATTTCAGTGCATGGAGAACGGTGCAATTTCTAAATGCACCAAATGTAAATGCTTTTTCCATTTGGAACTGGTAGGTTCGCTAGATCTTATTCATGGTTTCCTCGCGCGTAAAGGTGGTAGAATTATTAGGGAACTAATTCAAGGTCACATATTCATTTATTCAAGCTCCACTTCAAACTAATAGTGGGTGAATATAGTATGTTATTCTCACGCTTAAGTTCTTTGTCAGAATACGCATAGAGAGAAAAGCACATAAAAAAGGGAATAATGAATCTGTGCCAAAGTGATGATTTCTATGAAGTAGCAAATGTCACTCACCGGGGACCACTTTCCTTTCTTCTGCTCATTCTCAAACCTGCGGAACTCCTTCACGTCTCTCATGTAGAGGATGGCTTTGATGATGAGCAGGATCAGTAAGCCGATCAGGGCCACGCCCGCAATGGAGCCTCCAATGATGGCGTAGATGTTTGGCAACTCCGGACATTCTAAAACAATTATGACAGACATTAACAACCATACATTTTTAGGCAGTCCTGGAGGCTGTAGCATGTTACGTTTACTGTGAAAACATTTGGTAGCAAACATCTCTCGGACACTGTGATTCAGATGCTTTCAATGTGACTTGGAGGCTTCATCTTGATGCCCATCAAACAACGTGGTCGGTCAACTAAAACCCCCAGAAAACATGATCTGTTTTCTGTGGGCTATGAAGGTAACATGGGCATACTTTTTAGTTGCACAAGACATACGTCTCTCACCTCTGGTCTTTAGTATCTGGGCGGAGTAGTTGTCCTCTCCATCCAACTGTTTAATGATAAAGAACACCCGGCAGTTCTCCACATCCCTCACGTCACAAGGCTTACCAGGTGGCAATGTCTCCACCATCTCAAATTCATTAATACTCTTACAGGTCTGGGAGCAGTTCTTGCTGAACGGGCCTGTCTGAAAGCCCAGACACTCGATGCACTTCCTGAAAATAGAAGAACGAGGTAGAGAGTGGAAAACTTCCTTGCTCAACATTTTGTCTTCTCCCTTTAAGGACTTCAACACATGCTTTGGTTCCAAAACCCCTCGCGTTGAGTAAGATGGCAACACGCAGAAATGATATTTTTAAGTGCTACATTCTGTTCTACCAGTCATCCTTTACGGTCAATGGTAACCGTCTTTGTTTGTCCTATGGTTGTGATGCAATTTAACATGTACACGATGGATCCAACAACATTACCTAAAGGGGCCAGTGAATACAGTGGTTGTGAGTGAGTGAAAAAGGTGGGCCCAGGCCGTCTTACCCCTTGGTTATACAGGGAGTCTGGCAGGCGGGACAGGTCAGACAGTAGGGCCGCTGGTAGCCCTCGATACACTTGCACTGGTTACACTGGCATGTGCCCCTGCCGCTGCACACGCTCCCGCTTGGTGTGCGACACTGCTCATCCGACTTCTTGCATTGGCAGGCGGTGCCTTCGTACTCGGGGTTGCATTCGCAAATTTTACAACGGCATTTCCCGTTCCCTTCAACACAGAGACATGATTTTACGTCAGAATTGTTTTAATACTTCACGTGTGTACCCTCAGTCATAATGAGACTGTCATTATCAGATGGCAGGTGTTCTTTCTATTGTTATACAGTACATGTACTGTATATATATTTCCATCTATATTTCCAATGTTTCTGTAAAAATCTATTAATCTATTTTTTAAATTTATTGATATTTTCATATATTCTATCAGACTGCACCTCCACACAGTTTGTTCTGAAACTTCTCGCAGCTCTCGTTTTCACACTCGCAGTGCGTGCCGTAGTAGGTGCTGCCGCCTTGTTGGGCATAGCACTGGCAAATGCCACACACACAGTCCCCTCGTCCTTCGCACTCCGTGCCGTTGTCCTTCCGGCATGCCGCCCTCAGAGAGCTCTCGTCCTTCTCCCCGATGGCGCACTCGCACTTCTGACCCACGAAGCCGGCATTGCAACTGCACAGAGTTGGGAGGAAAAAGCCTACTGTACTGATTGCTTGTGAAGACTTTACATTTACCACCCCCCAAAATTGTGGTGTCTTTTTGTTCCCCCTGAGTACAGAGAATAGAAATACAGTATAGAAAATAGAATGAAATAGATGGTTCATAACAATCCATGTTTCTCAGTTTCTTTGTTTTTCAGGTGACTCAATGCACTTCTAGGGGGATGAAGGGGAAATCATGCATCATATATTGGATTCAATATTGACTATATCAACATAAGTTGGAATATATTGGGGAAACAAAAGCACATGCTATTTGTTGTATATCCCAACCAATGCCCGCCTTACCTGCACATGCCACATTTGACTTTACCCTTCCCGTCGCAGTCCTTGTGATTCTCCTCCTTGGGGTCATCACATTCACACTCGCAGCGAGTCGACAAGCTCACCTTCAGCTTGTCTTTTATGCCCAATGGGCCAATCAGAAAAGACCTCTCCCTGTCTATACATTCATCTGCCGTCACTGTTACGTTGAAAGACACCTGAGAGGAATTCAGGAGACGCAATGAGTAAATTTGTGGTATGTGTTTGGATAATGTTTTTTTTGCTATTTATTATCATTTAACTAAATGGATCTAAAATAGTGTATAAGAGAGTAAAATAAATATTGTGTAAGATCATACAAAATACTTTGCTGTGACTCTTATGTGGATGATGTTAAAAATATTTGTTGGTCTGATGTGATTAATAAGTAGCATCCAGATACTGCAATTGATGAATTTATGAAATTGCTTCTTCCAATTATTCATAAACATGCACCTGTTAAGAAACTGACTGTTGGAACTGTTAAGGCTCAATGGATTGATGAGGAATTGAAAAACTGTGTGGTTGAAAGAGATGGGGCAAAAGGAGTGGCTAATAAGTCTGGCTGCACATCTGACTGGCTGACTTACTGCAAATTGAGGAATTATGTGACTAAACTCAACAAAAATAAACAGAAACTGTATTATAAAGCCAAGATCAATGATATGAAGAATGATGGAAAAAAACTTTGAAGTACTTTAAATTAAATTATGGGCAGAAAAACAAATTCAATTCCATCTTTCATCGAATCAGATGGCTTATTCACCAATTATTTTAGCGATTACTTCATTACATGTAGCAAATTGTGCAAACTTAGGCAGGAAATGACAACAACGAACAGTGAGCCATTGTATTCATGCATAAAAAAAGAAAAGCATCGCAACTATGAAAGAAAAGTTTTGCAAGTTTCAATTTTGTAAAGTTAGTGTGGGAGATGTGAAAAAGGATTGTTATCGATCGACAATGACAAACCTCCTGGCATTGATAACATAGATGGAAAGCTACTGAGGATGGTAGCTGACTCTATAGCCACTCATATCTGTCATATCATTCATCTGGGCCTACAGGAAAGTCTTTGTCCTCAGACCTGGAGGGAAGCCAAAGTAATTTCGCTACCCAAGAGTGGTAAAGCGGCCTTTATTGGTTGAAACAGCAGACCTATCAGTTTGCCGCCAGCTCTGAGCAAACTGTTGGAAAGAATTGTGTTTGACCAAATACAATGCTATTTCTCTGTAAACAAATTAACAACAGACTTTCAGCATGCTTATAGTGAAGGGCATTCAACATGTACTGCACTGACACAAATGACTGATGATTGGTTGAAAGAAATTGATAATAAGAAGATTGTGGGAGCTGTACTGTTAGATTTCAGTGCAGCCTTTGATAATATTGACCATAACCTGTTGTTGAAAAAACATACAGTACCAGTCAAAAGTTTGGACACACCTACTCATTCAAGGGTTTTTCTTTATTTTGACTATTTTTTTTACATTGTGAATAATAATGAAGGCATCAAAACTATGAAATAACACACACCGAATCATGTAGTAACCAATAATGTTAAATAAATCAAAATATATTTTATATATGAGATTCTTCAAAGTAGCCAACCTTGGCCTTGATGACAGCTTTGCACACTCTTGGCATTCTCTCAACCAGCTTCATGAGGTAGTTACCTGGAATGAATTTCAAATAACAGGTGTGCCTTGTTAAATGTTAATTTCTTTCCTTCTTAATACCTTTGAGACAAACAATTGTGTTGTGACAAGGTAGTTGTGGTATACAGAATATCACCCTATTTGATAAAAGACCAAGTCCATATTATGGCAAGAACAGCTCAAATAAGCAAAGAGAAACAACAGTCCATCATTACTTCAGTCAATCCGTAAAATTTCCAGAACTTTGAAAGTTTCTTCAAGTGCAGTCACAAAAACCATCAAGCGCTATGATGAAACTGGCTCTCATGAGGACCGCCACAGGAAAGGAAGACCCAGAATTACCTCTGCTGCAGAGGACAAGTTCATTAGAGTTAGAATTTGGAGCCCAAATAAATGCTTCACAGAGTTCAAGTAACAGACACATCTCAACATCACCTATTCACAGGAGACTGTGTGAATCAGACCTTCATGGTCGAATTGCTGCAAAGAAATCACTACTAAAGGACACCAATAATAAGAAGAGACTTGCTTGGGCCAAGAAACACGAGCAGTGGACATTAGACCTGTGAAAATCTGTCCTTTGTTCTGATGAGTCCAAATGTGAGATTTTTCGGTCCAACTGCCGTCTTTGTGAGACACAGAGTAGGTGAACGCATGATCTCCGCATGTGTGGTTCCCACTATGAAGCATGGAGGAGGAGGTGTGATGGTGTGGGGGTGCTATACTGGTGACACTGTCTGTGATTTATTTTGTATTCATGACAAACTTAACCAGCATGGCTACCACAGCATTCTGCAGCGATATGCCATCCCATCTGGTTTACGCTGAGTGGGACTACTATATCATTTGTTTTTCAACACGACAATGATCCAACACACTTCCAAGCTGTTTAAGGGCTATTTGACCAAGAAGGAGAGTGATGGAGTGCTGCATCAGATGACCTGGCCTCCACAATCATCCGACGTCAACCAAATTGAGATGGTTTGGGATGAGTTGGACCGCACCGCAGAGTGAAGGAAAAGCAGCCAACAAATGCTCAGCATATGTGGGAACTCCTTCAAGACTGTTGGAAAAGCATTCCAGGTGAAGCTGGTTAAGAGAATGCCAAGAGTGTGTAAAGCTGAATCAAGACAAAGGGTGGCTACTTTGAAGAATCTAAAATCTAAAATATATTTGGTTTGTTTAACACTTTTCTGGTCACTACATGATTCCTTATGTGTTATTTCATAGTTGTGATGTCTTCATTATTATTTTTACAATGTATAAAATAGTAGAAATAAAGAAAATTCCTTCAATGAGTAGCTGTGTCTAAACTTTTGACTGGTATGTGTTATGGCTTTTTAACCTCTGCTATATTGTGGATTCAGAGCTATCTACAGTGGGGCAAAAAAGTATTTAGTCAGACTCCAATTGTGCAAGTTCTCCCACTTAAAAAGATGAGAGAGGCCTGTAATTTTCATCATAGGTACACTTCAATTATGACAGACAAAATGAAATAAAAAAAATCCAGAAAATCACATTGTAGGATTTTTAATGAATTTATTTGCAAATTATGGTGGAAAATAAGTATTTGGTCAATAACAAAAGTTTATCTTAATACTTTGTTATATACCCTTTGTTGGCAATGACAGAGGTCAAACGTTTTCTGTAAGTCTTCACAAGGTTTTCACACACTGTTGCTGGTATTTTGGCCCATTCCTCCAAGCAGATCTCCTCTAGAGCAGTCAGTGATGTTTTGGGGCTGTTGCTGGGCAACACAGACTTTCAACTCCCTCCAAAGATTTTCAATTGGGTTGAGATCTGGAGACTGGCAAGGCCACTCCAGGACCTTGAAATGCTTTTTACGAAGCCACTCCTTCGTTGCCCGGGTGGTGTGTTTGGGATCATTGTCATGCTGAAAGACCCAACCACGTTTCATCTTCAATGCCCTTGCTGATGGAAGGAGGTTTTCACTCAAAATCTCACGATACATGGCCCCATTCATTCTTTCCTTTACACGGATCAGTCGTCCTGGTCCCTTTGCAGAAAAACAGCCCCAAAGCATGATGTTTCCACCCCCATGCTTCACAGTAGGTATGGTGTTCTTTGGATGCAACTCAGCATTCTTTGTCCTCCAAACACGACGAGTTGAGTTTTTACCAAAAAGTTATATTTTAGTTTCATCTGACCATATGACATTCTCCCAATCTTCATCTGGATCATTCAAATGCTCTCTAGCAAACTTCAGACGGGCCTGGACATGTACTGGCTTAAGCAGGGGGACACGTCTGGCACTGCAGGATTTGAGTCCCTGGCAGCGTAGTGTGTTACTGATGGTAGGCTTTATTACTTTGGTCCCAGCTCTCTGCAGGTCATTCACTAGGTTCTCCCGTGTGGTTCTGGGATTTTTGCTCACCGTTCTTGTGATCATTTTGACCCCACGGGTGAGATATTGCGTGGAGCCCCAGATCGAGGGAGATTATCAGTGGTCTTGTATGTCTTCCATTTCCTAATAATTGCTCCCACAGTTGATTTCTTCAAACCAAGCTGCTTACCTATTGCAGATTCAGTCTTCCCAGCCTGGTGCAGGTCTACAATTTTGTTTCTGGTGTCCTTTGACAGCTCTTTGGTCTTGGCCATAGTGGAGTTTGGAGTGTGACTGTTTGAGGTTGTGGACAGGTGTCTTTTATACTGATAACAAGTTCAAACAGGTGCCATTAATTCAGGTAACGAGGAAGACAGAGGAGCCTCTTAAAGACGAAGTTACAGGTCTGTGAGAGCCAGAAATCTTGCTTGTTTGTAGGTGACCAAATACTTATTTTCCACCATAATTTGAAAATAAATTCATTAAAAATCCTACAATGTGATTTTCTGGATTTTCTTCTTCTCATTTTGTCTGTCATAGTTGAAGTGTACCTATGATGAAAATTACAGGCCTCTCTCATCTTTTTAAGTGGGAGAACTTGCACAATTGGTAGCTGACTAAATACTTTTTGCCCCACTGTATCTAATAGAACTCAACGGGTTTTCTTTAATGGTATCTTCTCTAATGTCAAACATGTAAAGTGTGGTGTACCACAGGGCAGCTTTCTAGGCCCTCTACTCTTTTATATGTTTACTAATGAACTGCCATATGCATTAAACAAAGCATGTGTGTTCATGTATGCTGAGGATTCAACCATAAACGCATCAGCAACCACAGCTAATGAAGTCACTGAAACCCTTAACAAAGAGTTGCAGTCTGTTTTGGAATGCATTTCATTTACAAAGAAATGAAATACATATTACTGTTTTATCAATAGTTGATTAATACTTCAGTTATTATCAAGTGTTACCATATAAATATTTGGTATGTGATAGTCTTTTACTTCTGATCTCTTACCAAGTCTCCTACTTTGACGTTATCACAGACCCCCTTGTCCCCTGCGGGTCCCCCTCCAGGACAGAGTGGAGTGTAAGTGACTCTCACATTGTCAGGGAGAGCATCATGAGTCACTGTCACTTTGGAGGAGAGCCTCTGTGTCAGACACAAAACAGTCTCAGAGTTGACACCAATGCTAAATCACCAGAAAAAAAACATCCCAAGCAAATCCAAACTGATACATTATTCCTAGAGATACTAGAGGTTTATGATAAAAATCAAGCAAGGTTCTACACATTAAACACATAATTATTGGAGTACCATCTTTTTTTTAAAGAGATTTGTTAAATGAATAAGAAAAGATTGTAAATATCTGAATAAGAATTGAACAAATATTGTAAATGTCTTACATTGTAGGCAGCTTGGATCAATTCAACAACATTTTTGGAGTCCTCTGACAATACTCCCACCTCAGACTTGGGGATCATTCTACTGAGTTCCTGGAAGATAGTTAGGTAAGACAACAACACATCACAATCGAATCAAGTACATTTCCCCTCAACAGAGTTTTGTTGGGGGGGGGGGTCAGGTGTATTGTAAGAGTTATTTAGGATACTCTTCATTATTATGTGGCAGTATTAATAAGTTACTGCATTACATATGTTGGCGTTTATAACAGTAGAAAAACTGAGGAAGAAAAAAAGAAAGAATGATCGAAATAAAGAGAGTCCACTTACCCTGTATACATTCTCCATGTTCTTTGTCACAGCAAAGATTGGCTGAATGTTGTTCTTCTCTAACTGCGAAGCCACTTGACCAACAGATGGGTAGTCCTACATACAGAGACACTTAACTTGTACAACCTCAAGAATGTAATTGTTTAGGGCCAAAAGGGTTGGAATATACAGGCTTTAGTTCAGTCCCAGTTCATTCATTACATATTTTTCATATTCTCTCATGGTATTTTTCATATGCAGTACAGTATATCAAAGTCTTGGTGAGGACCAATCATATTGATCTGAATGTGTCCCATGTCATCATCACATACCATGTCATTGCTCTTAGTGTACAGCTTGTTGTCCATGTAACATCTCTCGTCGTTGGGCTCCAGTATGCCAGCCAGCTTGCCATCCCCTGCCATGTGGAAGCCATCGTCGGTGGTCAGGACGATTAGCCGAGTGCTGCTATTCCTCCAGCCAATCCTGTCCTGTGGAAAACAATTGAAGGCTTCATGTAAAATGGATGGAAAAGATGCGAAAAAGTTTACATCCCACATTGGAGTTTTTTTGAGTCACACTCACAGAGGAAGTGTGAGTCACTTTATCTACTGTTCCCGCATGCAAGCCTCATGCAGTGCTATACTCAGCCTATCATGTGTGAGGGAGTGTTGTGTCTGAAGACAAAAAAGAGATGGGGTGTTTCAGAAGTGAACTACTTCCCCATCTACCTATCTATCTACAGTATGTACAGTGGGGCAAAAAATAATTTAGTCAGCCACCAATTGTGCAAGTTCTCCCACTTAAAAAGATGAGAGGCCTGTCATTTTCATCATAGGTACACTTCAGCTATGACAGACAAAATGAGAAAAAAAATCCAGAAAATCACATTGTAGGATTTTTTATGAATTTATTTGCAAATTATGGTGGAAAATAAGTATTTGGTCACCTACAAACAAGCAAGATTTCTGGCTCTCACAGACCTGTAACTTCTTCTTTAAGAGGCTCCTCTGTCCTCCATTCGTTACCTGTATTAATGGCACCTGTTTGAACTTGTTATCAGTATAAAAGACACCTGTCCACAACCTCAAACAGTCACACTCCAAACTCCCCTATGGCCAATACCAAAGAGCTGTCAAAGGACACCAGAAACAACATTGTAGACTTGCACCAGGCTGGGAAGACTGAATCTGCAATAGGTAAGCAGCTTGGTTTGAAGAAATCAACTGTGGGAGCAATTATTAGGAAATGGAAGACATACAAGACCACTGATAATCTCCCTCGATCTGGGGCTCCACGCAAGATCTCACCCCGTGGGGTCAAAATGATCACAAGAACGGTGAGCAAAAATCCCAGAACCACACGGGGGGACCTAGTGAATGACCTGCAGAGAGCTGGGACCAAAGTAACAAAGCCTACCATCAGTAACACACTACGCCGCCAGGGACTCAAATCCTGCAGTGCCAGACGTGTCCCCCTGCTTAAGCCAGTACATGTCCAGGCCCGTCTGAAGTTTGCTATAGAGCATTTGGATGATCCAGAAGAAGATTAGGAGAATGCCATACTGTCAGATGAAACCAAAATATAACTTTTTGGTAAAAACTCAACTCGTCATGTTTGGAGGACAAAGAATGCTGAGTTGCATCCAAAGAACACCATACCTACTGTGAAGCATGGGGGTGGAAACATCATGCATTGGGGCTGTTTTTCTGCAAAGGGACCAGGACGACTGATCCGTGTAAAGGAAAGAATGAATGTATCATGAGATTTTGAGTGAAAACCTCCTTCCATCAGCAAGGGCATTGAAGATGAAACATGGCTGGGTCTTTCAGCATGACAATGATCCCAAACACACCGCCCGGGCAACGAAGGAGTGGCTTCGTAAGAAGCATTTCAAGGTCCTGGAGTGGCCTTGCCAGTCTCCAGATCTCAACCCCATAGAAAATATTTGGAGGGAGTTGAAAGTCCGTGTTGCCCAGCAACAGCCCCAAAACATCACTGCTCTAGAGGAGATCTGCATGGAGGAATGGGCCAAAATACCAGCAACAGTGTGTGAAAACCTTGTGAAGACTTACAGAAAACGTTTGACCTCTTTCATTGCCAACAAAGGGTATATAACAGAGTATTGAGATAAACTTTTGTTATTGACCAAATACTTATTTTCCACCATAATTTGCAAATAAATTCATTAAAAATCCTACAATGTGATTTTCTGGATTTTTTTTGTCTCATTTTGTCTGTCATAGCTGAAGTGTACCTATGATGAAAATGACAGGCCTCTCATCTTTTTAAGTGGGAGAACTTGCACAATTGGTGGCTGACTAAATACTGTTTTGCCCCACTGTACTTATCTATGATACACAATGCTGCTTTGACAATAGGTTAACCAAACATTATATTGATGTTCAATATCAGTATGTTGATAGAACGTTGGTTCAACTAATTTTGCCCTTGGGATTAGACTACTCTTACCCCACATACTGCAGCCTGCATGATGGCGTCCAGCGTCCCTTCAGGGGAGTCCAAGTTCCCAGAGATACGCTGCTTGTCTACCTCCCTATTAAAGTCAGCTTTGTTCTCTGTCATGCTAAGAACATGCCTGTAGCCAAAGGCAGGTTGACAGAACAGCTCCTTTTCTTCGCATGGCTTCTTCAGCTTCTCTGGGTTGGTGTTAGTGAAAGGCAGGACAGTCTTGTCTACGAAAGAGCCGAAGCCTGCAGCAAAAGATAAAGATGATAAAAAATATGATTCATGGACACTCATAGATAGACGAGGAATTGAGGCTGAGACAGACCTTGGTTCAAATACTATTTGAAATCATTTGAAATACTTTAGCTCGGCTGTTGGAATGGAATTAATAGACACGTCCCAAAAGGGTAAATCCCACCAACCTGGCACCCCAAGGTATGCTAAACCAAATGCAAATAGAAGAGTCAAATGATATTTATGATATCACCTATTCGCCCTTGTTTTGTGATTCCTTGCAGAGCTTTAAAGAGCTCGTTTCCCAGAGTCTTGATGCTCCTCAGATCGTCCTCCATGGAGTAGGAGAGATCCATCAGGTAGTAGAGATCAACAGGATAGCCCTCCACTCTCCGAAAGTCCAGCTTGAACGTCCGAGGCAGCCCTGAGCAAAGCAAAATCGAGGTGAAAACTGAAATCTCAAGCACATAAAAATATGTCAAGTCAAAAGCACATGACGATAATGTGATATGATGAAATTTAGATAATTTCATTCTGTTTGATTACTTAGGGCTACTTTTAACATGTTCCAGTTATAGAGTTGGACAGAGGGCATAAAGCCAAGGTTGGTTGTTTACTGCCACATGCAGTTATGGGATGATTGCTGAGGAGTTTAATTAATTGGCAGATCCCTGGTGGTGACCTGGATGTAATTCTGTGAACCTTCCTTAACCCATAGGAAGTCCCACACAGTTGACACCTTCAAAATGCTGAAAGTCTATAATGGCGCTGCCCATGCTAAAACAGGCTTTTAGTCCTTCATCCAACTACATGATTTTATCCATTTTCAAAACATGGCAGTCATCTTAGAACCCAGTTTGGGCGGTAATACAATGTTAGTGGCCGAAGAAGAAGAAAAAAACGAAGAAGAAGAAAAACCCAATTTGGCCATTTTGAGAACACCCACCTGGTCTGAGCTTCAGATTGACCTCCTGAGGACGCAGCTGGATGGGTTCGTCCTTGACAAATGCATTTGTGGACAGGGCGGTGTTCTTAGTCACAGTAAGGATATTCAGGGGGGATACAATGTCTTTTCCCATGCAGCCCCTCTCTTCTAGCTGAGCCCGGGTGTCACAGCGAGCTGCTTCTTGCTCACCTGGCTTGGTGAAGTTCTGGGAATGGGAAAAACATAAACTCTGGATTTAAAATAAGTGTGTTTTGAATGGTTAGGGCCCTTAGGTATGTCAACCACGTCTGTAGACGCTCAATCAGACTATTAACAAACTATCCTGTAACTCAAAATGATACTTTTTCTTCAGTTGCCCATTCTCTGTAAATGTTGTTACAGTTGACTGCCCTTGTGCACAGTTACACATTTAGATGTAAAATGACTATTATTCAAATGATGGAAATAAAACGGGGTCTTCACAAGCGTATGCTAGCACACCAACCCACATACTGTGGCTTAACACCTTCATGCATATTCTCAGCTCTGTTTGCATACACTGCTTTACATAGACAGCCAAATGCATAGTGCTAGCACCTAGCAGCGGTGTAAGGTAATTAAGTAAAAATACTTTAAAGTATCATTATTTGGTGGCTTCTGTACTTTACTATTCATATTTTTGACAACGTTTGCTTTTATTCACTACATTCCTAAAGAAAATATTGTACTTTTTACTCCATACAGTTTCCCTGACACCCAAAAGTACTCATTACATTTTAAATGCTTAGAAGGATAAGAAAATGGTCCAATTCACACACTTATCAAGAGAACATCTCGAGTCACCCTTACTGCCTCCTATCTGGCGGACTCACTAAAAACAAATTTGTAAATGATGTCTGAGTGCCGGTATACTTAACATAAGGAATTTGAAATAATTTATACTTTTACTTTTGATACTTAAGTATATTTTACCAAATACATGCACTTTTTATACTTAAGTATATTTTAAACAAAATACCAAAATACTTTTACTCAAGTAATATTTTACTGGGTGACTTTCACTTTTACTTTAGTCATTTTCTATTAAGGTAATGTATCTTTACTTTTACTCAAGTATGACAGTTGGGTACTTTCTCCACCACTGACACCTAGTGTACCCACACAGCTTTTATACATACATGTGAACTCACAAAGGTGTTAGCATTTGGGCCCACACCTGACTCTCGTTAATTTACTTCTCTAGTTTTAGCACTAGTATCACACATATTTGTGCTCCTCACCAGTTGTTTACACCACGTGCAGTACGCTCCTGATCTGATGCAGTCCCTGCAGGAGTTGATCACCGTTTTGGAACATACTTCCACTTCCTGGGAGAGAACTAGGGTAAACACACACACACACACACACACACACACACACACACACACACACACACACACACACACACACACACACACACACACACACACACACACACACACACACACAGGATGACTCTCATCATGTAATTGTGAGACTTTTCAATATCAAGAGGGGATTTGATGACTGTAAAAACTTACCTCCTCTGCCCATCAGCAGGAGTAGGAGAGACACACACTTATACATTCCCTGGTGACAGAAAGAGGGAACAGCCGTCATTCCATCGACCTTGACCACGTTGAAGACTATTACAGGCACACCTTTTAGATATCCAGCGATATATATCTTTTACCATTCAAGTACCAGTAAAAGATGCATGCGCTGTAGCTGAACATACACTTTAAGAGCTCTTACACCACTACAATTTGATGCACATTATATGGCCACTGTACAATGCTCTGTCTGAGCAAAAACAATCTGGGTGGACGTGATCAACACTCTCACTTTTAAGGGCAATTGAACAAAATAAAAACTGAGATGGATCCATTAGAAGTTCAGAGTTAAAGAAATGAAGAAAAAAAGAGAACGTCAACAATGGCTACCACAGTATCGCCAGGCCTGGAAACTTTCCCAAACATTCACACCCACAGTGCTTGTTGTTAATATACGGTATCTTCAAAACAAAACTCCTTGCAGCCAAGATCATAATAAATTGTTCCCAAGTAAATGTTTGCTGTGCAAACTTCAAAAAGAGGAAATGTAAAATACATCCACAGGGAAAAGCACACGCAGGATATCAAAGTTATATGCTTAATATTTTCATTTCTTTAGAGCTAGCACAAAAACGGGTGTCTAGAATTAAAATAATATTTCAAACTCTAAAAGTTGGACTTAAGTAACTCTAAAGATATGGCTCTGGTATTTATTAGCACGGGTCATAATGATTATGTGCTCGTTCTGTTTATGGTGATGGAGGCTAATATTGCCGTGGTTACTTGTTTTTGTGGACTCACAGCTTCACACCATTACAGCGTTGAAGTAAACAGGCCATACATGGTTTTACACTGTGTTTTCTGAATTCATTACTTTAAATGTCAATTTCTCTTACATGACACAATCTTTTCTCATAGAGGAATCTATAGTTTCACTTTCGGACATTGGGCTGCTATAATGGAAATGAGTGGGCAACACAGACAAAGAGGGGTTTGCATACGGACCTACATTAACTAAAACCACACATACTGAAGACAAATCCACTAATATGAATGGAGAGGCTAAAGGAGATAAAATTATCGTTCCAAAGCATAGCTGCTGTTACAGCCTGAATATACAATGGATTCAACTCTGGAGTCACTCTGTTTGCAATAATAGTGTTTAACGTGATTTTAGAATGACTACCTCATCTCTGTAACCCACACATTCATTCAATTACATGTAAGGTCTCTCAGTTGAACAGTGAATTTCAAAAACAAATTCAACCACGACGACCAGGGAGGTTTTCCAATGCCTCACAAAGAAAGGCAACTATTGGTAGATGGGTAAAAAAAAACAGACAGTGAATATCCGTTTGAGTATGGTAAAGTTATTAATTACACTTTGGATTGTGTATCAACACCCTTAGCCACTACAAATATGCAGGTGTCCTTCGTAACTTAGTGGCCAGAGAGGAAGGAAACCACTCAGGGATTTCAACATGAGGCCATTGGCGACATTAAAACAGTTACAGAGTTAAATGGCTGTGATAGGAGAAAACTGAGGACGGATCAACAACATTGAAGTTACTCCAAAATACTAACCTAATTGACAGAGTGAAAAGAAGGAAGCATGCACAGAATACAAATATTCAAAAACATGCAACAAGACACTAAAGTAATAATGCCAAAAATGTGGAAGAGCAATTAACACTCTATTCAGGAACAAAAACTTGTTTGAGGCAAATCCAAAAGAACACATTACTGAGTACCACGCTCCATATTTTCAAGCATAGTGGTGGCTGCATCATGTTATGGGTATGTGTGTAATCATTAAGGACTGGGGAATATTTCAGGGAAAAGAAATTATGGAATGGAGCTAAGCACATGCAAAATCCTAGAGAAAACCTGGTTCAGTCTGCTTTCCACTAGATGCTGGGAGATTAATTCATCTTTCAGAAGGACAATAACCTAAAATACAAGGCCACATCTACACTGGAGTTGTTTACCAAGAAGACAGTGAATCTTCCTGAAAGCCGAGTTACAGTTTTGACTTAAATGTACTTGAAAATCTATAGTAAGACCTGGAAATGGTTGTCTAGCAATGGTCAACAACCAATTTGACAGAGCTTGAATAATTTTAAAAATAATAATGAGCAAATGTTGCACAAATCCAGGTATGGGAGACATAGAGACTTACCCAGAAAGACTCCCAGCTGTAATCACTGTCAAAGGTGCTTCTACAAAGTATTGACTCAGGGGTGTGAATACTTAAGTAAATTAGCATTTTTGTATTCAATTTGCAAACAATTCTAGAAACATGTTTTCACTTTGTCATTATAAGGTATTGTGTGTAGATAGGTGGGAAAAAATATATTTAATCCATTTTGAATTCAGGCTGTAACACAACTAGATCTGGACTAAGTCAAGGGGATGAGTACTTTCTGAAGGCACTGCAAATTAATGAATTACTATTATTTATCCTGGTGGGTATCTAAGAACAAAAAAACAATGCAAATAAAACACCCAGTGAGGTATAGCTAACATGTTGTGTATTGGAGTACAATCAGTCATACAATATACACTGCTCAAAAAAATAAAGGGAACACTAAAAAAACACATCCTAGATCTGAATGAATGAAATATTCTTATTAAATACTTTTTTCTTTACATAGTTGAATGTGCTGACAACAAAATCACACAAAAATTATCAATGGAAATCAAATTTATCAACCCATGGAGGTCTGGATTTGGAGTCACACTCAAAATTAAAGTGGAAAACCACACTACAGGCTGATCCAACTTTGATGTCGTGTCCTTAAAACAAGTCAAAATGAGGCTCAGTAGTGTGTGTGGCCTCCACGTGCCTGTATGACCTCCCTACAACGCCTGGGCATGCTCCTGATGAGGTGGCGGATGGTCTCCTGAGGGATCTCCTCCCAGACCTTGACTAAAGCATCCGCCAACTCGTGGACAGTCTGTGGTGCAACGTGGCGTTGGTGGATGGAGCCAGACATGATGTCCCAGATGTGCTCAATTGGATTCAGGTCTGGGGAACGGGCGGGCCAGTCCATAGCAGCAATGCCTTCCTCTTGCAGGAACTGCTGACACACTCCAGCCACATGAGGTCTAGCATTGTCTTGCATTAGGAGGAACCCAGGGCCAACCGCACCAGCATATGGTCTCACAAGGGGTCTGAGGATCTCATCTCGGTACCTAATGGCAGTCTAGCTACCTCTGGCGAGCACATGGAGGGCTGTGCGGCCCCTCAAAGAAATGCCACCCCACACCATAACTGACCCTCCGCCAAACCGGTCATGCTGGAGGATGTTGCAGGCAGCAGAACGTTCTCCACGGCGTCTCCAGACTGTCATGTCTGTCACATGTGCTCAGTGTGAACCTGCTTTCATCTGTGAAGAGCACAGGGCGCCAGTGGCGAATTTGCCAATCTTGGTGTTCTCTGGCAAATGAAAAACGTCCTGCACGGTGTTGGGCTGTAAGCACAACCCCCACCTGTGGACGTTGGGCCCTCATACCACCCTCATGGAGTCTGTTTCTGACCGTTTGAGCAGACACATGCACATTTGTGGCCTGCTGGAGGTCATTTTGCAGTGCTCTGGCAGTGCTCCTCCTGCTACTCCTTGCACAAAGGCGGAGGTAGCGGTCCTGCTGCTGGGTTGTTGCCCTCCTACGGCCTCCTGATGTACTGGCCTGTCTCCTGGTAGCGCCTCCATGCTCTGGACATTACGCTGACAGACACAGCAAACCTTCTTGCCACAGCTCGCATTGATGTGCCATCCTGGATGAGCTGCACTACCTGAGCCACTTGTGTGGGTTGTAGACTCCGTCTCATGCTACCACTAGAGTGAAAGCACCGGCAGCATTCAAAAGTGACCAAAACATCAGCCAGGAAGCATAGGAACTGAGAAGTGGTCTGTGGTCCCCACCTGCAGAACCACTCCTTTATTGGGGGTGTCTTGCTAATTGCCTATAATTTCCACCTGTTGTCTATTCCATTTGCACAACAGCATGTGAAATTTATTGTCAATCAGTGTTGCTTCCTAAGTGGACAGTTTGATTTCACAGAAGTGGGGTTGACTTGGAGTTACATTGTGTTGTTTAAGTGTTCCCTTTATTTTTTTGAGCAGTGTATATGAATCTACATAGACTTATAGTGGCTTATTTGCTATTTTTTTATTTGCTATTTTGTTGCCTTACAACCTGGAATTAAAATTGATTTTTGGGGGGTCTGTATCATTTGATTTACACATGCCTGCCACTTTGAAGATGCAAGATTCTTGTGAAACAAACAAAAAATAAGACAAAAAAATACTGAAAACTTGAGCGTGCATAACTACCTCCCCAAGTCAATATTTTGTAGAGCCACCTTTTGCAGCAAATACAGCTGCAAGTCTCTTGGGGTATGTCTCTATAAGCTTGGCACATCGAGCCACTGGGATTTTTGCCCATTCTTCAAGGCAAAACAGCTCCAGCTCCTTCAAGTTGGATGGGTTCCGCTGATGTACAGCAATCTCTAAGTCGTACCACAGATTCTCAATTGGATTGAGGTCCGGGCTTTCACTAGGCCATTCCAAGACATTTAAATGTTTCCCCTTAAACCACTCTAGTGTTGCTTTAGCAGTATGCTTAGGGTCATTGTCCTGCTGGAAGGTGATTTTTTATTTATTTCACCTTTATTTAACCAGGTATGCCAGTTGAGAACAAGTTCTAATTTACAACTGCGACCTGGCCAAGATAAGGCAAAGCAGTGCGACACAAACAACAACAGAGTTACACATGGAATAAACAAACATACAGTCAATAACACAACAGAAAGAAAGTATTACAGTGTGTGCAAATGAGGTAAGATAAGGGAGGTAAAGGCAATAAATAGGCCATAGTGGCGAAATATTTACAATTTAGCAATTAAACACTGGAGTGATAGATGCAAAGAAGATGAATGTGCAAGTACTGTAGAGATACTGGAGTGCAAAGGAGCAAAATAAATAAAAAGGTAGTTGGATGGGCTATTTACAGATATTGGTTCCTAACTCCCCTGAAAAGTTACATATCGCGGGGGCTATTCGATGCCAATGCAGTACGCCACAGGATGTTTTTGTGCTGGTCAAGGGCAGTCAGGTCTGGAGTGAACCAATGGCTATATCTGTTCCTGGTTACATTTTTTTTTGAATGGGGCATGCTTATTTAAGATGGCGAGGAAAGCACTTTTAAAGAATAACCAGGCATCCTCTACTGATGGAATGAGGTCAACATCCTTCCAGGACTCCCGGGCCAGGTCAATTAGAAAGGCCTGCTCACTGAAGTGTTTTAGGGAGCGTTTGACAGTGATGAGGGGTGGTCGTTTGACCGCTGACCCATTATGGACGCAGGCAATGAGGCAGTGATCGCTGAGATCCTGGTTGAAGACAGCAGAGGTGTATTTGGAGGGCAGGTTGGTTAGGATGATATCTATGAGGGTGCCTGTTTTTAGGGATTTGGGGGTGTACCTGGTAGGTTCATTGATAATTTGTGTGAGACTGAAGGCATCTAGCTTAGATTGTAGAATGGAATTAAGCTTGTCCCAGTTTAGGTCACCTAACAGTACGAGCTCTGACGATAGATGGGGGGGGGGCAATCAATTCACATATGGTGTCCAGGGCACAGCTGGAGGCAGTGGGTGGTCTATAGCAAGCGGAAACGGTGGGAGACTTGTTCCTGGAAAGATGGATTTTTAAAAGTAGAAGCTCAAATTGTTTGGGCAAAGACCTGGATAGTATGACAGAACTCTGCAGGCTATCTCTGCAGTAGATTGAAACTCCATCCCAGTCTCAAATCTTTGAAAGACTGAAACAGGTTTCCCTCAAGAATTTCCCAGTATTTAGCACCATCCATCATTACTTCAATGCTGATCAGTGTCCCAGTCCCTGCCGATGAAAAACATCCCCACAGCATGATGCTGCCAACACCATGCTTCACTGTGGGGATGGCGGTCTCGGGGTGATGAGAGGTGTTGGGTGTTGGGTTTGCACCAGACATAATATTTTTCTTGATGGCCAAAAAGCTCAATTTTAGTCTCATCTGACCAGAGTACCTTCTTCCATATGCTTGGGGAGTCTCCCACATGCCTTTTGGTGAACACCAAACGTGTTTGCTTATTTTTTTCTTCAAGCAATGGCTTTTTTCTGCCCACTCTTTCGTAAAGCCTAGCTGTCCTGTGGACAGATACTCCAATCTCCGCTGTGAAGCTTTGCAGCTCCTTCAGGGTTATCTTTGGTCTCTTTGTTGCCTCTCTGATTAATGACCTTCTTGCCTGGTCCGTGAGTTTTGGTCGGCGGCCCTCTCTTGGGAGGTTTGTTGTGGTGCCATATTCTTTCCATTTTTTAATAATGGATTTAATGGTGCTTTGTTTTTGATTCCTCATGTTTTACTTATACTTAAATGTAAGAAGATCCAAATTGGATGTTGGGTACTACATGTATTGAATGTTATCTGAATCCTATAAATGAAAAGGGCTAATTTGGCTTATTTTCTCATTTGGCTTCTGGGTTACATTTGCTTATTAAATTAGCTTAATTTCTCAGAGATCAAATTCTATTTCAACAAAATAATGTTTCAGGAATGCTAATCATATATGTTACTAACTACAGACATGATTTTAGAACAATCTGAGATGGTGCTTTTTAAGTTGGAATGACCCATACTCTTGTGAAATATTTCACTTCTCAAATGGTTAACTAGCAGTACTTAAGCAATTCACTCATCTCCTTATAAGGCATGAGCAATCATGATCTTTTCTTGCCTCACTAGTAAGTGGTGAGCAATCCGCCACAAATATGTGTCAACTAAATGGGTTAATATTAGAAACATTAAATGCTCCACTTTAGGCTATAGAGGAACTAATAATAGCCGGATAAAACAGGCTGTGAGCTTTCGTTTGTGATAATATTGGATAGCTACTGTCATTTTATGATATTTTACATTATTTCTAGTTCATCGAGTCTTTTTATCATTGCTTAGGAGTTTTTTCTGTCCTCCAAACATGGCATTAGAGTTACAATGTTAGTTCCTCTTGCAAATCTTTATTTGTATACGTGTTGATAAATCAACGAAATGATCTCATACGACAGTTAAACATTGGGTCAACGTTAGCTGTAAATAGGTATTTCTAAAAAAATAATGGGCCAAAGTGTGACATTGGCATAAACATTTCAAAATGGTTTGAAACGAGAAAAAAAAAATCAAATTATTACCTGTTTTTATAATGATAAAGTGACCATAAACCAGGTTCCCATTTTAATATAAGGATTTGTATGGAAAGCCAAGTTGAAGCCAGCATTTCCTGTTGTCGTCCTCATAATAACCGCACGGAGCTAATAAATTGGCTACAACTTTTCAAGCACCAAATTGAGGAAATGTCTGGTTTACAAGGTAGGCCTATTCCAGTACTTACATTTCTGAGCTCCAAATTCAAGTTAAAGTAGGCTTCTTCAAGCCCCCTGTATTGTTTAAAATTGCAGGTGTAACATGGAAAAATTAATATATTTGTCATGTTATTCCATTACCAGATCATATTGTGAATTAGCCCTCTAGGCTATGTATTTTGTTGTCATTATATCCAGAATAATTAATAGGAATCGCGTTGGGTGTTGCACAATAGTTTATCCTACACAATTGCGTACAGTTGACTCAGTGTCCAATCAGAGGCATAAAAAACACAGGAAAACAACAGCTGTTTGTCACTTGACTGTCATTTGGGAAATTCCTTCATATTAGATGATGATATGTGAAAATATCCAGGCGTAACAAATCAGCTAGACACCAAATGCGCATTCAATACGTGTTACGCATAATTATTGAAGAACCATGTTAATGACAGTATGGATGTACGTTTGAAGTATCTTTCATTTAGAGGCATTTGATTTTGCAATTGTATTTATTATTTTGAATTAGTGTGACTTTGAAAACTGTTTTCACCCTGTAATATAAGAAGACACCAAATGTTACATCGTTACACTGCATTTCTGAGATCGCTATACCAAAAACACTTAGATCCAGGATTATTACATGGTTCAAGTTCAATGTCTAATTTAACTGATTAATGGTTAATATATGATATAAGGACAACTTACAATGCAAGGACAGAAAAGGAATACAAAGGGAAGGAAAGGAAGCCCTGCTAAGGTACACAATAGTAGACTTTGGTAGACAGAAGGTGCTCTTTGACAAAGGCCATGCCACTGAAACACGTCAGACTATTAACATTTTGTTTCCATTGAACATGCCATACAAATAAAGGCATTTTAATTAATTATATGAAGAGTGCCTTGGTCCTCCTCTCTTTTTGATGACAGAAAAGTAATGTTTATGTCACACGATTTTGGACAAATCCATCACGTCACCAACCATGATAATCAACCCGTGAATTTGATTGAATATAGCTATATATCTTATATCTCAATGTAATGACATTTAAAAAAATTGACAGATTTTATAGAAAGAACCAAATGTGTGCTGTAGTATATAGAATAATCATATTGCTCAAGTGTGATGGTTATCTCTTTTACACCCCACAGAGCTTGCTTCCTCTCCAGATGTCTTCCTATAGTAGGTTCCTGTCTTTCTAGGGAGTTTTTTTCTAGCCACAGTGTGTCTACATCTGCATTGTTTGCTGTTTGGGGTTTTAGGCTGGGTTTCTGTAAAGCACTTTGTAACATCTGCTGAGGTCAAAAGGACTAAAAATACATTTGATTGATATATTTTATATAAATCCTTATAGTCAGGTAATCTTTGATCTGATATGCCACAAAATTACATTCTTTTTTACTTTGATCAAATCTACTTCAACACATTAAAAACTATTATCTGTATGCTTTTCCTAAAGATAGAATGTCCCATTAGTTACATTTTGTAATCAGTTATTAATTAGGCTTAATAAAAATGTTACTGTGTCCAGTAACCTTACATGAATCAACAAACATACATCTCAAATACAGCAGTAAGGATGCTACTCACAAAGGTCAAGGTGCTGCAGCTCCTACGTAACCCTCAACTCACTGTCATGGGTGTGTTCTCTATGCAGCTGACTGACTGCTTGAGGTGAATGTCAGTTAGCTTGTGAAACACAACCACCCACATGACAGGAAGGCTATGGAGGGAAATAGTATGAACAAAGAGGAAATGTACAAAACACTATTAAAGAACCCCTGCTCTTTCCATAGACTGACGAGGTGAATCCAGGTGAAAGCTACAATCCCTTACTGATGCCACTTGTTAAATCCACTGCAACTCAAAATTAGGAAGGTGTTCTAAATATTTTGTACACACAGTGTATAATATAATTAAGCAATAAGGCCCGAGGGGGTGTGGTATATGGCCAATATACCACTGCTATGGGCTGTTCTATGACACAGTCCTTAGCCGTGCAGGAAAAATACATGTTTTGCCATACCCATGGTGTATGGTCTGATATACCACGGCTTTCAGCCAATCAGCATTCAGGGCCCGAACCACCCATTTTCTAATTCTATTCATAATAATAGATCATATTTGGTTTAAACCATCTCAGGCATGTGTGTAATAGGGATGTAGAATTATGACCTTATGACCTTCCTCTTTGAGTGAGCTATAGAACAACTGGAAGGTATGTTTGTTTAGTAGTCCTTGTGCATAGAGTTGTATGGTTTGTTTAACTTTGCGATCAATGGTTTGTTTAGCTTACATGTTTAAGTGAAAAAGTGAGTCTCAGCATAATTTTGCATACGTGAAATTTCCTGATACTTTCCATCATAACAAGAGAAGCTGAACATGACACAACCTCTGTCAAGGTATATTTACATTTGACATTTTGTCATTTAGCAGATTCTCTTATCCAAAGTCCAGTTAGTGTACTCATTTTAAGGTAGCTAGGTAAGACAACCACAAATTACAGTCATAGTGGATGTAAACTGAAATGCTACAGTACGTGATTCTGAAAGAAGAAGTTAAAGTGTGGCAACAAGGCTATTTGGATGTTATTGTGTCAGACTGTGGGTAGAACTGACTATTGTGACATTAGTTTGTAAATACATTAGTTTTAGTTCATTGATTAATTTACCATTATCATAAGATAACCTGGAGGTTGAGGCCTAGAGAAGACATATTCTCAAACTGCAATACACCAGAGTATTATGAGAAGTAAGTTCAAAGGGGGCATTCTGGGATTCAAACAACAACAAAGCAGACACCCGGCAACGTTTTGGTGAACAGCTGAGGGGTGGGGCTCAATAAACGTAACCACTCTCAAATTCATAGACAGAGCTATGGATGCAAGGACTGACCATCCAAGAGATCAACATGACAGTTTTAACCATGTTTTGAAGTTTTACAGTCTTTGTTTACAATTGGATGGTTTACAAACAGTGGAGTAAAAACAAGCCTATCTTTATGGTTGTGATGAAGTAAGACAGATGAACTATGCTCATGATGCATTTGTAAGTTACATTCTTAAACATTCAATGGCTATATATCATTAATTAAAAGTCCAAAATGAATGTATCAGTCCCAGATTACCCCTTTAAAATGAACTGTGGCTCTGAAAAAATATTGAGTAAAAAGTGCTATTGATACACAATTTTATACCGTTCGTTATCCTGCACATGAGAGTACATGTAAAAATGTAGACGCCACAAAACAAGATGTCACTGGTGATAGTATACTATATCGCCATCTTTTGGAAAAGTTGACCATGAAACAGTTTAGAGACAAAACACATATATTACCTATTTTGAGTGTCAGAAAAGTCGGTATGGCAAACGGTTTAAAACCTAAACATTCAATCCCTCAGGATGACTATTCACAATTCTAATTCATATATCATTTTCAATTTTGACAGGTTGCAATTCCAAGGGGCCAACTGCAACCACTAATGGCCACTAGACGTTTGCTAGCTGATTTCTCATTCAACCATGCTCTAAAATCACCAGCACAGCTGGTCTTAATTGCAATTGTTGTTCACCACAGATTTACTGCTCATAACTCAGATTAAGGGGTTATCTTTTAGTACTGATTGCAACATTTTTCAAGACGATTTCACCCTCTGGTGGGTATTATCGTCGGAACATTTTATATTTTATTCTTGCATCTTGAGCAGACTAAGGGTGATTTATATATTTGACAATCATTCCGTACAACTAAAATAACGTTTTTAATTTCCTAATTTTCCCAAGGCAAATCAACATGGCAATTAGCCATACCATACACATTTTATGAGTGGAAGAAATCATGGTGTAGGATCCATTTTTTGTTTCCAATTGATGCAACCATTAATCATTTTACTCGTCCTAATAAACATGGTCATTTCTTATCAAATGCAATATTCCTGTAGGCTACACATTTCTACTGAAAGAGTATTAGGGACAAGCATATACATATATTTTTTAATGTGGTCTTTTAATTGTTTTTCTTCTGCATGGATAGTACTTCAAAATCTCAATTTCTATTATTATTTGGGAAATAAAGTCGGAATTCAACTTTGAATTCAACTTTTAAACTCAACAAAGAACAAATTCAAAATTGTATGAATTTATACTTAAGATTAATGTAGGGGATTTGCTTTAATTGCATCCAACTGAGGACAGACGTCAGTTCAACATCTAGTTTTGATTGACATTTGGTTGAGTTGTCAACTAACGTGAATTGAATGTGAAATAAAACAAAAATGTAACCCTGTCATTGGATTTAGGTTAAAGGTTAGGTGATAAAAACAAGACATTCCCATGTTGACTTTTTGAAAATTCTACATTGATTCATTGTCATCACATTACATTTTTAGGTTGAAATTAAGTGGAAACAATGTTGATTCAACCAGTTTTTTCCCAGTGGGATGCCTCCCTGGCTCTCTGTTGCTCTGAGTCACTGTTTAAATGTCTACATTTGTCAGAAGGTGGGTGTAGCTGGTGCATGAAGTGAGGCGAAGGAGAGCAGAATGAGTGAGCAACATACTTTACTCAAAATAAAGGCACAAGGCAAACATACAATTTACCAACAATAAACGGTAATCAATTACGGGCGGGTGAAAACAACCAGCCATAACGTACCGAATGAACATAGAAACAATCATGCACAAAAACATGAGGGAAACACAGGGTTAAATACATGAACATGTAATTGGGGATTGAAAACAAGGTGTGTGGAAAACAAATACAAAACAAATGGAAAATGAAAGGTGGATCGACGATGGCAAGAAGACCGGTGACGTCGACCTCCGAATGCCGCCCAAACAAGGTGAGGGACCGACTTCAGCGGAAGTCGTGACAGTACTCCCCCTTGACGCGCAGCCCCAGCAGCGCGCCGACACCAGCCTCGGGGAAGACCCGGAGGGCGATCCGGATGGAGATAGTGGAACTCCTGCAGCATCGACGGGTCTAACACGTTCTCCACCGGCACCCAGCATCTCTCCTCCGGACCGTACCCCTTCCACTCCACGAGGTACTGAAGGCCCCTCGCCCGACGCCTCGAATCCAGTATGGATCGAACTGCATTTGCTGGGGCCCCCTTGATGTCCAGAGGGGGCAGAGGAACCTCCTGCACCTCAGACTCCTGGAGTGGACCAGCCACCACCGACCTGAGGAGAGACACATGGAACGAGGGGTTAATAGGGTAATCTGGGGGAAGCTGTAACCTGTAACAAACCTCGTTCAGTCTCCTCAAGACTTTGAATGGCACCACAAACCGTGGGCCCAGCTTCCGGCAGGGCAGGTGGAGGGGCAGGTTTCGGGTCAAGAGCCAGACCAGGTCGGGACCTCACTGCAGTGGCGATCTGCGCTGGTTTTCTGGCGCTTCACGGGCCGCTGAAGGTGCACATAGGCAGCGTCCCATGTCTCCTCAGCGCGCCTAAACCAGTCAGCCACCGCAGAAGCCTCGATCTGGCTCTGATGCCAAGTCGCCTGAACCGGCTGCTACCATCAGTAACACACTACACTGCCAGGGACTCAAATCCTGCAGTGCCAGACGTGACCCCTTGCTTAAGCCAGTACATGTCCAGGCCCGTCTGAAGTTTGCTAGAGAGCATTTGAATGATCCAGAAGAAGATTGGGAGAATGTCATATGGTCAGATGAAACCAAAATATAACTTTTTGGTAAAAACTCAACTCGTCGTGTTTGGTGGACAAAGAATGCTGAGTTGCATCCAAAGAACACCATACCTACTGTGAAGCATGGGGGTGGAAACATCATGCTTTGGGGCTGTTTTTCTGCAAAGGGACCAGGACGACTGATCCGTGTAAAGGAAAGAATGAATGGGGCCATGTATCGTGAGATTTTGAGTGAAAACCTCCTTCCATCAGCAAGGGCATTGAAGATGAAACATGGTTGGGTCTTTCAGCATGACAATGATCCCAAACACACCGCCCAGGCAACGAAGGAGTGGCTTTGTAAGAAGCATTTCAAGGTCCTGGAGTGGCCTAGCCAGTCTCCAGATCTCAACCCCATAGAAAATCTTTGGAGGGAGTTGAAAGTCCGTGTTGCCCAGCAACATCCCCAAAACATCACTGCTCTAGAGGAGATCTGCATGGAGGAATGGGCCAAAATACCAGCAACAGTGTGTGAAAACCTTGTGAAGACTTACAGAAAAAGTTTGACTTCTGTCATTGCCAACAAAGGGTATATAACAGAGTATTGAGATAAACTTTTGTTATTGACCAAATACTTATTTTCCACCATAATTTTCAAATAAATTCATAAAAAATGCTACAATGTGACTTTCTGGATCTTTTTTCTCATTTTGTCTGTCATAGTTGATGTGTACCTATGATGAAAATTACAGGCCTCTCTCATATTTTTAAGTGGGAGAACTTGCACAATTGGTGGCTGACTAAATACTTTTTTCTCCTACTGTAAGTAGCTAGTTTTTCCCGAGTTCCCAGTTGTCTTGAACTCACTAAAGTCAGATTTTGCAGTTTGGAGTCAACAGTTGTTCTGAGCGCGGTTCAAATCCTTCTTAATTGACGGCATGGCCAATGTTGAATGCTTATAATTTTAAACTAGGAAAAGAGACCCTTAATCTTAGACTTAAGACCACACAGCCACTCCACTGAATAGAAGGATAATGATTGCTTGGCAATGCTTGCAGTTAGCCACTGATTCCTTCCAAACCACTCATTGTTGAATTTGCGATTTCCAACTTGTTGTGTAATGGTTATGTCCAGTGGCCGATGAGCACCAAAACGTTGGATCTATAATTTATCTTCATTATTTCTCTTCATATGACAATGATTAAATCTACTGGATTTGCCAGTAGATTGTCGACTTGTCAGTCCAATCAAAGCTACTGTAGATATCACATGATTTGAGGTAATTTTATCTGTGGCCAATGACCTTGAGGCTTCTTGGATAGACACTTCTAATGTAACTCTATGCAGCACCCGACGGGCTAGAATTTTCAGGCTCTACAAACAGCAAGCAATGCAGGTGTAGAAGCACGGTGTCTAGGAAAAACTCCCTAGAATGGCCAAAACCTAGGAAGAAACCTAGAGAGGAACCAGGTTATGTTAAGGACCAGACTGAGTTAAGGACCAATGTGTCTGGTCACTTATACTGATACTGTGTTTACTGATACTATGTTTACTTTGGGTGTAAGTTATAAAGGAACAATCCAGAGCACACCTTAGAGAGTGAAATGCCTCAGGTAAGAAAACATATCGCTGGCTCAAAGAGAGGGACACACACACACCCAGGGAAGTTTTGGGTTCGTTCTTCCCGTCTGGTTGTGAGTCTCGGGGTAGAGATGGAGTGTGTGCACTGTGTGCTTTTGATTAACTTCATGTTTAGATAAGATGGTTGAATGTTAATACTCACTCACTTTGAAGGAAATTACAGTGATAACCAAGTGTCTACAAATACTATCACAAAGGGATTTCTGTTTTCAAAATCCCTGCTCTCCCTTTCCATACTCTCCTGCTGTTTGGAGTAATCTCTCTCACTCACTCACTGACTCACTGACTCACTCACTCACTCACTCACTCACTCACTCACTCACTCACTCACTCACTCACTTACTCACTCTCTCACTCTCACTCTCACTCTCTAGAGGCACTGAAACCCCCTGCATTGAGCACACACACTGGCTTGCCATTCGTCCTGTTTCTGCCATGGTGTACCAGTTCAGCACTGCCAGCCTGATGTACTGCAGCTCTATTTGTGGGAGCAAAAGGTGCATATAGGGACAAACATAATACTATTGAGCAAATAAAGGTGTACATTAGACCACAAGAGGAAGAGGACACACTTAGAGTACATTTGCCATTCTGGTAAAAACAGGAAACCAATAAATAACAGACGTAATGGCCAAAGCCATAAAATGCATAAATGTTTAGGGTAAAATGCATTGTTTATTGTGTAGGACAGAAAACCAAAGCAAGGCCATGAGTGCATAGGACAGCTGTACATACCGAGGTCAGAGGAACACATAAAGGAGGGTGTCAGCCAAATGACCAACTGCTGGAATATAGACATAGTACATATACACTGCTCAAAAAATAAAGGGAACACTAAAATAACACATCCTAGATCTGAATGAATGAAATATTTTTATTAAATACGTTTTTCTTTACCTAGTTGAATGTGCTGACAACAAAATCACACAAAAATTATCAATGGAAATTAAATTGATCAACCCATGGAGGTCTGGATTTGGAGTCACACTCAAATTGAAAGTGGAAAACCACACTACAGGCTGATCCAACTTTGATGTAATGTCCTTAAAACAAGTCAAAATGAGGCTCAGTAGTGTGTGTGCAGTAGCGTGTGTGGCCTCCAAGTGCCTGTATGACCTCCCTACAACGCCTGGCCATGCTCCTGATGAGGTGGCGGATGGTCTCCTGAGGGATCTCCTCCCAGACCTGGACTAAAGCATCCGCCAACTCCTGGACAGTCTGTGGTGCAACGTGGCGTTGGTGGATGGAGCGAGACATGATGTCCCAGATGTGCTCAATTGGGTTCAGGTCTGGGGAACGGGCGGGCCAGTCCATAGCATCAATGCCTTCCTCTTGCAGGAACTGCTGACACACTCCAGCCACATGAGGTCTAGCATTGTCTTGCATTAGGAGGAACCCAGGGCCAACCGCACCAACATATGGTCTCACAAGGGGTCTGAGGATCTCATCTCGGTACCTAATGGCAGTCAGGCTACCTCTGGCGAGTACATGGAGGGCTGTGCGGCACCCCAAAGAAATGCCACCCCACACCATGACTGACCGGTCATGCTGGAGGATGTTGCAGGCAGCAGAACGTTCTCTACGGTGTCTCCAGACTGTCACGTCTGTCACATGTGCTCAGTGTGAACCTGCTTTCATCTGTGAAGAGCACAGGGAGCGAGTGGCGAATTTGCCAATCTTGGGTTTCTCTGGCAAATGCCAAACGTCCTGCACGGTGTTGGGCTGTAAGCACAACCCCCACCTGTGGACGTCGGGCCCTCATACCACCCTCATGGAGTCTGTATCTGACCGTTTCAGCAGACACATGCACATTTGTGGCCTGCTGGAGGTCATTTTGCAGGGCTCTGGCAGTGCTCCTCCTGCTCCTCCTTGCACAAAGGCGGAGGTAGCGGTCCTGCTGCTGGGTTGTTGCCCTCCTACAGCCTCCTCCAGGTCTCCTGATGTACTGGCCTGTCTCCTGGTAGCGCCTCCATGCTCTGGACATTACGCAGACACAGCAAACCTTCTTGCCACAGCTCGCGTTGATGTGCCATCCTGGATGAGCTGCACTACCTGAGCCACTTGTGTGGGTTGTAGACTCCGTCTCATGCTACCACTAGAGTGAAAGCACCGCCAGCATTCAAAAGTGACCAAAACATCAGCCAGGAAGCATAGGAACTGAGAAGTGGTCTGTGGTCCCCACCTGCAGAACCACTCCTTTATTGGGGGTGTCTTGCTAATTGCCTATAATTTACACCTGTTGTCTATTCCATTTGCACAACAGCATGTGACATTTATTGTCAATCAGTGTTGCTTCCTAAGTGGACAGTTTGATTTCACAGAAGTGGGATTGACTTGGATTTACATTGTGTTGTTTAAGTGTTCCCTTTATTTTTTTGAGCAGTGTATTATTCTTAGGACAAGAAAGGGACCTGCCACCATTGTAATCTAATCAAGAGCGGATAGAGCGTTATTGGGAATGAACAAATAGGAAGCCTGAACTGAAAGATAATGGTGGCAGATGACCTGAGGGAAGTAACTTCATAAACATAGGAAAGGACTCATATGCTGTGTGTGTATAGCCAGTGCTCTGGAAAAGTGTGTGTTCCGCGGACCATCTAGGCTTCTGATGTGTTGTATTAAAAGCCTATATTGAATTCACAAGTTCTTGTAAGTGTTATATTCTGAAACGATTCTCCACGACATATGCTGCAGAGGAGATGTGGGGTGCCAGCCATGCACCGGATGATGGAGATATTTATAGTGGCAGAATGATATAAATCGCCAATGCGTAAAGGTATAGGGTCCCAAAGTCAGTGAATGAGGATGGGATGAGGACGACTGGATGGGAGTAAGGACGGTTCAGAATAGGCAGAGGGTACGGTATTTATTTAATGGGGTAGTGATGGAGAATGAAGACGAGGGAGAGTTTGTTGGCTGTATTTTGTTCAGGCTCAATGGTTCGGCGGACTACAAAACTGTTGGGTATGTGTGTGTATGTATTTATGTGTGTGTGCTTGTGTATCTGTGAGTGCATTGGACCTAAATCTCAGTCCCTTTTCACTTGCACTTGCACAGATTGTATACCAGCAAGACCTTAATTGCTGCAACTAACACAACTACAGCACTGGGTCAGAGAAAAGCTAAAGCTTTAAACTTGAATAATAGACCTCTGAGTGTGTGTGTGTCCTGGCTGACTCCTACCCCCCTTTCACTCAACTCCATGGCCCACTCCGCTGCAGATCGTGGCTGTTCCCCGTAGTGATGAGGACAGATAAAAATAGCAGCAACAGCCACGGTCTCTCTGTACATCGGCAGCACACTTATCTCACACATGGTGGTTTGTATACACACACACACACACACACTGGCAGATATTCTCTATACAAGCCCCCCTCTTTCCTATCTACTTGCCACACCCCTCCCCCACCACACACACACAAGTTCCTCCCCCACTGCAGCTGATTTCAATAACTCAGGGTTTTAGGTAGCCCTGGAGCTCTTGTACTCGTGGGTGTTTTCCTCCTCCTCTCTCAGCTCACCTCTCTCTCCTCACATCTGAGATCAGAATCCTGCCAAAGATCATATAGAATGCTACTGAGCAAAAAGGTATCTCTTCCCCATTTTATTGTTTCAGATGTGCAATTGATTTCATTCTATTACATTTCACACCAATCAATAACACTGAAACACTGAACTCAATAATCCCATTATGGACTGTACTGCACAGAGCGCTTTGATCTGCAGTTTATTTCACTTAGAGACCATGCCAATAATTCTCATACTTTGCCCCCATTTTTTTCAACAAAGTATTCTGTTGCCATGGTGAAAATTGGCTTTGTGCTCCAAGGTTTCGGCATATTGCTGGCGCTATTGTGTGAATGCTTTTCCGCACGAGCTGTTTATTTTTAATCTGTAAATATTGCTGTTCACTTCAGCGAACGCACCGTCCACACCTGATGACTGAGAGGACGGTTAAGGAGAGAATCAAGGTTGTTTTTGGTTTCTGAAACCGCTCTAAAATGGACAAACAGTACAAATAGTTTTGATTAGTCAAGGTGACATTTTTAAAAGAGCACATGGATACTAGCTTTCTAGATAAACATAGGGGCCTATTGCAACAAAGGTTTGCCACTAGTTTATCGCCAGCTGATCTCTTGTTAAGCCAATATTTACAAATTAAAATAAACAGCCCGTGCGCAATGTCCACACCAGATGAATGAGAAAAAAGTTGAGAGAATTTTCTTACCGGACTACAAGGCCAGTAGGCCTACTGTGGTATATTGTACTTCATTGAATAAACAATGTCTGTAGTGGAAAGAAATATGTTAGGGAGTTTCAATAACTTCATTTTCACAGAAAAGTATCCTAGATGTACAGTTGAAGTCGGAAGTTTACATACACCTTAATGATGAGCTTGGAAGGTACTATGGTGTTTTATTCTGGGCTATAGTCAATAAACAGCATTCTTACATCCAGTTGAAGTCGGAAGTTTACATACACCTTAGCCAAATACATTTAAACTCGGTTTTTCACAATTCCTGACATTTAATCATAGCAAAAATTCCCTGTCGTAGGTCAGTTAGGATCACCACTTTATTTTAAGAATGTGAAATGTCAGAATAATAGTGGAGAGAATGATTCATTTCAGCTTTTATTTCTTTCATCACATTCCCAGTGGGTCAGAAGTTTACATACACTCAATTAGTATTTGGTAGCATTGCCTTTAAATTGTTTAACTTTGGTCAAACGTTTCAGGTAGCCTTTCACAAGCTTCCCACAATAAGTTGGGTGAATTTTGACCAATTCTTCCTGACAAAGCTGGTGTAACTGAGTCAGGTTTGTAGGCCTCCTTGCTTGCACACATTTTTTCAGTTCTGCCCACACATTTTCGATAAGATTGAGGTCAGGGCTTTGTGATGGCCACTTCAATACCTTGACTTTGTTGTCCTTAAGCAATTTTGCCACAACTTTGTAAGTATGCTTGGGGTCATTGTCCATTTGGAAGACCCATTTGCGACCAAGCTTTAACTTCCTGACCTATGTCTTGAGATGTTGCTTCAATATATCCACATAATTTTCTTGCCTCATGATGCCATCTATTTTGTGAAGTGCACCAGTCCCTCCTGCAGCAAAGCACCACACAACATGATGCTTCCTCCCCCGTGCTTCACGGTTGGGATGGTGTTCTTTGGCTTGCAAGCCTCCCCCGTTTTCCTCCAAACATAACAATGGTCATTATGGCTAAACAGTTCTATTTTTGTTTCATCAGATCAGAGAACATTTCTCCAAAAAGTATGATCTTTGTCCCCACGTGCAGTTGCAAATCGTAGTCTGGCTTTTTTATGGCAGTTTTGGAGCAGTGGCTTCTTCCTTGTTGAGCGGCCTTTAAGGTTTACAGCCCTATTCAAAAAAAGACACACACCACCCCATAATGACAAAGCGAAAACAGGCTTTTCTAATTGTTTTGCAAATTTTGAAGAAAAAAAACAGAACAGAAATATCTTATTTACATAAGAATTCAGACCCTTTGTTGTACAACTCGAAATTGAGCTCAGGTGCATCCTGTTTCCATTGATCATCCTTCAGATGTTTCTACAACTTGATTGGAGTCCACCTGTGGTAAATTAAATTGATTGGACATGATTTGGAAAGGCACATGCCTGTTTATATACGGTCCCATAGTTGGCAGTGCATGTCAGAGCAAAAAACGAGCCATGAGGTCCAAGGAATAGCCCGTAGACTTCCGAGACAGGATTTTGTCGAGGCACAGATCTGGGGAAGGGTACCAAAACATTTCTGCGCATTGCAAGGTCCTCTAGAACACAGTGGCCTCCATCACTCTTAAACGGAAGAAGTTTGGAACCAGAGCTGGCTTCCCAGCCAAACTGAGCAATCCGGGTAGAATGGCCTTGGCCAGGGAGGTGACCAAGAACCCGATGGTCACTCTGACAGAGCTCCAGAGTGCCTCTGTGAAGATGGGAGGACCTTTCAGAAGGACAACCATCTCTGTAGCATTCTACCAATCAGGCCTTTATGGTAGAGTAGCCAGACGGAAGCCACTCTTCAGTAAAAGGCACATGACAGCCTGTTTGCAGTCTGCTCTGGTCTGATGAAACCAAGATTGAACTCTTTGGCCTGAATGCCAAGAGTCACCTCTGGAGGAAACCTGGCACCATCCATACGTTGAAGCATTGTGGTGGTAGCATCATGCTGTATGGATGTTTTTCAATGGCAGGGACTGGGAGACTATTCACGATTAAGGGAAAGATGAACAGAGAAAAGTAAAGAGAGATCCTTGATGGGCGAAGGTTCACATACCAACAGTACAACGACCCTAAGCACAAAGCCAAGACAGAGCAGGAGTGGCTTTGGGACAAGTTTCTGAATGTCCTCGAGTGGCCCAGCCAGAGCCCAGACCTGAACCTGATCGAACATCACTCGAGAGACCTGAAAATAGCTGTGTAAGCGACACTTCCCATCCAACCGGACAGAGCTTGAGAGGATCTGCAGAGAAGAATGGGAGAAACTCCTAAAAATACAGTTGTAACAATCTCGTAGCATCATACCGAAGAAGAATCGAGGCTGTGATAGCTGCCAAAGATGCATCAACAAAGTACTGAGTAAAGAGTCTGAATACTTATGTAAATGTAATATTTCAGTTGAACATATGTAATAAATTAGCTATTTATTATTTATTTTAACTATTTTCTATAGTGTATAATAATAGTTAAGACATCAAAACTATGAAATAACACCTATGGAATCATGTAGTGACCCATTTTTAAAAAACAAATCTAAATATATTTTAGATTCTTCAAAGTAGCCACTCTTTTCCTTGATGACAGCTTTGCACGTTCTTGGCATTCTCTCAACCAGCTTCATGAGAAATGCTTTTCCAATAGTCTTGAAGAAGTTCCCAAACTCTTCGGTCCAACTTATCTCAAACCATCTCAATTTTGTTGAGGTCGGGTGATTATGGAGGCCAGGTCAACTGATGCAGCACTCCATCACTCTCCTCTTGGTCAAATAGCCCTAACACAGCTTGGAGGTGTGTTGGTTCATTGTCCTGTTGAAAAACAAATGATAGTCCCACTAAGCGCAAACCAGATGGGATGGCGTATCGCTGCAGAATGCTGTGGTAGCCATGCTGGTTAAGTGTGCCTTGAATTCTAAATTAATCACAGACAGTGTTACCAGCAAAGAAACCCCAACCCATCACACCTCCTCCTCCATGCTTCATGGTGGGAACCACACATGCAGAGATTATCCCTTTGTTTACTCTGCATCTCACAGACACGGCGGTTGGAACCAAAAATCTCAATTTTGGACGCATCAGACCAAAGGACAGATTTCCACCAGCCTAATGTCCATTTCTCGTGTTTCTTGGCCCAAGCAAGTCTCTTCGTCTTATTGGTGTCTTTAGGAGTGGTTTCTTTGCAGCAATTCAACCACGAAGGCCTGATTCAGGCAGTCTCCTCTGAATAGTCGATGTTGAGATGTGTCTGTTACTTGAACTCAGATCAGATCAAATGACAGATTTCCACAGGTCTAATGTACATTGCTGTGTTTCTTGGCCCAAGCAATTCTCTTCGTGTTACTGGTGTCCTTAGTAGTGGTTTCTTTGCAGCAATTCGACCATGAAGGCCTGATTCACGCAGTCTCCTCTGAACAGTTGATGTTGAGATGTGTCTCTTACTTGAACTTGGTGAAGCATTTATTTGTGCTAGAATATCTGAGGCTGGCAACTCTAATGAATTTATCCTCTATAGCAGAGGTACCTCTAGGTCTTTCTTTCCTGTGGCTGTCCTCATGAAAGCCAGTTTCATCACAACCCTTGATGGTTTTTGCAACTGCACTTGAAGAAACTTTCAAAGTTTTCTAAATGTTCCTTATTGACTGACCTTCATGTCTTAAAGTAATAATGGACTGTCATTTATCTTTGCATATATGAGCTGTTCTTGTCATAATATGGACTTTGTCTTTTACCAAATAGGACTATCTTCTGTATACCACCGCTATAGTGGCTTGAAAAAAAGTATTCACCCCTTGGCATTTCCCTATTTTGTTGCCTTAAAACCTGGAATTAAATTGGATTTTTGGGGGGTTTGTACCATTTGATTTACACAACATGCCTATCACTTTGAAGATGCAAAATATTGAACACTTGAGTGTACAACCCCCCCCAATGTCAATACTTTGTAGAGTCTCCTTGTGCAGCAATTACAGCTGCTGCAAGTCTCTTTGGGTATGTCTCTATAAGATTGGCACATCTAGCCACCGGTATTTTTGCCCATTCCTCAATGCACAACTGCTCCAGCTCTTTCAAGTTGGATGTGTTCTGCTGGTGTAAAGCAATCTTTTAGTCATACCACAGATTCTCAATTGGATTGAGGTCTGGGCTTTGACTAGGCCATTCCAAGACATTTAAATGTTTCCCTTTAAACCACTCAAGTGTTGCCTTAGCAGTATGCTTAGGATCATTGTCCTGCTGGAAGGTGAACCTCCGTCCCAGTCTCAAATCTCTGGAAGACTGAAACAGGTTTCCCTCAAGGATTTCCCAGTGTTTAGCCCCATCCATCATTCCTTCAATTCTGACCAGTTTCTCAGTCCCTGCAGATGACAAACATCCCTAATGCATGATGCTGCCCTCACCATGCTTCACTGTGGGGATGGTGTTCTTGGGCTGATGAGAGGTGTTGGGTTTGTGCCAGACATAGTGTTTTCCTTGATGGCCAAAAAGCTCAATTTTAGTCTCATCTGACCAGAGTACCTTCTTCCATATGTTTGGGGTGTCTCCCACATGCCTTTTGGCTAACACCAAATGTGTTTGCTTATTTTTTATTCTGGATACTCTTCCGTAAAGCCCAGCTCTGTGTAGTGTTCGGCTTAAAGTGGTCCTATGGACACTAGCACCTATGGTGCTCCGTGGGATGTTCAACGTTTGAAATATGTTTTTATAACCCAACCCTGATCTGTACTTCTCCACAACTTTGTCTCTGACCTGTTTGGAGAGCTCCTTGGTCATCATAATGCCGCTTGCTTGGTGGTATGCCTTGCTTAGTGGTGTTTCAGACTCTGGGGCCTTTCAGAACAGGCGTATATATATATTGTAGCGTACAGCAGGTCAGCCACCAGGGGGAGACTCGTCGAGGCCTGGTGACAGACGGAGTATACATCAAGAGGCGATGGCTCCATCTGCTGGATGTGCCAGGTCTCGACGGGCTCTCCGACCAGGACCAATTGGGGCTGATTGGGAGTTGGTGAGTAATCAAGGGCTGATTGCTCACCAGCTGTGCAAGTCCCATAAAGCTGCCAGAAGGGCAGCACACAGAAAGAGTGGGGGAAGAAATAACTCCCGTATAGTTGGGGATGGTTGCAGAGGTAACAGGAGGGAGTTCAGTTTTTGTGCCCGACAGGTTACAGCAAGACCCGGAGCCCAGAAGACAGTATCCCGGAGAGGGTCTCATGGGGGAGACCTATCATTTTCATTTTCATTTATTATTTAAATAAACACCCTTGAAACCGAGCTATTCCTACTCTGTCTTTGTCTGATCTGTGTAAACGTCTTGACCAAACCCCCTGGTCTGCCCCAAGTGGTGGAGAACACGGGCACGTCTGATAACGTGGTCAGATCAGGGTTGACGTTTACACAGCACAGACAAGCACAGCACAGACAAGACAGAAGTGGGCAAGTCTGCTGGCCCTGTTCCTCTCTGGGAATGCCCAAAAGGCATATTGGGACCTGAACGATGAACAGGCGGCTAACTACAACGGACTCAAACGGGAGATACTCAACCGCTACGGGTACAGCCTGACCCATCTGGCTCAACTGTTCTACGACTGGAGGTTCGTACCCAACGCATCCCCGAGCCCAGATGAGCGACCTACTGCACGTCACCAGGATATGGCTCCTAACCGATGTATCCACCCTCTCCATCCTCTACAAAGTGGTCCTGGATCGCTTCTTACGGGTGCTACCCAAGGACATGTAGAGGGCTGCGAGGCTATGTGCTCCCCAGACCTTGGAGGGCCTCCTGGAAGCAGTGGAGACACATCAGAACACTCAGGCCCTGCTGAGTGGGAGTCGGGATGAGTCGGCGACCCGTTCGAGGGGACAGAAGGACAGCCCCACCATTGTGTACCCCGAACCGACAGTCGACAGGGCCAAAGGACCGCAAACCCATGGAGAGACGGCTGGGGTAGGGCCTACCCGCTACCGACGACCCCAGGTAGATGGAAACCAAAGGAGGTGTTTTGAGTGTGGCGCCCGGGGGCACATTGCCTGGATTAGCAAGGCTCGAGATGAGTCTATGCCATCAGCTAGCCCCGGAGGCGAGGTGGATCACGCCGTGAACTATGTCACCTCCTGTTGGGCGCACCCCAAATCAACTGCACCTATGGTACCGGTGAAAGTTGACGGACACGACACGGAAGCACTATTAGATTCCGGATGTATGGTTACGCTCGTCACCACATGCCTGCTGAACCAGGAGACCGAACGGGGTAGGGAGATGTCCATTTCCTGTGTTCACGGTGACACAAAGCGGTATCCAACCATATGGACCAACATCGTGGCGCCACAAGGGAGCTTCCAGATGATGGTGGTTGCAGTACCGGAGTTTCCTGTTCCTCTCCTAGTGGGCTGGGATTGTCTGCTGTTCGCGGCCCTATGAGGGCACGAGATGAAGAAAAAGATGCCAGCCAAAGAAGAGAGCGGAGACGACCCATCGCCTGTGTGGCCCGGAAGCAACCGGTTAACCAACCTGTATCTATGGGTCCGGAGTCGGAGTCGGAGGTGGCGCCAGAACCCGACCCCCCCTGGGGAACCACTGGAGGAGGAGCCCAGCCTCCCCCTCCTCGATTTCGAGGGGCCAGTTGGGACACTCGCTGGGAGCCAACTGAGGGGACAATTTGGGACGGCCCAGTGGGAGGATCCGAACTTGAAATCCGCCGCAGCCCAAGTGAAAGCGGAGGATGGACAGCTACTTCCAGGGGTGAGTGACTGGCGATACCCCCTTGTATCAGGTGTCGCACCAAAAAGGGGAACTTCGAGAGGTATTGTTGCTTCCCTGACGGTACATCCACCTGTTGGGGGCGCACCTGGGAATAGAGAAGACCCGGGAACGGATCGCCGCCCGGTTCCACTAGCCTGGGATGAGGAGGGCCATGGAAGACTACTGTCGCAGCTGCCCGGAGTGTCAACTCACTTCCCGAGAACACTTCCGAAACCCACTGGTCCCCCTACCAATCATCGGGGTGCCCTTTGAACGCATCGCCATGGACATAGTGGGACCCCTGGTAACAATAGCATGAGGACACCGGTACATCCTGGTGATAGTAGATTATGCCACCAGATATCCCGAGGCCATTCCCCTATGGGCGGCGGTATCCAAGGGAATCACCTCTAAAATGCTCAAACAAATGCTGCGGAAGGTCATCAAGCAGGATGTGAAGAACTGGGACCAGCTACTACCCCACCATGTTCTCAATCTGAGAAGTCCTCTACTGGGTTTTCCCCTTTCGAACTCCTCTATGGGAGGAGGCCATGCGGCCTACTGGACCTAGCCAAGGAGGTGGGGGAAGCCCAAACGACCCCATTACGCAGCGTGGTAGAGCACGTGGAGACGATGAGGGAGGCAGCTATATGGCCAGTCGTGAGGGAATATATGGAGAAGGCCCAACGTGCCCAAGCCCAGGTCTACAATCGGGGAGCCCAGCCCTGAGAATTCCAGGTGGGAGACAGGGTGTTGGTCTTAATCCCCATGGCCGAAAGTAAGTTCCTGGCAACATGGCATGTGCCATACGAGGTGATCGAGAAGTTGGGACCTGTCAATTACCGCGTACGGCAACCGGGGAGACGGAAACCCCAACAGATTTACCACGTGAACCTGTTGAAGAAGTGGCATGAGGGGACAGCCTTGGCCTTGTTGTGGTCGGGACCCAGGACGCCAATGGTACCAGTGGTGGTCCCGAGCAATGAGGACCTCGACACCATCCAGAAGCAAGAGCTCAAACCTGATAGGTCATTTCGTGGGACGTATTGACTGAAAGAAGTACACAAGTAACAAGTAATGACATCATTGTGCACCAATGATATGACCTCTGTTTCGTTGATTGACTCTATTTTAACCCAATGACCACTGATCGTCTTGAAATCTAGCTGGGTAGATAGCCAATGAGCTGAGGTAAACAGCAATATGTATTGTTTATGTATTGGAAGACCAACCCATGTAGTCAACTCCGGCGTAAAGAGGGTCATTCGCCATTGAAGTTTCATACCGGAAGGAGCAACGCATGTCACGCACAGCGTTGTTTTGGTAAAGCGCATCTTCAGCTGTTTATATATCGATCATTATGGCTACTAAGTCAGGGAAAGCTAAATCTAAGTCTAGATATACAGATGTACACACAATTTTAGAAGAAATTGATCGGATAAAATGAGACAGAGATTGTTGGAGGACGATTCATTTAGCGATTCCCAAATGGAGGAATATTTTTTTGAACGGAGAGGACATCGTTTTGGACTGGTAAGTTTTTCTCATGCCAATGCCGTTGATTGAAATTAATAATATAAAATATTATTTGTGAAATTAAATAGCCTATTTGAGGCTGTTGAGGGGAGGGCAGGCCCACAACAATGGCCAAAGGGAAATGGAGACAGTAGATACAGCTGGTCTGTTGTTGTTACGGTGCGTGAATGAGGACCCAAAAGCGAATTAACGTAAACAGAGCTTCTTTAATAACAAAACATACGTAGGCTCAGATGGACCGGCAGATTCCGACAGGACAGGACAAGGTTGCAGCAAACATGACGATAGTCTGGTTCAGGCATGAATAACACAAACAAGAATCCGACAAAGACAGAAACAAAAACAGAGAGATATAGAGGACTAATCAGAGGGAAAAAGGGAACAGGTGGGAAAAGGGGTGATGAGGTAGTTAGGAGGAGACAAGGAACAGCTGGGGGAAAGAGGGGGAGAAAAGGTAACCTAATAACGACCAGCAGAGGGAGACAGGGTGAAGGGAAAGGACAGAAACAAGACACAACATGACAATACATGACAGTACCCCCCCACTCACCGAGCGCCTCCTGGCGCACTCGAGGAGGAAACCTGGCGGCAACGGAGGAAATCATCGATCAGCGCACGGTCCAGCACGTCCCGAGAGGGAACCCAACTCCTCTCCTCAGGACCGTACCCCTCCCAATCTACTAGGTACTGATGACCACGGCCCCGAGGACGCATGTCCAAAATCCTACGGACCCTGTAGATGGGTGCGCCCTCGACAAGGATGGGGGGGGGGGGGAAGACGAGCGGGGGCGCGAAGAACGGGCTTGACACAGGAGACATGGAAGACCGGGTGGACGCGACGAAGATATCGCGGAAGAAGAAGTCGAACAGCGACAGGATTAATGATCTGGGAAATACGGAACGGACCAATGAACCGCGGGGTCAACTTGCGAGAAGCGGTCTTAAGGGGAAGGTTCTGAGTGGAGAGCCAAACTCTCTGACCGCGACAATATCTAGGACTCTTAGTTCTACGCTTATTAGCAGCCCTCACAGTCTGCGCCCTATAACGGCAAAGTGCAGACCTGACCCTCTTCCAGGTGCGCTCGCAATGTTGGACAAAAGCCTGAGCGGAGGGGACGCTGGACTCGGCGAACTGAGATGAGAACAGCGGAGGCTGGTACCCGAGGCTACTCTGAAAAGGAGATAGCCCAGTCGCAGACGAAGGAAGCGAGTTGTGGGCGTATTCTGCCCAGGGGAGCTGTTCTGACCAAGACGCAGGGTTGCGAAAAGAAAGACTGCGTAAGATGCGACCAATAGTCTGATTGGCCCGTTCTGCTTGACCGTTAGACTGGGGGTGAAAGCCGGAAGAGAGACTGACGGAAGCCCCAATCAAACGGCAAAACTCCCTCCAAAATTGAGACGTGAATTGCGGACCTCTGTCCGAAACGACGTCTGACGGAAGGCCATGAATTCTGAAAACATTCTCGATGATGATTTGTGCCGTCTCTTTAGCAGAAGGAAGCTTAGCAAGGGGAATAAAATGAGCCGCCTTAGAGAACCTGTCGACAACCGTAAGAATAACAGTCTTCCCCGCTGACGAAGGCAGTCCGGTGACAAAATCTAAGGCGATGTGAGACCACGGTCGAGAGGGAATGGGAAGCGGCCTGAGACGGCCGGCAGGAGGGGAGTTACCGGACTTAGTCTGCGCGCAGACCGAACAAGCAGCCACGAAGCGACGCGTGTCATGCTCCCGGGTGGGCCACCAAAAACGCTGGCGAATGGAAGCAAGCGTACCCCGAACGCCAGGGTGGCCGGCTAACTTGGCAGAGTGAGCCCACTGAAGAACGGCCAGACGAGTAGGAACGGGAACGAAAAGAAGGTTCCTGGGACAAGCGCGCGGCGACGGAGTTTGAGTGAGTGCTTGCTTTACCTGCCTCTCAATTCCCCAGACAGTCAACCCGACAACACGCCCCTCAGGGAGAATCCCCTCGGGGTCAGTGGAGGCTACTGAAGAACTGAAGAGACGAGATAAAGCATCAGGCTTGGTGTTCTTAGAGCCCGGACGATAAGAAATCACGAACTCGAAACGAGCGAAAAACAGCGCCCAGCGCGCCTGACGCGCATTAAGTCGTTTGGCAGAACGGATGTACTCAAGGTTCCTATGGTCAGTCCAAACGACAAAAGGAACGGTCGCCCCCTCCAACCACTGTCGCCATTCGCCTAGGGCTAAGCGGATGGCGAGCAGTTCGCGGTTTCCCACATCATAGTTACGTTCCGACGGCGACAGGCGATGAGAAAAATACGCGCAAGGGTGGACCTTGTCGTCAGAGAGGGAGCGCTGAGAAAGAATGGCTCCCACGCCCACCTCTGACGCGTCAACCTCGACCACGAACTGTCTAGTGACGTCAGGTGTAACAAGGATAGGAGCGGATGTAAAACGATTCTTGAGGAGATCAAAAGCTCCCTGGGCGGAAACGGGCCACTTAAAGCACGTCTTGACAGAAGTAAGGGCTGTGAGAGGAGCTGCCACCTGACCGAAATTACGGATGAAACGACGATAGAAGTTCGCGAAGCCGAGAAAGCGCTGCAGCTCGACGCGTGACTTAGGGACGGGCCAATCAATGACAGCCTGGACCTTAGCGGGATCCATCTTAATGCCTTCAGCGGAAATAACAGAACCGAGAAATGTGACGGAGGAGGCATGAAAAGTGCACTTCTCAGCCTTCACAAAAAGACAATTCTCTAAAAGGCGCTGGAGGACACGTCGAACGTGCTGAACATGAATCTGGAGTGACGGTGAAAAAATCAGGATATCGTCAAGGTAAACGAAAACAAAGATGTTCAGCATGTCTCTCAGGACATCATTGACTAATGCCTGAAAGACAGCTGGAGCGTTAGCGAGGCCGAAAGGAAGAACCCGGTATTCAAAGTGCCCTAACGGAGTGTTAAACGCCGTCTTCCACTCGTCCCCCTCCCTGATGCGCACGAGATGGTAAGCGTTACGAAGGTCCAACTTAGTGAAAAACCTGGCTCCCTGCAGGATCTCGAAGGCTGAAGACATAAGAGGAAGCGGATAACGATTCTTCACTGTTATGTCATTCAGCCCTCGATAATCTATGCAGGGGCGCAGGGACCCGTCCTTCTTCTTAACAAAAAAAACCCCCGCTCCGGCGGGAGAGGAGGAGGGGACTATGGTACCGGCGGCAAGAACTACAGACAAATAATCTTCGAGAGCCTTACGTTCGGGAGCCGACAGAGAGTATAGTCTACCCCGGGGGGGAGTGGTTCCCGGAAGGAGATCAATACTACAATCATACGACCGGTGTGGAGGAAGAGAGGTGGCCCTGGACCGACTGAACACCGTGCGCAGATCGTGATATTCCTCCGGCACCCCTGTCAAATCACCAGGCTCCTCCTGTGAAGAAGAGACAGAGGAAACAGGAGGGATAGCAGACATTAAACATTTCACATGACAAGAGACGTTCCAGGAGAGGATAGAATTACTAGACCAATTAATAGAAGGATTATGACAAACTAGCCAGGGATGGCCCAAAACAACAGGTGTAAAAGGTGAACGAAAAATTAAAAAAGAAATGGTTTCGCTATGATTACCAGAGACAGTGAGGGTTAAAGGTAGCGTCTCACGCTGAATCCTGGGGAGAGGACTACCATCCAAGGCGAACAAGGCCGTGGGCTCCCTTAACTGTCTGAGAGGAATGTCATGTTCCCGAGCCCAGGTCTCGTCCATAAAACAGCCCTCCGCCCCAGAGTCTATTAAGGCACTGCAGGAAGCTGACGAACCGGTCCAGCGTAGATGGACCGACAAGGTAGTGCAGGATCTTGAAGGAGAGACAGGAGTAGTAGCGCTCACCAGTAGCCCTCCGCTTACTGATGAGCTCTGGCTTTTACTGGACATGAAGTGACAAAATGACCAGCGGAACCGCAATAGAGACAGAGGCGGTTGGTGATTCTCCGTTCCCTCTCTTTAGTCGAGATGCGGATACCTCCCAGCTGCATAGGCTCAGCACCCGAGCCGGCAGAGGAAGATGGTAGTGATGCGGAGAGGGGGGCAACGGAGAACGCGAGCTCCTTTCCACGAGCTCGGTGACGAAGATCAACCCGTCGCTCAATGCGAATAGCGAGTTCAATCAAGGAATCCACGCTGGAAGGAACCTCCCGGGAGAGAATCTCATCCTTTACCTCTGCGCGGAGACCCTCCAGAAAACGAGCGAGCAAAGCCGGCTCGTTCCAGCCACTGGAGGCAGCAAGAGTGCGAAACTCAATAGAGTAGTCTGTTATGGATCGATTACCTTGACATAGGGAAGACAGGGCCCTGGAAGCCTCCTCCCCAAAAACAGATCGATCAAAAACCCGTATCATCTCCTCCTTAAAGTCCTGATACTGGTTAGTACACTCAGCCCTTGCCTCCCAGATTGCCGTGCCCCACTCACGAGCCCGTCCAGTAAGGAGAGATATGACGTAGGCGATACGAGCAGTGCTCCTGGAGTAAGTGTTGGGCTGGAGAGAAAACACAATATCACACTGGGTGAGGAACGAGCGGCATTCAGTGGGCTCCCCAGAGTAACACGGCGGGTTATTGATTCTGGGCTCCGGAGATTCGAAAGCCCTGGAAGTGGCCGGTGGATCGAGGCGGAGATGGTGAACCTGTTCTGTGAGGTTGGAGACTTGGGTGGCCAGGGTCTCAACGGCATGTCGAGCAGCAGACAATTCCTGCTCGTGTCTGCCTAGCATCGCTCCCTGGATCTCGACGGCTGAGTGGAGAGGATCCGAAGTCGCTGGGTCCATTCTTGGTCGGATTCTTCTGTTACGGTGCGTGAATGAGGACCCAAAAGCGAATTAACGTAAACAGAGCTTCTTTAATAACAAAACATACGTAGGCTCAGATGGACCGGCAGATTCCGACAGGACAGGACAAGGTTGCAGCAAACATGACGATAGTCTGGTTCAGGCATGAATAACACAAACAAGAATCCGACAAAGACAGAAACAAAAACAGAGAGAGATATAGAGGACTAATCAGAGGGAAAAAGGGAACAGGTGGGAAAAGGGGTGATGAGGTAGTTAGGAGGAGACAAGGAACAGCTGGGGGAAAGAGGGGGAGAAAAGGTAACCTAATAACGACCAGCAGAGGGAGACAGGGTGAAGGGAAAGGACAGAAACAAGACACAACATGACAGTTGTAATATAATAAAGACAGTAGATCTAGCTGAAATGTCATAATATAAAATAGACAGTAGATCTAGCTGGTCTGTCATAATATAAATGAGACAGTAGATCTAGCAGGTCTATAATAATATATTCAACCTTATGTTCCCTGTACTCTGTATATGTCTGTTTATTATACCTGTTGATACAGGGCTCATATGTGAAACTATTCTAACTGAACATTTTCTTTCACAGTGACACTGACTCCGAATGGGAGCCCCCAGTGCCAAGGTGTCCATCCCCCACTGAAGCTGGTTCATCCAGCTCCTGCCACAAGTCGTGTTCATCTGCTCAAATGTATTTCTGCAGGCATGGATGTGCCTCAGGGCCAAAAGGGCACAGCATGGAGGCGTTGCTGTGTTCTATGCAAAATGAAGTCCCCCATCACCTGCACCACATGCTTGGTGACCCTCTGCTTTACAGCAGAAAGATACTGCTATGGCACCTGGCATCAGCAGCACAATATTGCGTAGAGGACTGAGGGTCTTCCAAATATTGAAAGTGTTATTTATTTTCATGTTTTTTCTCAATTTTTTTTTGTTGGGGGGGGGTGTGTTAGAATACCATTTTGGTACTTTGTATATAGTTATTCCATTCAAAATGTATAACTTCACCAATTTGGCCACTTGGGTACATTTGGGCTTCTTGTGTTGGACACCTGGGTGACTTCATGATAAATGTCATGTAGCACACTCATTTTGGAAGTTATCATTCTGAAACTTTGCACAAGTACTGTTGCCCTCTTCTGTTTGTCATTGAAATTGTCCCCATCATCCTATCTGATTGTTTGTTTTGTCTTGTTCATTTTAAAGATGATGATACAACAATAAAAATGAAACAAAGTATGTTTTTTTTCATTGTATTATCTAAACCAGATCTATTGTGTTATATTCTCCTACATTCACTTCACATTTACACGAACTTCAGAGTGTTTTCTTTCAAATGAAATCAAGAATATGCATATCCTTGGTTCTGAGCCTGAGCTACAGGCAGTTAGATTTGGGTATGTCTTCAGGCGGAAACGGAAAAAAGTAGGGGCCACTCTGGAGGCCCATTGATGGCAAATTTGAATGAATAGCGATACCGTGACAAGTTCCTGAAGCCCATTGTTGTGCCATTCATCCGCCGCCATCACCTCATGTTTCAGCAAGATAATGCACGGCCCCCATGTAACAAGGATCTGTACACAGTTCCTGGAAGCTGAAAATGTCCTAGTTCTTCCATGGCCTGCATGGATCGACGTGTACCAAAGCGTGTTCCAGGTCCCGTCAATATCCAGCAACTTCGCACAGCCATTGAAGAGGAGTGGGACAACATTCCACAGGCCTCAATCAACAGCCTCATCAATTCTATGCAAAGGAGATGTCGCACTGCATCAGGCAAATGGTTGTGCTACAGGCTTTGGTTTTTCCGATTTATATTTTGAGGTTGGACGTTAACAAATGGGGCGCACTGTGCTGGCTTGTCCATCTCGTTAGTCGACGGTGTTTCACCTGTACTGGCCCAGGTGATATTTAAGTGTCTGGCACAGTGCTTCAGTTGTCTTGAGAGATGTGGAGGGTTAACACCTTTTAGTTGACTCTCCCTATTTGATTTCTACAAAACAATCTTCAATCAGATTTTCCCTGTTTTGCACCAACTTTTGGTTTACTTTCTGTCTAAAGTTTGGTGTGGGTTTTAATTTTGTTTGCCTCTTTTATGGCAAATTTAATGGGCGCTCATGTTGGGTGTCTTTTAGGTCCCAGTTGTTATTGTTAGTCAACTTTCTGTTTTGTTTTGGTTGTTAGTGATTCTTTGTTAGTTCCCCCTTCGGTTTTAGCAACAATTTTTGGTTTCTTGTTGGGGAACGTACAGTGTTTTTTTTGACTGGTTTTCTGCCCACGCCCATGTATCTGTGACCAACAGATTCATATCTGTATTCCCAGTCATGTGAAATCCATAGATTAGGGCCTAATTCATTTAATTAAATTGACTGATTTCCTGATATGAACTGTAACTGTAATTGTTGCATTTATGTTTTTTAAAGTGTAAAGACCAGATTAAATTGATAATAGTGAAAATATGATCACTTCATGAGAGAACAATGAGCGCAGCCTGAGGCAAGGAACAGAGCACAAGCTTTTTTTGTGACCTTCTCAAATCATCGATAGCTTATAGTTGCATCACGCAGCCTATATGTTTTGATTTCTAAGGTTTGGATCATTCACAACTAAACCTGCCAAATAACTCTAAATCTAAAATACCTGTTAAAAAATGATCACTTTTATGCTTAACATGCACACTCACTCCGGAATGGGAAAAATATCCTTTCTATTTTATTCAGCTAAGTCCAATTATATTCTTCTTACTATAAAATAATATCAATTTAATGGCACGGGACTGATAAGCATAAACAAGATGACGCCGACTGAGAGGGCCTTCTTGCTTCTAGTTCTTAGGAAACTTTGCATTATTTCGTTTTTTTTATGTATTATTTCTTATATCGTTAGCCCAGAAAATGTTATGCGTTATTACATACACTACCGTTCAAAAGTTTGGGGTCACTTCAAAATGTCCTTTTATTTTCTTAAAGAAAATCATATTTTTTCTCCATTTAAATAACATCAAATTGTTCAGAAATACAGTGTAGACATTGTTAATATTGTAAATTGCTATTGTAGCTGGAAACGTTAGATTTTTTAAATGGAATATCTACATAGGTGTATAGAGGCCCATTATCAGAAACCGTCACTCCTGTGGGAGTAGGGAGTAGTACACAGCGTTCTTAAGTTAATCTTAAGTTTCTTGTCAATTTCTCGCATGGAATAGCCTTCATTTCTCCCAAGAGAATTCTATTCTGTACCTAACAATGCAAAGGTAACTGAACTAAATTACTATTGCCCCATAGCACTCACTTCTGTCATCATGAAGTGCCTTGAGAGACTAGTCAAGGATCATATCACCGCCACCTTACCTCTCACCCTAGACCCACTTCAATTTGCTTATCGTCCCAATACGTCCACAGACGATGCAATCGCCATGACACTGCACACTGCCCTATCCCATCTGGACAAGAGGAATACCTATGTAAGAATGCTGTTCATTGACTATAGCTCAGCATTCAACACCCTAGTACCCTCCAAGCTTATCATTAAGCTCGAGGCCCTGGGTCTGAACACTGCCCTGTGCAATTGGGTCATGGACTTCCTGACGGGCTGCCCCATGGTAGTGAAGGTATGAAACAACACCTCCGCTTCGGTGATCCTTAACACTGAGGCCCCACAAGGGTGCGTTCTCAGCCCCCTCCAGTACTCCCTGTTCACCCATGACTGCGTGGACAAGCACGCCTCCAACTCAATCATCAAGTTTGCAGACAACACAACAGCAGTAAGCTTGATTTCCAACAATGATGAGACAGCCTACAAGGAGGAGGTGAGGGCCCTGGGATTCTGGTGCCAGGAAAATAACCTCTCATTCAACGTCAACTAAAAAAAAGGAGATGATCGTGGACTTCAGGAAACAGCGGGGTTAGACCCCCCCCCCCCCCCTATCAGTGGAGAAGGTGGAAAGCTTCAAGTTCCTCGGCGTACACATCACTGACAAACTGAAATGGTCCACCCACACAGACTGTGCCTCTTCAACCTCAGGAGGCTGAAGAAATTTGGCTTGTAATCTAAAATCCTCACAAACTCTTTCAAATGCCCAATTGAGAGCATCCTGTCGGGCTGTGTCATTGCCTGGTATGGCAACTGCACCAACCACAACTGCAGGGCTCTCCAGAGGATGGTGCGGTCTTCACAATGCATCACCGTGGGCAAACTACCTGCCCTCCAGGACACCTACAGCACCCAATGTCACAGGAAGGCCAAAAAGATCATCAAGGACAACAATCACCCGAGTCACTGCCTGTTCACTCCGCTATCATCCAGAAGGCGAGGCCAGTACAGGTGTATCAAAGCGGGGACTGAGAGACTGAAAAACAGCTTCTATCTTAAGGCCATCAGACGGTTAAATAGCCATCACTAGCACAGAGAGGCTGCTGTCTATATACACAGACTTGAAATCATTGGCCACTTTACTAAATTGAACACTAATCAGTTTAATAATGTCACTAAAAAATTGTATATATCTTGCATTACTCACCTCATATGTATATACTTCGTTCTATACTATGCTACTGAATCAGTCTATGCTGCTCTGAGATTGCCCGTCCACATATTTATATTTTAATTCCATTCCTTACTTAGATTTGTGTGTATTGGATATATGTTGTGAAATTGTTAGATATTACTTGTTAGATATTGCTGCCCTGTCGGAACTAGAAGCACAAGCATTTCACTACACCCGCAATAAGATCTGCCAAACAGGTGTATGTGACCAATAACATTTGATTTGTCTGCTAAAGTAATAAGTCTACAGCCTATGGCATGGAGCATAGCTAGACAACATGCAGTAGGCCAACTTAACTCTGAAAAACATTTTCTTCATATCATAACGTTTCTTTAAACCTGCCTAAAATTATTAATGGATTTATTGAGATGGTATATATTAAATGTATTTATTCGACTTAAAAGTATATGTGTTACGGTGCGTGAATGAGGACCCAAAAGCGAATTAACGTAAACAGAACTTCTTTAATAACAAAACATAGGTAGGCTCAGATGGACCGGCAGATTCCGACAGGACAGGACAAGGTTGCAGCAAACATGACGATAGTCTGGTTCAGGCATGAATAACACAAACAAGAATCCGACAAAGACAGAAACAAAAACAGAGAGATATAGAGGACTAATCAGAGGGAAAAAGGGAACAGGTGGGAAAAGGGGTGATGAGGTAGTTAGGAGGAGACAAGGAACAGCTGGGGGAAAGAGGGGGAGAAAAGGTAACCTAATAACGACCAGCAGAGGGAGACAGGGTGAAGGGAAAGGACAGAAACAAGACACAACATGACAATACATGACAGTACCCCCCCACTCACCGAGCGCCTCCTGGCGCACTCGAGGAGGAAACCTGGCGGCAACGGAGGAAATCATCGATCAGCGCACGGTCCAGCACGTCCCGAGAGGGAACCCAACTCCTCTCCTCAGGACCGTACCCCTCCCAATCTACTAGGTACTGATGACCACGGCCCCGAGGACGCATGTCCAAAATCCTACGGACCCTGTAGATGGGTGCGCCCTCGACAAGGATGGGGGGGGGGGGAAGACGAGCGGGGGCGCGAAGAACGGGCTTGACACAGGAGACATGGAAGACCGGGTGGACGCGACGAAGATATCGCGGAAGAAGAAGTCGAACAGCGACAGGATTAATGATCCGGGAAATACGGAACGGACCAATGAACCGCGGGGTCAACTTGCGAGAAGCGGTCTTAAGGGGAAGGTTCTGAGTGGAGAGCCAAACTCTCTGACCGCGACAATATCTAGGACTCTTAGTTCTACGCTTATTAGCAGCTCTCACAGTCTGCGCCCTATAACGGCAAAGTGCAGACCTGACCCTCTTCCAGGTGCGCTCGCAACGTTGGACAAAAGCCTGAGCGGAGGGGACGCTGGACTCGGCGAACTGAGATGAGAACAGCGGAGGCTGGTACCCGAGGCTACTCTGAAAAGGAGATAGCCCGGTCGCAGACGAAGGAAGCGAGTTGTGGGCGTATTCTGCCCAGGGGAGCTGTTCTGACCAAGACGCAGGGTTGCGAAAAGAAAGACTGCGTAAGATGCGACCAATAGTCTGATTGGCCCGTTCTGCTTGACCGTTAGACTGGGGGTGAAAGCCGGAAGAGAGACTGACGGAAGCCCCAATCAAACGGCAAAACTCCCTCCAAAATTGAGACGTGAATTGCGGACCTCTGTCCGAAACGACGTCTGACGGAAGGCCATGAATTCTGAAAACATTCTCGATGATGATTTGTGCCGTCTCTTTAGCAGAAGGAAGCTTAGCAAGGGGAATAAAATGAGCCGCCTTAGAGAACCTGTCGACAACCGTAAGAATAACAGTCTTCCCCGCTGACGAAGGCAGTCCGGTGACAAAATCTAAGGCGATGTGAGACCACGGTCGAGAGGGAATGGGAAGCGGCCTGAGACGGCCGGCAGGAGGGGAGTTACCGGACTTAGTCTGCGCGCAGACCGAACAAGCAGCCACGAAGCGACGCGTGTCATGCTCCCGGGTGGGCCACCAAAAACGCTGGCGAATGGAAGCAAGCGTACCCCGAACGCCAGGGTGGCCGGCTAACTTGGCAGAGTGAGCCCACTGAAGAACGGCCAGACGAGTAGGAACGGGAACGAAAAGAAGGTTCCTGGGACAAGCGCGCGGCGACGGAGTTTGAGTGAGTGCTTGCTTTACCTGCCTCTCAATTCCCCAGACAGTCAACCCGACAACACGCCCCTCAGGGAGAATCCCCTCGGGGTCAGTGGAGGCTACTTAAGAACTGAAGAGACGAGATAAAGCATCAGGCTTGGTGTTCTTAGAGCCCGGACGATAAGAAATCACGAACTCGAAACGAGCGAAAAACAGCGCCCAGCGCGCCTGACGCGCATTAAGTCGTTTGGCAGAACGGATGTACTCAAGGTTCCTATGGTCAGTCCAAACGACAAAAGGAACGGTCGCCCCCTCCAACCACTGTCGCCATTCGCCTAGGGCTAAGCGGATGGCGAGCAGTTCGCGGTTTCCCACATCATAGTTACGTTCCGACGGCGACAGGCGATGAGAAAAATACGCGCAAGGGTGGACCTTGTCGTCAGAGAGGGAGCGCTGAGAAAGAATGGCTCCCACGCCCACCTCTGACGCGTCAACCTCGACAACGAACTGTCTAGTGACGTCAGGTGAAACAAGGATAGGTGCGGATATAAAACGATTCTTGAGGAGATCAAAAGCTCCCTGGGCGGAAACGGACCACTTAAAGCACGTCTTGACAGAAGTAAGGGCTGTGAGAGGAGCTGCCACCTGACCGAAATTACGGATGAAACGACGATAGAAGTTCGCGAAGCCGAGAAAGCGCTGCAGCTCGACGCGTGACTTAGGGACGGGCCAATCAATGACAGCTTGGACCTTAGCGGGATCCATCTTAATGCCTTCAGCGGAAATAACAGAACCGAGAAATGTGACGGAGGAGGCATGAAAAGAGCACTTCTCAGCCTTCACAAAAAGACAATTCTCTAAAAGGCGCTGGAGGACACGTCGAACGTGCTGAACATGAATCTGGAGTGACGGTGAAAAAAAATCAGGATATCGTCAAGGTAAACGAAAACAAAGATGTTCAGCATGTCTCTCAGGACATCATTGACTAATGCCTGAAAGACAGCTGGAGCGTTAGCGAGGCCGAAAGGAAGAACCCGGTATTCAAAGTGCCCTAACGGAGTGTTAAACGCCGTCTTCCACTCGTCCCCCTCCTTGATGCGCACGAGATGGTAAGCGTTACGAAGGTCCAACTTAGTGAAAAACCTGGCTCCCTGCAGGATCTCGAAGGCTGAAGACATAAGAGGAAGCGGATAACGATTCTTCACTGTTATGTCATTCAGCCCTCGATAATCTATGCAGGGGCGCAGGGACCCGTCCTTCTTCTTAACAAAAAAAAACCCCGCTCCGGCGGGAGAGGAGGAGGGGACTATGGTACCGGCGGCAAGAGCTACAGACAAATAATCTTCGAGAGCCTTACGTTCGGGAGCCGACAGAGAGTATAGTCTACCCCGGGGGGGAGTGGTTCCCGGAAGGAGATCAATACTACAATCATACGACCGGTGTGGGGGAAGAGAGGTGGCCCTGGACCGACTGAACACCGTGCGCAGATCGTGATATTCCTCCGGCACCCCTGTCAAATCACCAGGCTCCTCCTGTGAAGAAGAGACAGAGGAAACAGGAGGGATAGCAGACATTAAACATTTCACATGACAAGAGACGTTCCAGGAGAGGATAGAATTACTAGACCAATTAATGGAAGGATTATGACAAACTAGCCAGGGATGGCCCAAAACAACAGGTGTAAAAGGTGAACGAAAAATTAAAAAAGAAATGGTTTCGCTATGATTACCAGAAACAGTGAGGGTTAAAGGTAGCGTCTCACACTGAATCCTGGGAGAGGACTACCATCCAGGGCGAACAAGGCCGTGGACTCCCTTAACTGTCTGAGAGGAATGTCATGTTCCCGAGCCCAGGTCTCGTCCATAAAACAGCCCTCCGCCCCAGAGTCTATTAAGGCACTGCAGGAAGCTGACGAACCGGTCCAGCGTAGATGGACCGACAAGGTAGTGCAGGATCTTGAAGGAGAGACAGGAGTAGTAGCGCTCACCAGTAGCCCTCCGCTTACTGATGAGCTCTGGCTTTTACTGGACATGAAGTGACAAAATGACCAGCAGAACCGCAATAGAGACAGAGGCGGTTGGTGATTCTCCGTTCCCTCTCCTTAGTCGAGATGCGGATACCTCCCAGCTGCATAGGCTCAGCACCCGAGCCGGCAGAGGAAGATGGTAGTGATGCGGAGAGGGGGGCAACGGAGAACGTGAGCTCCTTTCCACGAGCTCGGTGACGAAGATCAACCCGTCGCTCAATGCGAATAGCGAGTTCAATCAAGGAATCCACGCTGGAAGGAACCTCCCGGGAGAGAATCGGAGATGGTGAACCTGTTCTGTGAGGTTGGAGACTTGGGTGGCCAGGGTCTCAACGGCATGTCGAGCAGCAGACAATTCCTGCTCGTGTCTGCCTAGCATCGCTCCCTGGATCTCGACGGCTGAGTGGAGAGGATCCGAAGTCGCTGGGTCCATTCTTGGTCGGATTCTTCTGTTACGGTGCGTGAATGAGGACCCAAAAGCGAATTAACGTAAACAGAACTTCTTTAATAACAAAACATAGGTAGGCTCAGATGGACCGGCAGATTCCGACAGGACAGGACAAGGTTGCAGCAAACATGACGATAGTCTGGTTCAGGCATGAAAAACACAAACAAGAATCCGACAAAGACAGGAACAAAAACAGAGAGAGATATAGAGGACTAATCAGAGGGGAAAAGGGAACAGGTGGGAAAAGGGGTGACGAGGTAGTTAGGAGGAGACAAGGAACAGCTGGGGGAAAGAGGGGGAGAAAAGGTAACCTAATAACGACCAGCAGAGGGAGACAGGGTGAAGGGAGAGGACAGAAACAAGACACAACATGACAATACATGACAATATGTTCCAAAGTCGAGCATCAGTGTCTTGTATGCGCACAGTGAACAAATGTTTTTAGAAATGTTTACACATTTATTACAAATGTAATACTGAAATATCTAATTTACATAAATGATTAGTATTTGACCCTGTGTCACGCCCTGGTCTTAGTTATCTTTGTTTTCTTTATTATTTTGGTTAGGTTAGGGTGTGACATGGGGGATTTTTGTGTTTTGTCTAGTCTAGGGGTTTTGTATGTTTATGGGGCTGTTCCCTTTCTAGGTAGTTTTGTATGTCTATGGTTGCCTAGATTGGTTCTCAATTAGAGGCAGCTGTCTGTCGTTGTCTCTGATTGGGAACCACATTTAGGCAGCCATGTTCTTTGGGTTTTTTGTGGGTGATTGTCTTCTGTCTTTGTGTCATTGCACCAGATAGGACTGTTTCGGTTTAGACTTTTGTTGTCTTGTATTTTGTAGTGTTCTCGTTTATCGTCGATATTAAAGATGTTGAACACCAACAACGCTGCATTTTGGTCCTCCGTTACACCCTGCTGGTCATCTATAAACGTTTGAACATCTGAACAATCTGGCCTTAATGGCCTCGTACATTTATAATCTCCACCCGGCAAAGCCAGAAGAGGACTGGGGAAGAGCTTTGCATACCTGGATTGTACAATATTTACACATTATTATTATTATTATTAAAATAATTATTCTAGCTCTGTCAAGTTAGCTTTTGATCATTGCTAGACAGACATTTTCAAATCTTGCTATAGATTTTCAAGCCAATTCAAGTCCAAACTGTAACTAGACTTGATAAGCACATTTTTACTCCTGAACTTATTTAGGCTTGCCATAACAAAGCGGTTGATTACATATTGACTCGAGATGTCAGCTTTTCATTTATAATTCATTTGTAAACATTTCTAAAAACATAATTTCACTTTGACATTGTGTGTGTGTGTGTGTGTGTAGGCCAGTGACACATCTACATTTAATCAATTTCAATACAGGCTGTAACACAAAATGTGGAAAAAGTCAAGGGGTGTCAATACTTTCTGAAGGCACTAAAAGCACAACCAAATTGCAAGGGAAAATGGTTTAGGCTAACTAATTTTGCTTTCAACCATTTAAAAGCACAACAACATTCTAATGTTGCGTTTATCACTGTGCAATGTGTTAATCACTGTGCTTAAACTAATAGAAGAACCAAATTACCTGGATAGCAGTTGAGATGACATTAAAAGTACATCAATGCTGTTTGAGATTTTACACAGATTATTACAACAATTGTGAAGAGCTTCGCAGACCTGCGATGACCTATAGACGGGTTGGTTGTTTAGCAACAAAAACTATGCATGCGCAACCATGGGGCAAAACAGGTGAGGTTGGCTAAGATTGTTGATATGTTTGCTATATTTCGCCTCCAATATTTATTAAAAACATAAATACATTTGAACAATGACCACTTGTTGTCTCTCAAATAAATCGTTATAGTTGTTGGTTAGCTAGCTAGTGAATTTTGCAATATTAACATTGACATGAAATCAGTCAACACCTCAAAACAAGACATGCTATCAATAACATGATTAAACAAGCTGAAACAAGCCACTTACGATTCCACACATGGCAGTTTCTTGTCATTCTTGCTATCAATCTGCCCATCCAGAATCACAACAACAATCTGACTTCTGCTCCATGGATGCGTGCACATCGTTTTCGTGAAGTTGTTAGCCAACCCATCTATGCATTCTATCTTGAACATGCACACTTTATATGATTACATATGAAGAAATATATACTTACATTAACTTCAGTGTGGCCATGGATGCGTTACTCATTTCAAATTAATAATTGATATGTTGGATTCACGTCTCCATCTCAACCAAAAATCCAAGTTAAAGAATAGGTCTAAATCTAACATCAAATGCTCTTTAAATAAAGTTTGATTTGATTGAGTCCTGTTCTTTAATTGAGATTTGAGGTTGTGTTGGAGATGTCAATCAAACATATCAAATATACATTTGTAGACAAACTCAAATTAAAGTCAGACTAAAGCTAAAAACCCAACAGAAGCGGGCGGGTGTAGCAATCAGAGCGAGGAGGTTGGAAAGGACTAGACAGGCAGAACATTGTCTGAATATTTGTAGGATAGTCCATATCTCCAATCATCTTTGCTGACTACTCTACTACCACATATCTACAATACAAAATCCATGTCTGTGTATGTGCCTGTGTGTGTCTCTTCACAGCCCCTGCTGTTCCATAAGGTGTATTTAAAAAAAATATCTGTTTCTTAAGTCTGATTCTACTGCTTGCATCAGTTACCTGATGTGGAATAGAATTCCATGTAGCCGTGGCTCTATGTAGCACTGTACGCCACCCATAGTCTGTTCTGGACTTGGGGATTGTGAAGACACCTCTGGTGGCATGGGGGTATGCATGGGTATCCGAGCTGTGTGATTGTAGTTTAAACAGACAGCTGGTGCATTCAGCATGTCAATAACGTACGCTAACCCAATTTCGTATAAATGTGCGCAACCGCGACATTCAAACAAGGCTGCAAAGAAAACTAATGGGACTCCAGCGACTGTGTTGACATCAAATTCTGGGGTGTGAACTGCGTTTCTATTCAAGCGTTGATTGACGTGATAATAGCTCCCTGGTATTGGAGAAAAGTTGAAAAAACTGACGTGACGTGTCATGGTGTAACGTACAGCACCCATAAAGCAACTAATTCTGTCTTACAGCCTCTCTCCACCAGGTGTAGCTCTTCTCTCAATACAAGAATGGGCCAGGGACAGGGTAAAGGGGGGATACTTAGTCATTTTTTGCATCATCACTGCAAGCTATCATGACTCTCAAAAGACTAATTTTGAAGATCACTTTAGCACCGCCCTAAAAACCCGATTCAAATTCGACACAAACCTTCAAATAGGAATGCAATGACACATTATATAAACTCGTTATAGTGTTTTATTTACATTTTAGAGGAGATAAGGTGGCAAGTTGGACAGATCAAGTGAAAAAGGCAGTTTCCCCACACGACATCTCTCCTTCTCACTATCACGCAATAGATTTCGCTTTCCCACCCGCCATTTTTAAAAAGACCCGACAGAGCTCATTGCCCTCTTGAATCATGGAGAGATGGGCATCATGAAGGTCTCGTCATTGATTTTGTTGGAAAGGGGAGAAATTGTGCTTTACAATGGGATTGATATTACAGTTGATCTGGAAGTATTACATTTTTTGGGACCAGCGATGTAAAAAAGTGAATTAGTTCACGTTAATTATTTTTAATGTGAAACTAACAAGAAATAAGACAAAAGAACAGAACTTGAGCGTGCATAACTATTCACCCCCCCACTTTTTGCAGCAATTACAGCTGCACGTTTCTTGGGGTATGTCTCTATAATCTTGGCACATCTAGCCACTGGGATTTTTGCCCATTCTTCAAGGCACAACTGCTCCAGCTCCTTCAAGTTGGATGGGTTCTGCTAGTGTACAGCAATCTTTAAGTCATACCACAGATTCTCAGTTGGATTGAGGTCTGGGCTTTGACTAGGCCATTCCAAGACATTTAAATGTTTCCCCTTAAACCACTCAAGTGTTGCCTTAGCAGTATGCTTAGGGCCGTTGTCCTGCTGGAAGGTAAACATCCATCCCAGTCTCAAATCTCTGAAAGACAAACAGGTTTCCCTCAAGAATTTCCCTGTATTTAGCGCCACCCATCATTCCTTCAATTCTGACCAGTTTCCCAGTCCCTGCCGATGAAAAACATCCCCACAGCATGACGCTGCCACCACCATGCTTCACTGGGGGATGGTGGGATAGGGTTCTCGGGGTGATGAGAGTTGTTGGGTTTGTGCCAGACATAGTGTTTTCCTTGATGGCCAAAAAGCTACATTTTAGTCTCATCTGACCAGAGTATCTTCTTCCATATGTTTGGAGAGTCTCCCACATGCCTTTTGGCGAACACCAAACGGGTTTGCTTATCTTTTTCTTCTTTAAGCAACGGCATTTTTTATGGACACTCTTCCGTAAAACCCAGCTCTGTGGAGTGTACGGCTTGAAGTGGTCCTATAGACAGATACTCCAATCTCCGCTGTGGAGCTTGCAGCTTCTTCAGGGTTATTTTTGGTCTCTTTGTTGCCTCTCTGATTAATGCTCTCCTTGACTGGTCTGTGAGTTTTGGTGGGCGGCCCTCTCTTGGCAGGGTTGTTGTGCTTAGTGGGATGTTCAAATTTTCAGATATTTTTTTATAACCCAACCCTGATCTGTACTTCTCCACAACTTTGTCCCTGACCTGTTTGGAGAGCTCCTTGGTATTCATAGTGCCGCTTGCTTGGTGGTTCCCCTTGCTTAGTGGTGTTGCAGACTCTGGGGCCTTTCAGAACAGGTGTGTATATATACTGAGATTATGTGACAGATCATGTGACACTTAAATAAAGTCTATCTGTGTGCATTCTAACTAATTATGTGACGTCTGAAGGTAATTGGTTGCACCATATCTTATTTAGGGGCTTCAAAGCAAAGGGGGTGAATACACACACCACTTTTCAGTGTTTAATTTATAGCAGTCATTTTTTTCGCTTCACCAATTTGGACTATTTTGAGTATGTGCATTGCATGAAATCCAAATAAAAATCTATTTAAATTACAGGTTGTAATGCAACAAAATAGGAAAAACGCCAAGGGGGATGAATACTTTTGCAAGGCACTATACTTGCTTAATTAATTTGATTAATATTATGGTGTTTCTATTCCATGAAAAATGAAAAACCCTCTGGGTGTCTGTTAGGAAGGAATGGAAAATATGGCGCTGTACAACGTGACGGTCGGCAGTACAGTACTGTGCTATGTAGCTAAAGAATCCCTGTGTCATGGGGACGGGAGACCAGGGTTCAATTCCCCAACGGAGAGGAAGGAGTACGCTGTCCTTGTAAATAAGAATTTGTTCTTAACTGATTCCATATGTGTTATTTCATAGTTGTGATGTCTTCACTATTATTCTACAATGTAGAAAATAGTACAAATTAAGAAAAATCCTGTAATGAGTAGATGTGCCCAAACTTTTGACTGGTACTTGCTTAATTAATTTGTTTAATATTATCTTTCTATTCCATGAAAAAAACAAAAACCCTCTTGGTAAATTCAGACCGTTTCGCTCTCGGAGCTCACAGTGGACGTTCGGGCCAAGGAGTAGGGTTGATTTGAATGTTCTAGCCTTACAACGGTAGTCAAGCACCCAAGCTAACGTTGGCTAGCCTGCTAGCTACTTCCAGACACAAATGAGACCACTGACCATTTTACTCGCCCTAGCAGAGTAAACTGTTTGTGTTAACCAGAGCGTTGGTGACTAACTGTGCTGCTGGAAACAGTTTCATTACCCTTTTTTGCCGATGTTTACTGACACTGGCCATATTCAATGGGTGTTGAGCTCTCATCAATTCATTATTCTGCACTCTGGTACAGTCAGATGAGAGTGCTCTGAAATCGGAGTAGATAGCCAGAGCTAATTTACAAAAGCACCCGAATGTCCATTGAGAACGCACAACAACTATGCCATTTAGCTAAGCTAAGAATGATGGGAATAATCAAGTCCATAAACGTTGGGTAGTTTGTTAATATACTGTCAAGTTTGATGTATAACTACTAACGTTTCGTAGATAGCTAAAATACAGGTACATACTGCTGTAATGATATGATATGTGGTTCGTAAGGACAGCTTAGCTAATAAATTGTCAGCCAACATAACGTGTACAGTCGATAGCACGCTGGACTTTGGGCAAGAAGTTTGAGGCTTCGAAACCTGATCCCTGCTTGTTTAATTTAAAGTCGTGCACAATTATCTGTTTATTATTTGGTTTATATTGCCCTTTCATTTTCAGTTAGAGACACAGTAGTGCACTGGGACCCAAAAGCATAATCAGTGCTCTAACTCCCCCTTGGTCGTTAGCCTATCACAGACCAGATTTGCCCTATTAGACTATTCTTTACTGGAGGTTGAATTGTCTATTGTTCAGCTATTAGCCCCCCTCCCCAACTTGCAACAAATGGATGTATTTTTGTCGAGAGCAAAACTTTTATATTTAGCTACGAACGCCTGTTCTCACCATTTTAAGTTGAATTCATCTAACTTTCTTTCATGACAACTCATAAACAGGCCATGTCCTATTTGTTTCATAGTCGATATATTATCGTATTTCATGACACTGTAACGGTCAGTTTTTTTTCAGAGGGATGAAAGAACACAATATGTCTGTCAGGGAATGATATTCTGTTATGTCAGATGAAGAGTTAGACCAGAAAGTCAGGGCCATTAAGGCAAGGATGCCCCATCCGGGCTTTAGAATGATCAAAGGAAGTCTCCAAGCAATGGAGTCTTTGCAGTGTGTAGATGGTGCAGGTATCTTTGCATATTTCCCATCACCTAATGAAAAACCACAATACCAGTCTGGTGTTAAGTTTTCTGTGCTGTATTGACGTATCCTGAAAATGGCATCTGCTGGTTTAGATTGAACGTTCATATCTCAGTTATTGTTTTCATATCTACAAAAAATAAGCTCTTTTCTATACTTTCAGAATGCGAGCTGATCAAGGGGTCGAAAATGTAGATATTGTCAGATGTATGTTCACTGTCCGAGGAACAGGCCTCAGAAGCTTTATTGCTGGCAAAAGTGTCCATAACCAGAGGTAATTCTACTGCTCTGTGTTCTTTTTCTCTCTTCCTCTCTGCCTGCCTTGTTGTACATGGAACCTGTCTCACATGCATTAATTTCAAAAACCTTAAGATGTCCGCTGCTAATTTTCAGATTTACACCACATAAACACTCAGCTATTTTCACTGGACTATCAAGCCCCTGTTGCTTCCACAATTATCATCACTAATACAATTTGTTTCTTTTGAGCATTCCAGATTCAGCAGGTGGAGGCCCTGCTTTATCAGGAGGATAATCTGGAATCTGGAAACACTGACAATGGGGTCATTGTTCCTGACATCCCATGCCTCCTGTCCACTGAGACTCTTGCTGTGCTGCAACGTCACGTGAACCCTACCACTGACTCCTCATCTTTTGGTCCGGACATATACATGCATGCTCTTCGATTAGTTATGAGTCTCCAGCCTTTTTAGGTGCAGTTCTCCCACACTATGTAAGATGTTGTTTTCGCCCCAGTGCCACTCATGATGATGGCAAACATTTGTATTTTTTGGAGGAGGGTGAAAGGATAGCAGGCCCAGCTATCAAAGTGAGAGAGTAGGCTATTATGGACAGAACAGGTACTTTTGTGTAGTGTATTTCTTGTGAGGTTGTCTGTCCTCAGATACGGAGAGCTGTGAAAGCCTGTCTGCAGATTAAGAGGTCCCAATAAAGAGCAGCGGTTCTCAGTCCTGGTCCTGGGGACTCAACGGGGTGCACATTTTTGTTTTTGCCTTAGCACTACACAGCTGATTCAAATGATCAAGTCATCATCAAGTGGTATTTATGTATTCATTTGTGGCACTATCCTTGATATGATCCTGCTATTGTCACATGCTGCACATGTATCTATCCATCCGATGTTATCGTGATTTGTTATAAGGGATATTATACAGGAAGTATTATTAAAGAGATGCTTTACATTGAAATACAGATAGAGATGTAGTCGTCCCAGAGTTAATGATCCAAGGTCAGTTTTGCATTTCACCTCCTGATGATTATGATGACTGACCGTGTTAGCATGATTAATAACCTCTTGGCTTCAAGAGGTTATTAAGCTTTGTTTTTTAAAATTCTATCAATCTGTCTCTCGTCTGCAGGTATGTTTTGATGTGAGATAGGAAGCCAGTCCCGTCATCGCCACCTCACCCGCTCTTATGATAACCTTCAGGCCGACTGGGAGCCCAAGGCTGGTTAGGAGTTACTGCAAGAGACACTGTGTAATTGTGATGAACTGAGAGAATATTAGGGTAGCACTGTAATTCATTAATCATATGCTCTTTCCTGCTCCTCTGTTTTACCTCTCTCCCCACCTCCTCTTTCTTCCTCTTTTTTTTATAATGCACGCCATATGTGCATTGAAGTACAGATTTAACTTGTATTTGTAATATGTAACATTGTAATTGTAACATTACAATTATAATATTTATAATGCATGTATAATGATTTTATAACACCTGGACAATGAACTCAATAAAGTGTTTCACATTCTCCACTGGTTGAAATTAAGTATCTCATTAGAATAGTACACCTATCCTGTGTCCTCAGATTAATGCAGATGAAGGGAGTTTGATATGCATAGGTGTATTTCTATATATATGAATTACAAATCATCCTTTAATTAAATCATGTTTCTAGTCTATTGCATAGTTACAATGTGTAATCATTGATGTCCCAGGAGCAGGAGTGGAAAAACACCGTTGAAGTGTATAATTGTAATACATACATGCAGAGACAGCATTATTCAAAGAATAGAGTTTGATACACCTGTTATTGGATATGACTGAAAAAGAATGTCTCAGAGATGCATACCTGAACCGCACCTTTATTTGCCAAGGAAGAGTACATGATCAGTGAAAATATTCAATGTACAGGCTACAATGTGGGCATCTCATGCGTGGTAATAACTACAGTACATGTACAGTATATAGGACTTGCATTCTTGGCACAATCCACAATCTATAGGCTTCATTAATGCCATTCAGAGTTGAAGTCAATACAACAACTATGATAGCTGACGTTCATAGATAGGTTCTGAACTAATATTCATACCAAACGTTTTAGAGTCCATACACAGATCGGCAACATACTGTAGCTAGCTACACATCCATAGGCATACAGTTATTTTTATCCTGCACTACACAATAAGCAAACAAATAGTTAGCTAGCTATGTTACTTCAGCTGTATTGTATGGAAAATATAAGAAAGGCAAGCTAACACAATAGTACATTCAATTTGCACTAAATGATTTAGCTAGCTAGATTCTTTGCATCCACTGTATCACAAGACGCCAACCTGGTTTGCTGGTTTTCTCAGGAGTCTCTAAAACATTAAACAACACGAATTACAAATTCATACTCATCTCATAACACTAGCTAGCTAGCTGGCTATTGATAGCTAGTCAGCTAACTTGCTAAATAGCGATTTTTGTAAATTAACTTTGTGACAAAAAACATGCACAAACATTTGTCTCTACATTAACTAACATATTCCTCTCAATTGTATTTTTTTCTTGACTCCTTATGACATAAGAACTACTTACATTTGCTACCACCGTAATGTTTTGCCAGACATCTTTGCTGAATAAAGTCACCAGGGACAGGTGGCTTGCTTCAAATTCATCATTGGAACCACTCAATATGGTTGGTCATATATAAACCTTGGGACCCAAATGCATTATGAGTGTTCTAACTGCCCCTTGCGGTGGTCTGGAGCAATGAAGCCGTGACGCTGGGTACCTCTAAGTCCTGCGGTGTAAGCTCGCAACTTTTAAAGGAGGAACCACTGTGCGTAAGCCTATGTATTCTGCAATTCAGTTGCAAGTGTGTACATTTCAAAATAAACCTTAAATAAATCAACCTTAAATATACAGTATCTCTTTTGGAATGCAATTGTCTTAGAGGGGCATCGTCCTATTTTGAGACATTACATTTTTTTTCTCAAAATTAATTAATACAATGCAATTCTAAATAATAGAGTAATGAATAACGTTGCTAAATTATTTGAGACATCTTTTTAATACCAAATAAAGCCTAGGAATAGCTACATATAGAGAGAAAGCATGCCAAACTATAGGCTCTGTCATAGCCTACGAATAGGATCCAGAGTTTTTCCTGACCAGGTCTTGAGATCAGGAAAAACTCCAGACCCTAGAAAATTAATGTACGAATTTTGCCACACCACTTTTGACCCTTTGGTACCATCTCTGATATCACTAAATATCATTACATTTTAGCTTAAAACCCTATGTCACGACTCCTACCGAAGGTGGCTCCCCTTCCTGTTCGGGTGGCGCTCGGCGGTCGTCGTCACCGGCCTACTAGCTGCCACTAATCCTTTTCCTTCTTTATGTTTATTGGTTTCACCTGTGTTGTGTGTAGACTGATTAGTCGTGCTATGTTAACCAGTAGGCCCGCCTGCTGTTTGTGCGGGATTGTTTGTTGCTAGTGTGCACGTTTTGAGGTTAACGTGGTTGCCGAGCGCGGGTTTTTCTCTGGGCTGTTTTAATCCCTGTGTTTGGGGCATTTGTTTTGTTGTGCGCCCTCGTTTGGTGGCTGATGTTCGCCGTTTGTGCATTAAATAGCACTACCCTGAACTCTCTGCTTCCTGCGCCTGACTTCGCACCCACTACACCCAGATCGTTACACCCTATGCCTATTGTATTGTCTATTTTAAGTTGAATTCTGGGTAGAATTGAAACAATCGCTGTTGATGACATTGCAAATGCTCAGTGATGGAAAACGCACCCAATTCTCATACTTGAGTAAAATTAAAGATACCTTAATAGAACATGAGTAAAAGTGAAAGTCACCCAGTTAAATACCACTTGAGTATAAAAGTATTTGGTATCAAAAGTAAATGTGATTGCTAAAATATACTTAACTATCATTTAAAAATTACAATTATGAATACTTTCACATTCCTTATATTAAGCAATTTCCTTTTTCATTTTTTATTTACGGATAGCCAACACTCAGATATCATTTACAAATTAAGCATTTGTGTTTATTGAGTCTGCCAGATCAGAGGCTGTAGGGATGACCAGGGGTGTTCTCTTGATAAGTGTGAATTGGACCATTTTCATGTCCTGTTTAAACATATATATTTTTTAATTCACCTTTATTTAACCAGGTAGGCAAGTTGAGAACAAGTACTCATTTACAATTGCGACCTGGCCAAGATAAAGCAAGGCAGTTCGACACATACAACAACACAGAGTTACACATGGAGTAAAACAAACACACAGTCAATAATACAGTAGAAAAATAAGTCTATATACAATGTGAGCAGATGAGATAAGGGAGATAAAGGCAAAAAAAAGGCCATGGTGGCAAAGTAAATATAATATAGCAAGTAAAACACTGGCTATGTACAGGTGCAGTAATCTGTGAGCTGCTCTGACAGCTGGTGCTTAAAGCTAGTGAGGGAGATAAGTGTTTCCAGTTTCAGAGATTTTTGTAGTTCGTTCCAGTCATTGGCAGCAGAGAACTGGAAGGAGAGGCGGCCAAAGGAAGAAATGTTTTTGGGGGTGACCAGAGAGATATACCTGCTGGAGCGCGTGCTACAGGTGGGTGCTGCTATGGTGACCAGCGAGCTGAGATAAGGGGGGACTTTACCAAGCAGGGTCTTGTAGATGACCTGGAGCCAGTGGGTTTGGCGATGAGTATGAAGCGAGGGCCAGCCAACGAGATTGTACAGGTCGCAGTGGTGCGTAGTATATGGGGCCTTAGTGACAAAACGGATGGCACTGTGATAGACTGCATCCAATTTATTGAGTAGGCTATTTTGTAAAGGACATCACCGAAGTCAAGGATCGTTAGGATAGTCAGTTTTACGAGGGTATGTTTCGCAGCATGAGTGAAGGATGCTTTGTTGCGAAATAGGAAGCCAATTCTAGATTTAACTTTGGATTGGAGATGTTTGATGTGAGTCTGGAAGGAGAGTTTACAGTCCAACCAGACACCTAGGTATTTGTAGTTGTCCACATATTCTAAGTCAGAACCGTCCAGAGTAGTGATGTTGAGTGGGCGGGCAGGTGCAGGCAGCGATCGGTTGAAGAGCATGCGTTTAGTTTTACTTGTATTTAAGAGCAATTGGAGGCCACGGAAGGAGAGTTGTATGGCATTGAAGCTTGTCTGGAGGGTTGTTAACACAATGTCCAAAGAAGGGAGTCATCTGCGTAGAGGTGGATGAGAGATTCACCAGCAGCAAGAGCGACATCATTGATGTATACAGAGAAGCGAGTCGGCCCAAGAATTGAACCCTGTGGCACCTCCATAGAGACTGCCAGAGGCCCGGACAACAGCCCCCCCGATTTGACACACTGAACTCTATCAGAGAAGTAGTTGGTGAACCAGGCGAGGCAATCATTTGAGAAACCAAGGCTGCCGATGAAGATGTGGTGATTGACAGAGTCGATAGCCTTGGCCAGATCAATGAATACGGCTGCACAGTATTGTTTCTTATCAATGGCGGTTAAGATATCGTTTAGGACCTTGAGTGTGGCTGAGGTGCACCCATGACCAGCTCTGAAACCAGATTGCGTAATGGAGAAGGCGTGGTATGATTCGAAATGGTCGGTAATCTGTTTGTTGACTTGGCCTTCGAAGACCTTAGAAAGGCAGGGTAGGATAGATATAGGTCTGTAGCAGTTTGGGTCAAGAGTGTCCCCCCCTTTGAAGAAGGGGATGACCGCAGCTGCTTTCCAATCTTTGGGAATCTCAGACGACACGAAAGAGAGGTTGAACAGGCTAGTAATAGGGGTTGCAAGAATTCCGGCAGATAATTTTAGAAAGAAAGGGTCCAGATTGTCTAGCCCGGCTGATTTGTAGGGGTCCAGATTATGCAGCTCTTTCAGAACATCAGCTGACTGAATTTGGGAGAAGGAGAAATGGGAAGGCTTGGGTGAGTTGCTGTGGGGGGTGCCGTGCTGTTGACCGGGGTAGGGGTAGCCAGGTGGAAAGCATGGCCAGCCGTGCTTATTGAAATTCTCAATTATAGTGGATTTATTGGTGGTGACAGTGTTTCCTATCCTCAGTGTAGTGGGCAGCTGGGAGGAGGTGTTCTTATTCTCCATGAACTTTACAATGTCCCAGAACCTTTTTGAGTTTGTGTTGCAGGAAGCAAATTTCTGCTTGAAAAAGCTAGCCTTGGCTATTCTAACTGCCTGTGTATATTGGTTTCTAGCTTCCCTGAAAAGTTGCATTTCACGGTGCTGTTCGATGCTAATGCAGAACGCCGTAGGATGCTTTAGTGTTGGTTGAGGGCAGTCAGGTTTGGAGAGAACCAAGGGCTATATCTGTTCCTGGTTCTAAATTTCTTGAATGGGGCATGCTTATTTAAGATGGTGAGGAAGGCATTTAAAAAAAAAGGCATCCTCTACTGACGGGATGAGGTCAATATCCTTCCAGGATACCCCGGCCAGGTCGATTAGAAAGGCCTGCACGCTGAAGTGTTTCAGGGAGCGTTTGACAGTGATGAGTGGAGGTCGTTTGACCGCTGACCCATTACGGATGCAGGCAATGAGGCAGTGATCGCTGAGATCTTGTTTGAAGACAGCAGAGGTGTATTTAGAGGGCAAGTTGGTTAGGATGATATCTATGAGAGTGCCCGTGTTTACGGCTTTGGGGTGGTACCTGGTAGGTTCATTGATAATTTGTGTAAGATTAAGGGCATCAAGCTTAGATTGTAGGATGACTTGGGTGTTAAGCATGTTCCAGTTTAGGTCGCCTAGCAGCATAAGCTCTGAAGATAGATGGGGGGCAATCAGTTCACATATGGTGTCCAGAGCACAGCTGGGGGCAGAGGGTGGTCTATAGCAGGCGGCAACGGTGAGAGACTTGTTTTTAGAGAGGTAGATTTTTAAAAGTAGATATTCAAATTGTTTGGGTACAGACAGAACTCTGCAGGCTATCTCTGCAGTAGATTGCAACACCACCTCCTTTGGCCGTTCTATCTTGTCTGAAAATGTTGTTGTTAGGGATGAAGACTTCAGAATTTTTGGTGGTCTTCTTAAGCCAGGATTCAGACACGGCTAGAACATCCGGGTTGGCAGAGTGGGCTAAAGCAGTGAATAAAACAAACTTAGGGAGGAGGCTTCTAACGTTAACATGCATGAAACCAAGGCTATTACGGTTACAGAAGTCATCAAAAGAGAGAGCCTGGGGAATAGGAGTGGAGCTAGGCACTGCAGGGCCTGGATTTACCTCTACATCACCAGAGGAACAGAGGAGGAGTAGGATAAGGGTACGGCTAAAAGCTATGAGAATTGGTCGTCTAGAATGTCCGGAACAGAGAGTAAAAGGAGGTTTCTGGGGGCGATAAAATAACTTCAAGGTATAATGTACAGACAAAGGTATGGTAGGATGTGAATACAGTGGAGGTAAACCTAGGTATTGAGTGATGATGAGAGAGATTTTGTCGCTAGAAACATAATTGAAACCAGGTGATGTCATCGCATGTGTGGGTGATGGAACTGAAAGGTTGGATAAGGTATAATGAGCAGCGCTAGTGGCTCTACACTGAAATAAACCAATAAACACTAACCAGAACAGCAATGGACAAGGCATATTTACATTAAGAAGAGGCATGCTTAGTCGAGTGATCATAAGAGTACAGTTAGTAGTGAGGTTGGTTGGGGTAACGGCGATTCAGACAGCTAGCCGGGCCATCGGTAGCAAACTAGCATAGGATGGATGTTTGTTATTAGCCACCTTGTGCGTTTCCGTCAGTAGATTAGTGGGGTTCCGTGTGGTAGAGGGGATCAATCCAATTGGAAAAATAGATATAGATATAGTGACCCAAGAAAAATTGTCCGATAGACCTATTCAGATAGCAGCTGATAAGACAGCTAACGATTAGCGGGCTGCAGATGGGCGTTCAGGTAACATCGCAACGGAGGGGCCAGTTGGATAACTGCCTCGGGCAGATAACATCGGTAGTCCAGTCATGAAGGCCCGGTGGGGCTCCGCATCGGCAGTAAAATGGGTCCGGATAGGTTATTGTAGCCCAGGAGTGGCTGATGGAACTCTTCAGCTGGCTAGCTCCGGAATAATTGATGTTTTCTCTGGGATCGACATAAGCCAATAGTAACATGGATAGCAGCTAGCTAGCTGCGAGATCCGGGTGTAAATGTCCAGAGCTTTCGCTTGAAATCCGGGGATATGGAGAGAAAAATAGGTCCGGTATGTTCTGGTCTGAGTCGCGTTGTACAAAACTGGCAATAGGTTTTCGAGCTAAAGGATAGCTGATGAACATCAACCGTGGTTAGCTGAAATCTAACATTTCTGGTTAGCTTCTGGCTAGCTTCTGGCTAGCTTCTGGTTAGCTTCTGGCTAGTTTCGGGTTAGCTTCTGGCTAGCTTCTGGTTAGAATCTGGCTAGCTTCTGGTTAGCTTCTATTGTGGATTTCAGATTTGAGGTAAATAATATTTATTTTTAAATTGGTGAGGCGGGTTGCAGGAGAGTGTTTTGAAGTTGAGTTGTTGGAAAAGAAAATATATAAAAGATGCTGTATACCTGTGGCCCTTTTTTGGACACTATGTTAACAACCCTCCAGACAAGCTTCAATGCCAAATATACAGTGGGGCAAAAAAGTATTTAGTCAGCCACCAATTGTGCAAGTTCTCCCACTTAAAAAGATGAGAGAGGCCTGTCATTTTCATCATAGGTACACGTCAACTATGACAAACAAAATAAGAAAAAAAATCCAGAAAATCAAATTGTAGGATTTTTAATGAATTTATTTGCAAATTATGGTGGAAAATAAGTATTTGGCCACCTACAAACAAGCAAGATTTCTGGCTCTCACAGACCTGTAACTTCTTCTTTTAAGAAGCTCCTCTGTCCTCCACTCGTTACCTGTATTAATGGCACCTGTTTGAACTTGTTATCAGTATAAAAGACACCTGTCCACAACCTCAAACAGTCACACTCCAAACTCCACTATGGCCAAGACCAAAAAGCTGTCAAAGGACACCAGAAACAAAATTGTAGACCTGCACCAGGCTGGGAAGACTGAATCTGCAATAGGTAAGCAGCGTGGTTTGAATACATTAACTGTGGGAGCAATTATTAGGAAATGGAAGACATACAAGCCCACTGATAATCTCCCTCGATCTGGGGCTCCACGCAAGATCTCACCCCGTGGGGTGAAAATGATCTCAAGAACGGTGATCATTTCAGAACCACACAGGGGGACCTAGTTAATGACCTGCAGAGAGCTGGGACCAAAGTAACAAAGTCTACCATCAGTAACACACTACGCCGCCAGGGACTCAAATTCTGCAGTGCCAGACGTGTCCCCCTGCTTAAGCCAGTACATGTCCAGGCCCGTCTGAAGTTTGCTAGAGAGCATTTGGATGATGCAGAAGAAGATTGGGAGAATGTCATATGGTCAGATGAAACCAAAATATAACTTTTTGGTAAAAACTCAGCTCGTCGTGTTTGGAGGACAAAGAATGCTGAGCTGTATCCAAAGAACACCATACCTACTGTGAAGCATGGGGGTGGAAACATCATGCTTTGGGGCTGTTTTTCTGCAAAGGGACCAGGACGACTGATCCGTGTAAAGGAAAGAATGAATGGGCCCATGTATCGTGAGATTTTGAGTGAAAACCTCCTTCCATCAGCAAGGGCATTGAAGATGAAACGTGGCTGGGTCTTTCAGCATGACAATGATCCCAAACACACCGCCCGGGCAACAAAGGAGTGGCTTTGTAAGAAGTATTTCAAGGTCCTGGAGTGGCCTAGCCAGTCTCCTACAAATCCTACAATGTGATTTTCTGGATTTTCTTTCTCATTTTATCTGTCATAGTTGAAGTGTACCTATGATGAAAATTACAGGCCTCTCTCATCTTTTTAAGTGGGAGAACTTGCACAATTGGTGGCTGACTAAATACTTTTTTGCCCTACTGTATATATACACGGGACACGACAAGACAAGACGAGGACAAAGGACGTCTGACTGCTATGCCATCTTGCAGAGATGTTAAGCAATTAAAATGTAACGAGTACTTTTGTGTTTCAGAGAAAATGAATGGAGTAAAAAGTACATTATCTTCTTTAGGAATGTAGTGAATTAAAAGTTGTAAAAAATATAAATTGTCAAGTAAAGTACAGATACCCCAAAAAACAACTTAAATAATACTTAAAGTATTTTTTACTTCGGCTAAATAGCATAATTTATAATATTAGTGATAAAGTATGGTCACATTTAATTTGCTCTGTTGAACCTACCCTTTGGAATGACTTCGATAGCATCAGTGAATCTGTTTAGTTAAATGGAGATCTCTCAACCAAGCAGGTTGGACGTAAAGTCCCCTGTTTTGGAGACCTGCGTGCTTCTGGTTCCGGTTCCGACCAACACTTTTGCATATCAATCTAAATGCCTTGCACTGAGCAGTATCCCTGATTCGCACAGACACAGGAGTACGTCTCTTCTGCCTTTGTGAAGTTGCATGTAAAATCTGACACCACTTAATGCAGGGAGAACCCTCCTACCATTTCATTCGCTCTTCCCACTGTCCATCAACTCCTGGCTGAGTTCTCTGTCACAGCCACTAACAACACATATGCCTGTTATCCTTACATCATAACGCAGCATTCAGAGATCGATTTATAGCCAGTAATTTAAAATAATTCATACATTTTAAACAGAACGTGCTGTTTGTTATAGACTGACAAGATTAATATGAGATGAAAGGCGAGTTCAGGAAGGCAAGCTAAAGCTTTGTGAGACGTTTACAGTGATGGGGCCAGATGGTTTGATCGAGGCCTTTAGAAAATATGCAATTTTTTTATTTTGTATTTTACAGTTATATGGAAGTTTAAATAATTTAGTTAGTCGTTTTATAAATTGATTATACTATATTTAGAAAACAATTCATTTCAAGCCTTATTCATACAGATTTGTTGAAATCGGAAAATAGGCAACACATAAAATGTCACAGGAAAGGCATATCAACTAAAACTTTTCTTTAATCAAAATGCATTTTGGAGCAGAAATGCATTCTGGAACATTTGAACTTTCATGTGCCTTAATAACAAACTTGAATGCCATCTATAAATATGAATAAAATTGTTCAATTACGAGCCTAGTTGGTTTAGCCAGAGAAAAAGGCAGAAACTTTCCCTCTAGCCATGATTGGCTGAGATAATGTGATGGGCTGGACATGCCAAGAGATGAGTTTGGATTGGTCTGCCATGTAGCATGCTTCTGTCTATAACGTGAGCTGGTAGGTAGTAATTTCTACCGTGTCTTTTTTGAAAGATGTTATGAAAAACTGCAAAAGTGTTGCTACTGATCTCCGCTTTCTTGAGGATGATCGTGTCACGCTGACTCTTTCTGACTGAAAATGAATCAGACCGTGTTGTTGTCACAGAAGAAGTTGACCGAGTTTTGAAATCAGTGGTATGCTCGTTGGGAGCAGAGTATAATAGCTAACGAGATGGAGAAAATTATTGGCGTTTGATTGCAAATATGCAGAGGGAGTACACAGAAGGCTGTTGTATAAAACACCAGTCTCCGGATTACACCTTCAAACTAAGAGCAACCATGGCATCAGTGACAGAGAGGGAGAAGCATTCATCCATGTATACGGTAAGAGAGTCTAGCAAAGTGGAATTTTCAGATATTATACATTTCTAATTTTGTAAAATGTGTTTTCACTGCAAGTTAAAGCAAACTTTTAGCTAGCTTTCTCAAAAGTGTGGTTACAAGTTTATCAACTTCAAAGCATAATTACTTTCCTACTGTTCCTCAACTGCAGTGTATGATTTACAATTTTCGAGCTATGAGTCTCTATTTTTATTCAATATAAAAAAACACAATTTCAAATGTTGCTACATAGGACTGAATCAAGCCAGTCGGTCACAGATGTGTATAGTATACTAGAGCTTGTCCTCAATAGTGACCTCAGCAATTTTTAAAAACAGAATTGTGAGATTTATATCTGTTCTGGAGTATGCAGCATATTGTTTATGGTCCTCTCATGACAAATAATAACTTTTGGGGATTACGTAGTGTGAGAGTTCAGTGACCAGCCGGAGGAACGACAGCACCCTCCTCATGGGATAGGTACTCAGTATAAAGCCAATTAGTACACAGCTGGGCCCACTACTTGTTTTGTATCTTCCTCTATATAGGTGTGCAAGGAGAGGAGCTGGTGGAAGATAGGGGAGTAGAGACGGGGACCTGTGAGGATGTCGGCTTTTCCTACCTCAGAGAATGTTTATGTGACTGGGCACCTTGTCGCTCTGTTAACCAAGGCAAGCTGTAGGTAGAGAGAAGAGTTCCTCCTGCAACTTATGTGTAGACAATAGTCTAAAGACAGGAGTAACCGATTGTTGTTTTGCTTTCCCTTTTTGGCCACGGCCTTTTGGTCAACGGCTTAGTTTATGTTTATTTGTTTTGTTAGACTGGTGTTTCAGCATTGGACATTACCCTGTACTGGAGTTATGTTGTCGGGCGAAAGAAGACCCATTTAGTAAACAATCGCAAGAAAAGGACCCACAACCACTTCCTCTGGTCTGTTCATTTTATGCCTCCCACCTGTGTTAGGGTGCTTTGGACAAGCTGATCCGTTCACAGTAGATTATATTTTAAAACCTTGGATGGGAGACAGAAAGATAATGTAGATACATTCTCTAGTAGGAGATGCTGCCCAGCCTATAGTTACTTTTCTGATAGTGGATATAACGAAGATCTGACGTTGTTTTACAGGTAGAAATTCAACATTTTAATAAAGTTTTATCTATGTTGAAATTGTGTTACCATGATGTTGATTTCATTTAGTTTTTGCCAGTGGCATGTTTGTGGCTGTGACTAAGAACTCAAAGGGTTAATTCTTGCTTGAGTCAGGAAGAGGGGTGGAGAGGAATATGCTGCTATCATGACACAAGGCGAGACCCAGATGCAGACACAGGAGGCAGATGGTTGGAGTCTTACAATATTTATTAATCCAATAGGGGAAGGCAAGAGAATGGTCGTGGACAGGCAAAAGGGTCAACACCAGTTAAGAGTCCAAAAGGTACCAAAGGGCAGGCAGGATGATCAGGCAGGCGGGAAAGGAGTCCAGAGTCAGGCAGGGGTCAAAACTGTTAGGACTATCAAAAAGAGAATAGCGAAAGGATTAGGGGAAAAACACGCTGGTTGACTTGACTAACATGCAAGACGAACTGGCACAGAGAGACAGGAAACACGGGGATAAAGACACTGGGGGAAATAAGCGACACCTGGAGGGTGGTGGAGACAATCACAGGAACAGGTGAAACAGATCAGGGCGTGACAGCTGCATGTGTTGTTGCCCAGCACCCTGCAAAACTGTTGCAATCCTTCCCAAATGAGAATGAGAGGAAACAGTAAAGGATGGTTTCTCCCTGAATCACGCAGTCTGGAAGAGAATAAATCTGCGAGTGTATGTGTGTGCCCTGCATTCTCCCCTGGGCAGAATATTATCTGCGAAAGCCATGCCTTTAAATTTAATCAGATCTATGGAAGCACTCAGGCACATACTGTACCCTTGATTGCCCAGCCTGGTCTCATAGACTAAATGTAAATCCAGGACACTCATGATATGTTAAATTTGGTATGGTTACATAAGACAGATTGTTACATAAGGGTGGATGTATAATGTGTATGTCTAGGAACCCAAAGTTCGAATCTCATCACGGACAACTTTAGCATTTTGTCTTATTAGCAACTTTTCAACTATATACTACTATACTTATTAGCTACTTTGCAACTACTTAGCTTGTTAACTAACCCTTCCCTAACCTTAAACCTTTCAGTTCTCCTAGATTTAACCCTAACCCATAACCTAGATAATGTTAGCCAGCTAGCTAACGTTACCCACCTGTCTAGAATTCGTAACATATCATAGGTTACGCAAATTTGTAACATATTATGTTTTGCAAATTTGTGACATATAAAACAAATTTGTGTTCCTAACATAATGGTTGATGGAAATCCACAAATACACACCATGTGAAACGTAACATATACTAAATGGAGTGTCTTGTATTTATGTTCAGAATAATACAAAATGCTCTGAGACCAGGTTGGATTGCCAGTTTAGAGCCTTTTCTTAATTATTTATTATTTTTTGCTTCCGATGAGGTATTCATGTCTCCTTATCTACAAAATGACATTTTATTTTCAGTAATTACAAACGGGTAACCCAAACCTTATTATCTGAGGTTTGACTGTGAGGGGTGTGTGTTTATCTAACAGTGTGTGGGTGTAAAGATAAGACAATCTTCTGCCCTTGATGGTAGGCTCTGAGTCATCAAAAGAGCACAGTGAATCACACATGCTAAATAATCGTTGTTATTTTTCATTTGAGCATCTGCGTTTGGAGGGTTACACAAGGTTTGTCCTGTTAGCGGGCAGGCTAATGCTTTGTGACAGATGACATTTTGTGGGTGAAAAGGTGGGCCTGTTTCTCTCATTATGTTTCCAACAGAAAACCGGATGATGCACAATGTGAACATAATCCCCATCAACGCCAACCCAGATTTTCCCCGGTCTGTTTCACATCACTTGTTTGTTGTGGAAAACTGCAAAAAAGATGAACATTACTAAAAAGGTAAAAGGAGGACAGCACAACTTCATTTATTTCCTAATGATGTTGTCTGTAAGGCCCCACATAATTATCACCTTCATAGCTGTTGCGTAACAACGGTCCTTTTTCATTCTTCTGGGCTACAGCACCCAAACACGTTTTTACATCTCTTTGCATGGGTTCAGCACACCAGAAGATCCAGAGCACTAACTGCCCTTCAATATCAGCTATTGTTAAGCTATGTTCCTTTCCCCCTAGTTAATCCTCCATTTATCCTTAAAACCATCATCTCAGCCACTTGTCCACATGGCATTCAAGAGGAGGAAAAATAAAAGGTAGGTGATGATCTGAACTAGATGGACAAGAGAGAGTCGGGGACAACTAGGCTGATTGGAGAGGGGGTTATCAGCTTCGCCTGCAGTGCTGCCCAGAATGGTGACCACTCCGGGGGTCCTGAAGGCAAATTGACAGACGATCAGGTTTCCAGCTGGGCCGTGATTGGAGGTCAAGCTACTGTAGCAGTCACTGCCAGATGCCTATCTGTTCAAGCTGTTCTCCTGGGCCGCAGCAGGACAGAGGGTTGTTTTCTGTAACACTGGAGGCTGATAAGGAGATAGGCTGACTGTCCTATGGGGTTGGTCTGTTTCTCAGAGCTCTGTGAAGGCTCACTCAGCGCTCCCTGAGGGCTCAGGTGGAACTCAACCACAGCTCAGTCTTCAACAAGAACTCAGCCTACATTAAGGGCTTTACTCATGTCACACCCTAAACTGTTTCACCTGTCTTTGTGCTCGTCTCCACCCCCCTCCAGGTGTCGCCCATCTTCCACATTATCCCCAGTGTATTACACATGTGTTCTCTGGAGAGGCTGCTGCCTATATATACAGACTCAGAATCATTGGCCACTTTAATAAATGGATCACAAGTCACTTTAATAATGCCACTTTAATAATATTTACATATCTTACATTACTCATCTCATATGTATATACTGTATTTTATACCATCTATTGCATCTTGCCTATGCCGTCATTGCTCATCCATATATTTATATGTACATATTCTTATTCCATCCCTTTAGATTTGTGTGTATTAGGTAGTTGATGTGGAATTGTTAGAATCCTTGTTAGATATTACTGCACTGTCGTAACTAGAAGCACAAGCATTTAGCTACACTCACATTAACATCTGCATGTGACCAATACAATTTGATTTTATTTATTTGTCTGTTGCCAGTTTGTTTTGTTTGTTTCCCCTTGCTCTTGTCTTTTTCTAGTTATTACAGTTTTGACCATTCTGCCTGCCCTGACCCTGACCCTGACCCTGCCTGCTGTTCTGTACCTTGTCACACCACCCTGGAATATTGACCTCTGCCTGCCCTGACTCCATTCTGTACCTTATGGACTGATCTGGATTACTGACCTCTGCCTGCCCTCGACCTGTCAGCTTGCCTGCCCCCTGTTCTAGTAATAAACTTTTGTTACTTCAACACTGTCTGCAATTATTTATTTATTTTTACCTTTATTTAACTAGGCAAGTCAGTTAAGAACAAATTCTAATTTTCAATGACGGCCTAGGAACAGTGGGTTAACTGCCTTGTTCAGGGGCAGTAACAACATATTTCTACCTTGTCAGCTCAGGGATAAAATTTTGCAACCTTTCAGATACTAGTCCAAGCCTAGTGGTCTTCTCCTCATGATAACTCAAGGCTCACTTGAAGCTCAGATGGAGCTCACATAGAACTCAACTCTCCAAAAGAGCTTTAGTCCTCAATAAGAATTTTACTCATGACTGCTCAAATGCCTTCATTACCCTGTCCAACCGTTACGCAAGCATTGGTAAGAGAAAACCCACATCCCTGCTAAAAAGAAAACAGCATAGACGAGCATAATTTTCAAGCTGGTCCATGCTGAGCCGGGTTCAACAAGCAATGTGTTTATTTCAAAAAGCTTGTTGAAAGTTATTTTAACACAAACATTCCATTATGTTAGTTATAGCTACTCTTGAAATCAAATCAAATTTTATTTGTCACATGTGCCGAATACAACTTACACTGAAATGCTTATTTACAAGCCCCTTAACATCAATGCAGATTTAAGAAAAATACCCTAAAAATAAGAAATAAAGTAACAAATAATTAAAGAACAGCAGTAAAATAACAATAGCGAGGCTATATACAGGGGGCACCGGTACAGAGTGAATGTGCGGGGGCAGCGGTTAGTCAAGCTAATTGAGGCAATATATACATGATGGTAGAGTTATTAAAGTGACTTATGCATGGATAATAACAGAGAGTAGCAGCAGCTTAAAAAACGTGGGGGGGGGGGGGGCAATGCAAGTAGTCTGGGTAGCCATTTGATTAGATGTTCATCAGTCTTATGGCTTGGGGGTAGAAGCTGTTTAGAAGCCTCTTGGACCTAGACTTGCCGCGTTGGTACCGCTGCCGTGCGGTAGCAGAGAGAACAGTCTATGACTAGGGTGGCTGGAGTCTTTGACAATTTTTATGGCCTTCCTCTAACACCACCTGGTATAGAGGTCCTGGATGGCAGGAAGATTGGCCCCAATGATGTACTGGGCCGTACGCACTACCCTCTGTACTGCCTTGCAGTCGGAGGCCGAGCAGTTGCATACCAGGCAGTGATGCAACCAGTCAGGATGCTCTCGATGGTGCAGCTCTTGCTGATAACACAATGGATCCAATACGTACATTTTGGTTTTAGCTGTGGCTTCCGCCATAATCGATTTTTTAGATCCTGGTCCCGATTGTCACTGAGTGGCTATAGATTATAGTGGGTGTATCGACACAAAGTGAGCAGCTGATTGGCAGAGTCGAGGCCTATGTGGAGGAAGTCATCCCTTGGTACAATGATGTCGCCTTTCGGTCTCATTTTCGGATGGGCCGAGAAACCTTTTATTTATTTAGTAATTTTCATGTCTAGACAGCCTCTGTGTTTTGATTAAAGTATCACAAATCCCTATGATCTATCTATCTATCTATCTATCTATCTAGCTATCTATCTAATCTATCTATCTATAAGGAAGCAAGAATGGACCCCCAGCTGCCTAGTTAGTTGACCAACGAGATGGGTATGTGGGGTGTACAGTCAATCAACCAGACATAATAGTCCTTTATAATCAAATTGTTATTTAGTCATTGCAACACATTTGCTCAGCATGAGGAAAGACACTTACATACTTTACAAAGTTTCAAGTCTCTAGGTCAAATGGGGCTGTGAGGGTTTAAGTGAGACTGCTTATACTGTAACAGGCCAATCAGTGCCACACATCAGCTATGACAGTGAATTCTATCACTTAATAACTATATAATTGAGGTAAATAAGCTAATATAGCTTAGTATAATTGCAGGCTATCTTAGGGAAGGTGATGAGGGTGGTGTAGTGTACTGAGCCTATTCTCTCACTCTCTCCCTCTCCCCCCCTCTCTTGTTCTCTCTCACAGTACCTCTCATTTCTCTCTCCATCTAGCTCACTGTACCTTCTATCTTATTTTTCTCGCTCCTCTCTCTCTCCCTCCCTCTCAAACTCTATTTCTCCATCTCTCTCCCTAATCTCAGTGATTGACAGTTGTATCGATCCCAATGACCTCTGTGCCCGTCAACATCATTGGCTAATGACAGTCCCCAGTGTCACTGCCCTGCAGACAGTAGCAATTAAAATGCCGTCAATACGATTTCCATTAGAGCAGGGGTGGGCAACTCCAGTCATCGGTGGCCTGATTGGTGTCACAATCTTTCTCCATCCCTAGCAAACACAGCTGATTAATCAAATTGTATTCTAAACTGGAGATCATGATTAGGTGATTATTGGAGTCAGGAGTGTTAGCTGGGGCTGGGGCAAAACTGTGACACCTAATCAGGCCCTCGATGACTGGAATTACCCACCCCTGCATTAGAGTGAAGAGGCGCGGCTGATCTGGGGTAATTTCTAATGGCCAGTCTGACAGTTTTTGCCATGATGCTCCTGTACTGCCCTCGTCTGAGTGATGGAAGCGGGAAGAACAGGCTGTGGCTCAGGTGACTGAGGTCCATGATTATCTTCTTGGCCTCTCTGCGACACCTGGTGTTGTAGATGTCCTGGAGAGCAGGCAGTGTGCACCCAATGGTACTTTCTTCTGAGCGTGCCAACCTATCAAGAGCCTTGCAGCCAGCGGCGGTAGAGTTGTCATACCAGGCTGTGATGCAGCCCGACAGTAAGCACTCGATGGTGGTCCTGTAGAACACTGTGAGGGCCCTCGAGGACGGGTTGAATTGCTTCAGCCTCCAGAGGTTCTTCACCAGGGTGTCCGTGTGGTTTGACCATTTCAGCTCATCAGAGAGTTTGATAGTCTCCACGATGTCCAGTTGATGAGGATGGGGGCGTGCTGAGCCTGGTTCCTCCTGAAGTCTACAATAAGCTCCTTTGTTTTGCTTACGTTGAGGGAGAGGCTGTTTACCTGGCACCACACTGTAAGAGTCCCTACCTCCTCTCTGTAGGCTGTCTCGTCATTGTAGGTAATGAGGCCTACTACTGTCATGTCGTCAGCGAACTTGATGATGAAATTGGAACTGTGTGCAGTCATGGGTATACAGGGAGTACAGGAGGGGACTGAAGACGCACCCTTGTGGGGTGTGTTGAGGATCAGTGTGGAGGAGGTGATGCTGCCTACCTTCAACACCTGGTGGCACCTGTCAGGAAGTCCAGGACTCAGTTGCAAAGGGAAGAGTTTAGTCCCAGGGCCGTGAGCTTTGTTGTGATCTATGGTATTGAAGGCTGAGCTGTAGTCGATGAACTGACATGTGGATTCCTTTTGTCCAGGTGGGTGAGGGCAGTGGCGATTGCATCATCTGTGAATCTATCGGAGAGTTAGGCAAATTGGATTGGGTGTGTCGGGTAGGGAGGAGGTGATGTGGTCTTTGACTTTCCAAGCACTTCATGGTGACGGAAGTGAGTGCTATGGGTTGGTAGACATTCAGTTCAGTTTGATCCCGAGTGGTGCAGCGGTCTAAGGCACTGCATCTCAGTGCTAGAGGCGTCACTACAGACTCTGGTTCGATTCCAAGCTGTATCACAACTGGCCGTGATTGGTAGTCCCATAGTGCAGCACACAATTGGCCCAGCTTCGTTAGGGTTTGGCCGGGGTAGGCCGTCATTGTAAACAAGAATTTGTATTTGTTCTTAACCTCTTTGGGCTGCAATCCCGTTACCCTAACTTGCATAGTTAAGTCAAGCTTAAATAAAATATTGAAGTTACTTTCCCTTTCTTGGGCACCTGGATGATAGTGGACATCTTGAAGCAGGAGGGGATAATGGCCTGAGCTAGAGAGAGATTGAAAATGTCAGAAATGTATGGCTAGCTATGCGAAGGTTAGCACGTTTGAATGACTTACATACATCCTCTGTGGAGACCGTAAACACGTAGCCCTCGTTGCCTTCAGCGGCTCTCCTTGGCAGCTCAGAGTCATGATGCTTTAAGCGTAATAATAATGTGTTTAACTTATCCGATAGGGCAGCGTTGGTGTCCACGACAAAACTAGCTTTATTTCTATAATCCATGATCGTTAAAAGCACCTGTGGGAGGTCTATTTAGTTAAGCCCAGTAATATAAAAAAGTGATTTTTCTGTGTTTTTATATAAAGATGAAGTTGGAAGCTTACATACACCTTAGCCAAATACATTTAAACTCAGTTTTTCACAATTCCTGACATATAATCCTAGTAAAAAGTCCCTGTCTTAGGTTAGTTAGGATCACCGCTTTATTTTAAGAATGTGAAATGTCAGAATAATAGCAGGCTGAATGATTTATTTCAGCTTTTATTTCTTTCATCACATTCCCAGTGGTTCAGAAGTTTACATACACTCAATTCGTTTTTGGTAGCATTGCCTTTAAATTGTTTAACTTGGTTAGAACGTTTTGTTTAGCCTTCCACAAGCTTCCCACAATAAGTTGGGTGAATTTTGGCCAGTTCTTCCTGACAGAGCTTGTGTAACTGAGTCAGGTTTGTAGGCCTCCTTGCTCGCACACACGTTTTCAGTTCTGCCCACAAATGTTCTATAGGATTGAGGTCAGAGCTTTGTGATGGCCACTCCAATACCTAGATTTTGTTGTCCTTAAGCCATTTTGTCCTTAAGTCTTGAGATGTTGCTTCAATATATCCACATCATTTACCTTCCTCATGAAGTCATCTATTTTGTGAAGTGCACCAGTCCCTCCTGCAGCAAAGCACCCCCACAACATGATGCTGCCACCCCTGTGCGTCACAGATGGGATGGTGTTCTTCGGCGTGCAAGCCTCCCCTTTCCCCTCCAAATATAACGATGGTCATTATGACCAAACAGTTCTATTTTCGTTTCATCAGACCAGAGGACATTTCTCCAAAAAGTACGATCTTTGTCCCCATGTGCAGTTGCAAACCGTAGTCTGGCTTTTTTATGGCGGTTTGGAGCAGTGACTTCTTCCTTGCTGAGTGGCCTTTCAGGTTATGTCGATATAGGACCCACTGGAATTGTGATGCATTGAATTATATATGAAATAATTTGTATGTAAACAATTGTTGTAAAAATGTCTTGTGTCATGCACAAAGTAGATGTCCTAACCGACTTGCTAAAACTAGAGTTTGTTAACAAGAAATTTGTGGAGTGGTTGAAAAACGGGTTTTAATGACACCAACCTAAGTGTATGTAAACTTCCAACTTCAACTTTTATATACCAAGCGGTGTCAGAGGGAGGTAAAAAAAATGGACTGTTCTCTCTGCTACTAAAGGGCTAGTGGTAGCGGAGCGCCAAGTCTAGGACTAAAAGACTCTCTTAACAGCTTCTACCCCCAGGCCATAAGACTGCTGAACAATTAATCAAATGGCCACCTGGACTATTTACATTGACTGCCCCCCTTTATTTTTACACTGCTGCTACTCGCTGTTTATTATCTATGCATAGTCACTTTGCCCCTACATGTACAAATTACATCAACTAACCTGTACCCCCCGCACATTGACTCGGTACCTGTATCCCCTGCATATAGCCTCATTATTGTTATTTTATTGCTGCTTAAAAAATAAAAAATACATTCTTAACTCTATTTCTTGAACTGCATTGTAAGTAAACATTTCACGGCAAAGTCTACACCTGTTGTATTCGGCGCATGTCACAAATAAAATGGGATTTGTTTAAATGTGAATCAATTCGCTTTCAACCATTTAATAGTACACCAAAGTTCAATTAGAAAAACCTGTTGTTTATTTATACAACGACTTAGGCCTAGATTCAATTAAGATCAAGTGTTAAACGGCGATATCCGACACCCACATAGCTGATGTTTTGGCGTTGAAGCTGTCAAATCCATGAGCAGCTGCTCTTGATCATTGTCACGAAGCCACACCAGTTCCACTTGCATTAGAAGTTCAGAACGAGAAAGTGTAGGCCATATAGAAATAATGATGCTCAAATTGAAAACCATTCAACTAAATAATGAGAATTTCCATCAGCCTAATCAAATCAAACTTTTTTCTCACATGCGCTGAAATCAACAAGTATAGACCTTGCTGTGAAATGCTTACTTACAAGCCCTTAAATTCAGGCTAGGGTCTATTTTTCTCCACTTCCTGTCTGACTGATGTGCCCAAAGTAAACTGCCTGTTGCTCAGGCCCTGAAGCCAGGATATGCATATAATTGGTACCATTGGAAAGAAGACAGTTAGATTAACAAGAATTAACCAATATAAGACACTTGTATCTACCTAAATGTTTATTATCCATCATTTTCTGATTATTTATTTGAATTGCGAGCCCTCCAATTAAAATGTAACAAAATAACAATGAAGGGGGTACCGGTACCGAGTCAGTGTGCGGGGGTAGGGGTTAGTTATGGTACAGTCGGTACAGTGGCTTTTAAAAGTATTCATCCCCGTTGGCATTTTTCCTATTTTGTTGCCTTACAACCCCCCCTAAAATCCATTTTAATTCCAGGTTGTATCATTTGATAACACACAACATTCCTACCACTTTGAAGATCCAAATATTTCTTATTGTGAAACAAACAAGGGGGGCTAAAAAGAAAACGAGCGTGCATAACTATTCATCCGCCAAACTGAATACTTTGTAGAGCCACCTTTTGCAGCAATTACAGCTGAAAGTCTCTTGGGTATGTCTCTTTAATCTTGGCACATCTAGCCACTGGGATTTTTTTCCCATTCTTCAAGGCAACACATCTCCAGCTCCTTCAAATAGGAGGGGTTCCGCTGGTGTACAACAATCTTTAAGTCATACCACAGATTCTCAATTGACTAGGCCATTCAAAGACGTTTAAATGTTTCCACTTAAACCACTCCAGTGTTGCTTTAGCAGTATGCTTAAGGTCATTGTCCTGCTGGAAGGTGAACCTCCATCCCAGTCTCAAATCTCTGAAAGACTGAAACAGGTTTCCCTCAAGAATTTCCCTTTATTTAGCGCCATCCATCATTCCTTAAAATCTGACCAGTTTCCCAGTCTCTGCCAGTGAAAAACATCCCCACAGCCTGATTCTGATGCTGCCACCACCATGGGGATGATATTCTCGGGATGATGAGAGGTGTTGGGTCTGCGCCAGACATAGTGTTTTCCTTGATGGCCAAAAAGCTCAATTTTATTCTCATCTGACCAGAGTACCTTCTTCCATATGTTTGGGGAGTCTCCCATATGCCTTTTGGCGAATACCAAACGTTTGCTTATTTTTTCTGGCCACTCTTCCGTAAAGCCCAGCTCTGTGGAGTGTACGGCTTAAAGTGGTCCTTTGGGCAGATACTCCAATCTCCGCTGTGGAGTTTTGCAGCTCCTTTAGGGTTATCTTTGGTCTCTTTGTTGTCTCTCTGATTAATTCCCTCCTTGCCTGGTCTGTGAGTTTTGGTGGACAGCCCTCTCTTAGCAGGTCTGTTGTGGTGCCATATTCTTTCCATTTTTTAATAATGGATTTAATGGTGCTTTGTGGGATGTTCAAAGTTTCTGATATTTTTTTATAACCCAACCCTGATCTGTACTTCTCCACAACTTTGTCCCTGACCTGTTTGGAGAGCTCCTTGGTCTTCATAGTGCTGCTTGCTTGGTGGTGCCCCTTGCTTAATGCTGTTGCAGGCTCTCAGAACAGGTGTATATATACTGAGATCATGTGACAGATCATGTGACACTTAAATAAAGTCCACCTGTGTGCAATCGAACGAATTATGTGACGTCCGAAGGTCATTTTCTGCACCAGATGTTATTTAGGGGCTTCATAGCAAAGGAGGTGAATACATATTCACACACCACTTTTATTTTTTTATTATTTCAAACAAGTATTTTTATTTATCTCACTTCACTAATTTGGACTATTTTGTGTTTGTCTATTACATGAAATCCCCCCAAAATATATATTTAAATTACAGGTTGCAATGCAACAAAATAGGTAAAACGCCAAGGGGGGTGAATACTATTGCAAGGCACTGTAATTTGTAGGTAGGGGTGAAGTGACTATGCATAGATAATAAACAACGAATGGCAGCAGTGTACAAAACAAAGTAAGAATTCCGGCTCTCATGTAATACTCCGGTGGCCATTTTATTATTTGTTCAGCAGTCTTATGGCTTGGGGGTACATGCTGTTAAGGAACCTTTTGGTCCTAGACTTGGCGCTCCGGTACCACTTGCCGTGCGGTAACAGAGTTAACAGTCTATGACTTGGGTGACTGCAGTCTCTGACAATTTTATGGGCTTTCCTCTGACACCGCGTATTATAGAGGTCCTGGATTGCAGGAAGCTTGGCCCCAGGGACGTACTGAGCCGTACGCATTACACTCTGTAGCATTACACTCTGTAGCGCCTTACGGTCAGATCGAGGTGTAGATTAGGCCTACACCTCATATTCCAGTGTTTTGGGATTTCTCTTAATGTGACTCCGTGCAGCCAAAGGCAATGTCCACTTTAGGTACAGTGGGGAGAACAAGTATTTGATACACTGCCGATTTTGCAGATTTTCCTACTTACAAAGCATGTAGAGGTCTGTCATTTTTTATCATAGGTAGACTTCAACTGTGAGAGACGGAATCTAAAACAAAAATCCTGAAAATCACAATGTATGATTTTTAAGTAATTAATTTGAGAGATAGTATTTTTCCTCTCTTACTCTAAGCCCATTGCTCTACTCTGTCCATTCCCCCACACCGCTGGCCCTCTCTCTCTCTCTCTCTGTTTATCTGATATTCGATACAATTCCCAATCATTTCCGTTAGGATTTTATGTCACTGGTCCACGCTCTAGTGAAAATCATATTGGACTACAATCTTTGCTCCTTCCCTGTTTGCATTGGCCTGTGGGAAATTATTATTGAATATTATTCCTGCGGGTGTTTTTGTTGAGTAGCTGTCCAATTAAGTTAAATCGAACTCATACGTGCTGTCACTCAGTCTTCTGTTTTTCTCCCCCCTCATCATCCCAGGCCCTTGATATCACTGTGTCATGTGTCATTTTTTAGGTTGGACTAGGCGGAGATGACTGATCGGTGTAGAATCTTGTAGCTGTGGAGGGCCCATGGTATGACTGGACAAGCATGGATCATCTTCTGATCTGATGGTGTGTAAAGACCTGGGGTCCTAGAGGTCCTGGGTGAGTCGCTCACACACAGGGACATGGTTGCTAAGGCCTCAGTGATTGGTCCACAACAGATTGAGCTCAAGGTCACCTCTGTGTGTAGGGATACAATGAATTGGAGGATATATGACAGCTGTAACACCATGGTAGTGATCCTAAGTGAGATCAATCAATAAATTAGTCAAATTGTATTTAAAGCATCCACTAGCTGTACCATGGAGAAGTTTATGGTGCATATTCTGTACAAGAGCAGTGACCTGAACCATCAACTCCGGTCAAGGCTTCCCTCTCAAGGCTTCCCCGCTCTCCCTTTCTCCCTGTCCACATGTAAAAATGCTATGGCGTATACTATGGCAGGAATTCTACTTTACTGGAGTATTGAAGTCAACAAAAACATTAGTGAATTCTGTAGTATTTACTGTAGTATACTGTAGTATTTACAGTTAACTATAGTATGAATATTGTAGTAAAAAAAAATACTATATACTATAGTAATTACTGTAGTATACTGTAGTGTTTACTGTAGTGTTTTACGGATTGTAGTACGGTATAATGTCGTTTTTAATGTAGTGTTTTTACAAACTGTATTATACAGTAGTGTATTTGGGGACATTACTGAAGTATTTACTAAAGTGTTTTTGTTTTTGTTATCTTTGACATAGAAGTGGGGGGCTTTCTCTCTGAGGAAGCCTACTGGAGAAATACTAAAAGAGCAAATTTTCCATAACCTGTAGGTAGGTAGGACAGAGCAGAGAGTTCAGAGCTTCACCACTAGTGTACCGTTATCGTTACTATCAGCTTGTAAGACAACAACAAATCCATACCCCCGTAACCAAGCACACAGTACTGCACTTTAATACATGTTTAATACATTGTTCATGCTCGCGATCTTGTCAGTCTTTGAGAATTCGTAATGTCTGTAACTAATGGAGTGTGAGGCACAGAGCAGCATATCTCCGGTGAAAAGCCGATGACTAAATGAAAGTGGCTATTGGCAGGGTTAGCCAAGCATCCTGTAGTTTTTGTAAACTCAGAACCCCCCTGGTGTTCCATACAGGGGCCAGATATTGGAGGGGGAGGGTTACGGGGGTTCTCCTCTGTGTCGTGTCCCCCTATACACATGCATGGACACACACACACGAATGCACACAGACACACACATGCACACACATGCACACACTCGTCACACTCCAAATGAACTACAGCTTCTCATTACCAAGAGCAGCTGAACTGTGAAAATTGGCATGTCGGTGCACATTGGCCTCGTTTTTCCTAATTACAGCAGGATAATTAGCCATTTTGCTCCCAGCAAGGCCCCTTTGGAGAGGCACTGATGGGGGGAGGGGGTGGAAGGGCTTTTATTGGTGTGAAGCTCTCGAGACAGTGACAGTGTTGAGCTGGTTGACCACTACAAGATCAAGATGACCTCTCATCGGCCAGTTCAGTCCATTTCTTGTGCATGTTCTCAATAGGGTGGTTGTGCCACTGTCAAATACACTGATGATGATGATGATGGAACAACATTCAATTTGATCCCTGCTGCCCTTTTCTTTTTGAACTAATACCAAGGCATTTTACTATGCCAACTTGGCAGCCAAAGTGGTTTTAACAGAATAACCACCACCAGCATTTTTGCGCATTCTGATTAACATAAGAAACCACAGCAAGATCTACGGGATCTTCATTTGGATCTTGATCCAAACCTCCAAAATGTGATTAAAATCTGGTTGGTTACCAGCCAGAGCAGCCAGAGCTGGAGTAATGGATAAGCCATGCAGACTGTGCCAGGCTCAGGCTTTCTGCCCATCTTGAAGGTTCTAATGAGCCTGTAAATGTGACGGGAGCCTGTGTTCCAAGGCAAAGAACGTGAGTGCCATGGTGCATTTGTGGTGTGCTATCTTCTAGCAACTAATGGAAAGCCTGCCTGTCTGCCTCTGTCACGTCTTGTTGAAAGCTAGCTCTTTACGAGAGGACTTGTCCCACTGGGCACCTCAACAGTGGAGGATAGAGATGGTGGCAGATACAGATAAAGTAGTGGAGTGTAGGAAGGCTATGTGACGCCAAAACACACTGAGTCACAGTCCCTAACAGAGAACCGCGAGGGGGTTTAACAGCACCGTGCCCCAAATCTCTTCTTCCTGTAACATCATCGGGAGCTGTAAGTCACACGCACATGCTCTCGCGCACACACACACACACACACACACACACACACACACACACACACACACACACACACACACACACACACACACACACACACACACACACACACACACACACACACACACACAAAGAGACAAAGAGACAAAGAGAGAGACAGAGAAAGAGAGAGAGACACAGAGAGAGACACAGAGAGAGACACAGAGAAAGAGAGAGAGACACAGAGAAAGATAGAGAGACACAGAGAGAGACAGAGAGAGAGCGAGAGAGACACAGAGAGAAGGATAGAGACACAGAGAGAGGGAGAGAGAGCAAGAGAGTGAAAAAGAGAGACGGGGTGCACATTTTCCTTGTTAGTGGAAACCAACCATTAACTTCTACTGAGTTTTTCAGTCGAAGACACCTGCAACGCTCTTCCAACATAGCCATAAAGAAAAACCCTTTTAGAGGGAGATGGTTTTTTTTTTTTTTACAGGAGTGTGTCAAGTCAGAAAGCTCTTACATAAAACATGGTTTCTCATCCTTCTCCACAGGCTCTTGAAAACTTTCCTGTCTCTCTAACCCACTCCAACCATCTCCAATGGTTATTTTAGTCATATTTTGCTGTGTCAGCACGGTTTATTTGGCTACGTTTCCTCAGGTTTTATCAGAAAGTGACTGCTTTAAGCTGTTGGAAAAACAATGCAATCTAAAGGGTCTGTGCACATGTCACGTGGGGAGAAACTTCTTCAGCAGGTCACAGTGAAAGAGAATGATAGATTTTAGAATGCACTCTGATTAAAAAAAGAAAAAGCACTGGTACATTACTATGACAGGCTGCTAAGTAGTTGATGTATTGCCATAGCTAGCACCTGGAGTGCACCTAAGCTGCATTATTACCACTAAAGGCTGGGGGCGACGGCAGGAGAGGTAGGTAACACTTTATAACACGGTTACATGAATTGGTCTGCAGTACTTAGTTAACAAATCAATTATTAATGCATTGACAAAGCATTATAGTAGTATGGGACTGGTGGCTCTATTCAATCTGTATCGCTGAAGCTTTTAGTGCAAGGGTGTCAAACTCTATCAGCACAAGGGCCATATTGAAAAAAACACAACGAAATTTGCAGGCCAGTTATGTTTGTTTCAACAAAATAAATTGCATACAACTGCCACCCAAACTGGCCATTGTTTTGTTAGAAAAAATATGTCCCTTTTATAATGTCCACTTTCAGTATGTACTTAAGATGCTGTATATAGAATTGTTTACATATTAAAACAACATAAGAGATAAATAGTATTTGTCCAGCCTTTGCTGCTATACTTGGTGTGCATAATACTCTAATCTAAGACTCTAATCAAATGTATTTAACAACTCCAAACAACAAAAACGTAGCTAGGTCGTTGGAATATTTCAACTTAAAACATGTTTTTCATTTTTTGTCATTACGTGGCAGTGGAGGCTGGTGGGAGGAGCTATAGGAGGACAGGCTCATTGTAATGGTTGTAAATTCAATGGAGTAAAAAGTGGTTTTGATATGTTTGATTCATTTGATACTGTTCCATTTACTCCATTCCAGCCATTACAAGGAGCCTGTCTCTTATAGCTCCTCCCACCAGCCTCCTCTGCTGTGTGGTGCACTCAAAATGTCTTGTAGTTGAGTAGCCAGCCTAGGCTACTGCTCAAATGCTGCTGTCATGGGCCTACATGTTTCTCCTTTGCATGGTGTTTTATTGCAGGTTTAGTTGTTTGGTTATTCATTGTCAAGCTTTAAAAACTGAAGCCAGACTGCAAAATTGTATTAGCCTAGCTAGGACGGTGATCTGTACACTTTACTTTCCACTGTGCGCGGTAAACGGGACACACGAAAGCAGCTCAATCGCGTGTGACTCCTTTATCTTCTAACTTCCTGACAACCAAGTTGACATATTTTGTAGGCTACAGCAATGACTGGTTGGAACCAAAACATGGCATGGACATTCAGCCTACAACATGTTTAAACTTTCTGTCCAGTAAATGACTTGGTCAGTACCGTTAGTGATGATATGATACAGATCACTGGCTGGCTCATGTGTGGGTGTATTTGTGGGTCTGGGAGAAGGGGTGTGTGTGTGTGACAATGCACTGCCATTTGGCTGTGACTTGTCGTGCAGTGCATCCCTGGCTGTATGGAAACGGGCCAAAATGAATTGACAACCCAAATCATTGTGCGGGCCAGATAGAAATGTGTTAGGATTCGGCCCGCAGGCCTTGTGTTTGACACATGTGTAGGGCAGCCCAACCTCCAAAGTGACTCTTCTTATCAACTGTACTCAAGAATTTCCTCTGTGTTGTCTTAGGAATTCCGCATTCTCTTGATCTTACCAACGTCCATTGTCTCACCTCTGAGAAGCAGCGGTTACATCATGTAAGTCTGATATCTGATTGGAGGTTAACTGTACAGTAATACTATTGGTTGACAACTCAGATTTTGATTCCAAACAACTGAAATGCTTACAAAATGGCATTAGAGGCATTGTGCTTTCTATTATGTTCCTGACCTGCTTTGGTGACATACTCTCTCTCAATTTTTTTATTTTTCTCTCCCTCTCCCATGTGCTATGGGCCATGGCACAATCGATGGTTTCTTTCTTCTCTCTCTCTCTTTCTTTCTCTCTGAACATGCTTTGAACAATGCCTTGTACTGCTTGTTAATGCTTTGTAACTTAAGATTTATGCCTTGTATGTGAATCCATTAATTGCATATTACAAGTCGCATGTTGGGGTCACTTAGAAATGTCCTTGTTTTTGAAAGAAAATCACATTTTTTATCCATTAAAATAACATCATATTGATCAAAAATACAGTGTAAACATTGTTGATGTTGTAAATGTTGCACAGCTGACAACTGTTGTACTGATTAAAGAAGCAGTAAAACATGCTTTTAGACTAGTTGAGTATCTGGAGCATCAGCATTTGTGGGTTCAATTACAGGCTCAAAATAGCCCGAAGCAAAGAACTTTCTTCTGAAATTCGTCAGTCTATTCTTGTTCTGAGAAATGAAGGCTATTGCGAGAAATTGCCAAGGAACTGAAGATCTCATACAATGCTGTGTACTACTCCCTTCACAGAACAGCACAAACTGGCTCTAACCAGAATAGAAAGAGGAGTGGGAGGCCCCAGAGCACAACTGAGCAAGAGGACAAGTACATTAGAATGTCTAGTTTGAGAAACTGATGCCTCACAAGTCCTCAACTGGCAGCTTCATTAAATAGTACCCACCAAACACCAGTCTCAACAGTGAAGAGGCGACTCCGGGATGCTGGCCTTCTAGGTAGAGTTGCAAAGAAAAAGCCATATCTCAGACTGGCCAATAAAAAGAAAAGATTAAGATGGGCAAAAGAACACAGATACTGGACAGAGGATGATGGGAAAAAAAGTGTTAAAACAAATATCAGTTTGAGGTGTTTTCGGATCACAAAGAGGAACATTCGTTGAATGCAGACAATGTAATGATGCTGGATGAGCGCTTGACGCCATCTGTCAAGCATGGTGTAGGCAATGTGATGGTCTGGGGGTGCTTTGGTGGTGGTAAAGTGGGAGATTTGCACAGGGTTAAAGGGATCTTGAAGAAGGAAGGATGTCACTCCATTTTGCAATGTCATGCCATATCCTGTGGACAGCGCTTAATTGGAGCCAATTTCCTCCCACAACAGGACAATGACCCAAAGCACAGCTCCAAACTATGCAAGAACTATTTAGGGAAGAAGCAGTCAGCTGATGTTCTGTCTATAATGGAGTGGCCAACCCGGATCTCAACCCTTTTGAGCTGTTGTGGGAGCAGCTTGACCGTATGGTTTGTAAGAAGTGCCCATCAAGCCAATCCAACTTGAGGGCGGTGCTTCAGGAAGCATGGGGTGAAATCTCTTCAGATTACCTCAACAAATTGACAACTAGAATGCCAAAGGTTTGCAGGGCTGTAATTGCTGCAAATGGAGGCTTCTTTGACGAAAGAAAAGTTTGAAGGACACAATTATTATTTCAGTTAAAAATCATTATTTATAACCTTGTCAACGTCTTGACTATATTTCCTATTAATTTTGCAACTCATTTCATGTTGGTTTTCATGGGAAACGAGGACATTTCTAAGTGACCCCAAACTTTGGAATGGTAGTGTATATGCAGTGCATTTGGAAGGTATTTAGACCCCTTGACTATTTCCACATTTTATTACATTACAGCTTTATTCTTTGTTTTATATTGTTTTATCCCTCATCAATCTACACACAATACCCCATAATGACAAAGCAAAAACAGGTTTTTAGACAATTTTGCAAATGTATTAAAAATAAAACTGAAATATTACATTTACATAAGTATTTAGTAGTTTGTTGAAAGACCTTTGGCGGCGATTACAGCCTCATATCTTCTTGGGTATGACGCTACACGTTTTGCACACCTGTATTTGGGGAGTTTCTCTTATTCTTCTATGCAGATCCTCCCAAGCTTTGTTGGGTTGGATGGGGAGTGTCGCTGCACAGCTATTTTCAGGTCTCTCCAGAGAAGTTCTATCGGGTTCAAGTTCGGGCTCTGGTTTGACCACTCAAGGACATTCAGAGACTTGTCCCAAAGCCACTCCTGCATTGACTTGGCTATGTACTTAGGGTCGTTGTCCAATTGGATGGTGAACCTTCGACTCAGTCTGATGTCCTGAGCGCTCTGGAGAAGGTTTTCATCAAGGATCTCAATTCCTTCGACCTCATGGCTTGGTTTTGTTATCTAAAATGCACTGTCAACTGTGGGACCTTATATAAACAGGTGTGTGCCTTTCCAAATCATGTCCAATAAATTGAATTGACCAGGGGTGGCCTTCAGTCAAGTTGTCGAAACATCTCAAGGATGATCAATGGAAACAGAATTCACCTGAGCTCAATTTCGAGTCTCATAAGCAAAGGTTTTGAATTCTTATGTAAATAATGTAATGTACTGTTTCTGTTTTTGATTTTTGTCATTATGGGATATTGTGTGTAGATTGAGAATTTAAAAAATAATCCATTTTAGAATGAGGCTGTAACGCAACAAAATGTGGAAAAAGTCAGGGGGTCTGAATACTTTCTGAATGCACCGTACCTTGCTGTGCAACCTAGAACAACATCACCTAGATATAAATTGCTGTGATGATGATCGGCTTTGCTGCCTGTACCGCAGCCTCTGAATTATATTGAGAACACACTGAGTGCAGATTTGTGACTTATGTTTTCACCATTATTACAGAGAAAATGTATTTTAGCAGTTCAAAAGATATGACCCATATTACTGATGCAATGTTTTTTTGGGGGGGTGGGGGGATTGGTGGGCAGCATTTTACACATAAACCATTTCGTTGGCCGTACTCACAAGCAGCTAAAGCCAGCTAAAGCCAATGTGAATGACCAGTACACCGGTACAGTGTCGCCAGCGGTAGCTAATAACGTGGACAGTTTTTCTCCAATCAATTATTATATTTCAAGTAGGAATGCAGCCTACAAAAGAAATGACTAATATTGGTAGCAATCTAGATGTCACCTTTATATAGTCTACTCATTGGGGAGAGCATGAACGGCAACAACACCGGGACACAGTGTTCTCCTTAGCTGTCACAATCCTGTGTGATTCGGGTTCACTCGGCTCTAAGCTGCGCGACATTCATCATAGTTTTGCAGGCAATTAGTGTCCATAGCCTCTCCCTGCTAACCATTTATTAATTTAAACTAAATTATTCCATAATGCTATAGTATTAGCTAAACCTGTTCACTTTACCAGTAGTTTGCAAACATATGGTGGCACAGAAATAAGGCTAAATGTTTTGAGTCTTGTAAAATATTCTGTGCTATTGTGTAGGCCAGTGGTCACCAACCTTTTCTGAGTCAAGATTACATTTACATTCAAAAAGCAAGCCGAGATCTATGACTCACTTTCTTTGTTTTACATGATTCAAAAAATTACATAAACCTAAAAAAAATGTATGAGGTTTGTGCAGTAGGCTTAAAACATCATCACAGCATTTTGGCTATATGCCTGGTGTGACAATTTTGTTCTTCTCAGACCTTATATATTTAAAAACTCGAGCTTTGATAACAAAATAGATCAGTTTGTGTAGCATTTGCGTGGCACAGCTGAGCATGAATTGAAATAATTAGCTTTTTATATTATTTTACTGGATTTGGGAGCTGGGAGCTCGGAACTGCTGGAAGCTCGAAACTTTGAACTCGGAAATCTCAGATTTCAGTATTTATTCCCAGTGCTGAGCAAATAGTTTAGCTGACTGACATGTAACATTAGCTCATGTTTCATCCCCTCTCGACTGAGTTCTGTATGCATTGAATGAACTAGCTACAGTAGCTAGCTAGTAGCTACCACAGCCAATTCAGCTCTAGTATCTAGCTATCTCAGTATCAGTCAGGTAGCAATATCTAACAGCTGTTGTGTGTATGGAAATGTTTTCTAGCCTTTGTTTTGTCCCATTTCATCAGAAGTAAGTTAAATTGGGCTAGTTTTCACCAGTTGATGTACCATTATAGTTAGCCAAAAGTTGGTTAATTTTAGCTAGCTAGCTCATTAACTTTAACTATTATTTTTGCGCTGCTGTAATGTTTTACAGTAAGGAAAATAGTACTTTAACATATATTACAACATCTCTGCTGTAAATCAAAAGTACAAAACAATACATTTGCGCATAAAGTACATTGATTCAAATTGTAACAATATTAACAACAAATTAACAACATAATTGATAATAGAAGTAACAACAGATGAACGGATGTTCTCCGCATCTGGGGTTCCCACCATGTAGCATGGAGGAGGAGGTGTGATGGTGTGGGGGTGCTCTGCTGGTGACACTCTCTGTTATTTATTTTGAATTCAAGGCACACTTAACCAGCATGGCTACCACAGCATTCTGCAGCGATACGCCATCCTATCTTGTTTCCGCTTAGTGGAACTATCATTTGTTTTTCAACAGGACAATGACCCAACACACCGCCATGCTGTGTAAGTGCAATTCAACCAAGAAGGAGAGTGATGGTGCTGTATCAGATGACCTGGCCTCCACAATCACAAAACCTCAACCCAATTGAGATGGTCTGGGATGAGTTGGACCACAGAGAGAATGAAAAGCAGCAAACAAGTGCTCAGCATATGTGGGAAGACTGTTGGAAAAGCATTCCAGGTGAAGCTGGTTGAGAGAATGCCAAGACTGTGCAAAACTGTCATCAGGGCAAAGTGTGGCTACTTTGAAGAATATTAAATCTATTTTGATTTGATTAACACTTTTTTGGCTACCACATGATTCCATATTTGTTATTTCATAGTTTTGATGTCTTTACTATTATTCTACAACGTAGAAAATAGTAAAAACAAATACATAAAAACCCTTGAATGAGTAGGTGTGCAAACTTTTGACTGGTACTGTATGTAATCAAATAAGAGCATCATTATAACACTAATGTACACTAATGTAAAAAAAATAAAAAATGCTCTGATCTCTAAACGGTTCACCCTATATGGATTAAAATAACCTCAAATGAATGATGACAATCTGCACATTAACTTCATAGTCATTGTTTGATTTAAATTCCAAACTTTTGGAGTATAGAGACAAAATAAGGAAAAATGCTTCACACGGAGGGCACTGTCACTCATGTCATGGGCCTAACAGTTCTGTAGAGCTCTTTGTGCTTAAACACAAAATAGATGGATCGCCCTGATCGCCCCAACCAAACATACCCGTCTCGGCTTTAGGATCTTAGTGAAACATTCATTAGGTGTGTTAGGCCAAGGCCAGAGTGACAACCAACAGTAGGGCAGACCCCCATGAACAGGACTGAGCAGCCCAGCAGCTAGGTATTGCCTAAATAGGTATCTACCCTGACGTGGGCATGTTTTCAATACAGACTCCTTTTGTCGTTCAGCATTCCATTTAAGGTATCGAGACCTTGTGGAATTTGCACAGTATACCCTTAATCTTGTAATAAACAGAATCTAGATATACAGTGCCTTGCGAAAGTATTCGGCCCCCTTGAACTTTGCGACCTTTTGCCACATTTCAGGCTTTAAACATAAAGATATAAAACTGTATTTTTTTGTGAAGAATCAACAACAAGTGGGACACAATCATGAAGTGGAACGACATTTATTGGATATTTCAAACTTTTTTAACAAATCAAAAACTGAAAAATTGGGCGTGCAAAATTATTCAGCCCCCTTAAGTTAATACTTTGTAGCGCCACCTTTTGCTGCGATTACAGCTGTAAGTCGCTTGGGGTATGTCTCTATCAGTTTTGCACATCGAGAGACTGACATTTTTTCCCATTCCTCCTTGCAAAACAGCTCGAGCTCAGTGAGGTTGGATGGAGAGCATTTGTGAACAGCAGTTTTCAGTTCTTTCCACAGATTCTCGATTGGATTCAGGTCTGGACTTTGACTTGGCCATTCTAACACCTGGATATATTTATTTTTGAACCATTCCATTGTAGATTTTGCTTTATGTTTTGGATCATTGTCTTGTTGGAAGACAAATCTCCATCCCAGTCTCAGGTCTTTTGCAGACTCCATCAGGTTTTCTTCCAGAATGGTCCTGTATTTGGCTCCATCCATCTTCCCATCAATTTTAACCATCTTCCCTGTCCCTGCTGAAGAAAAGCAGGCCCAAACCATGATGCTGCCACCACCATGTTTGACAGTGGGGATGGTGTGTTCAGCTGTGTTGCTTTTACGCCAAACATAACGTTTTGCATTGTTGCCAAAAAGTTCAATTTTGGTTTCATCTGACCAGAGCACCTTCTTCCACATGTTTGGTGTGTCTCCCAGGTGGCTTGTGGCAAACTTTAACCTACACTTTTTATGGATATCTTTAAGAAATGGCTTTCTTCTTGCCACTCTTCCATAAAGGCCAGATTTGTGCAATATACGACTGATTGTTGTCCTATGGACAGAGTCTCCAACCTCAGCTGTAGATCTCTGCAGTTCATCCAGAGTGATCATGGGCCTCTTGGCTGCATCTCTGATCAGTCTTCTCCTTGTATGAGCTGAACGTTTAGAGGGACGGCCAGGTCTTGGTAGATTTGCAGTGGTCTGATACTCCTTCCATTTCAATATTATCGCTTGCACAGTGCTCCTTGGGATGTTTAAAGCTTGGGAAATCTTTTTGTATCCAAATCCGGCTTTAAACTTCTTCACAACAGTATCTCGGACCTGCCTGGTGTGTTCCTTGTTCTTCATGATGCTCTCTGCGCTTTTAACGGACCTCTGAGACTATCACAGTGCAGGTGCATTTATACGGAGACTTGATTACACACAGGTGGATTGTATTTATAATCATTAGTCATTTAGGTCAACATTGGATCATTCAGAGATCCTCACTGAACTTCTGGAGAGAGTTTGCCGCACTGAAAGTAAAGGGGCTGAATAATTTTTCTGTTTTTGATTTGCTAAAAAAGTTTGAAATATCCAATAAATGTCGTTCCACTTCATGATTGTGTCCCACTTGTTGTTGATTCTTCACAAAAAAATACAGTTTTATATCTTTATGTTTGAAGCCTGAAATGTGGCAAAAGGTCGCAAAGTTCAAGGGGGCCGAATACTTTCGCAAGGCACTGTACATAACTTGACATTTCTGCCATCTATTGTGACATCGTGGGAGGATAACCAACCTTCCAATTAATGGCAATGCTTTTCTTAGCTGCTATGAATTCTATGTTATACAATTTATTCTGATAGTCTCCGGTATCAACATTTCCAAGCAACAAAAACAGGGAGAAGGGAGAATGTGTAGACATGCTGGGATAAAAGAACACACTCTTTGCCAGAATTCAAACAGCCTTCACAAGAGCGTAACATATGCAAATATGTCACCTTTTGTGTTTTACACCTCCAGCAGAGACATTACATTTCTGTGTGGATGATATTCAGTTTAACTGGCATATAGTACTATCTATGGATGGTCTTAAAACTGCAGTAATTTATGTCTGAGATTATATGAACATGACTGGGCATTCAAACATATCTGTATCTATTCATAATCATCAATAGTGTCTCCGATGTCTTCCTCAAATTTTAGTTTGACATGTTTTGTGTCATCGAGAAAAGCATCCATCAACCCTTGATACAGTTTGGAAATCAACTTTAGAGGTTTGTCAGACTCCCTTAAAATAGTTCAAACATTTGAAGCTTCTGGCTTGTCCAGTGTTTGCTGCACAGAGAGAATAAAGTGTTGCATCTGCAGAGGTTCACCTTAGTGCCGCCACAGACTGGTCTTCCCTGGTTGACTGACCCTGTTGAGAGCCCTGTCACCATCTGATCCTTCTAAGAATGAATATAATCAATGTTTCAATAATTGAAATGACCATTATCCACAGATCTCAGGATAGCTATAAGCTTAAACTGCTGTCATGTATCTGCTGTAGGCCCACATCAACTCAAGATGGAACTTTATCATTCACTGATTGTTATAATATACTGCAAAATTCACCTGAGCTCTGGACTCTTGTCTTCCCTGGCTGTCTGACCCTGCTGGGACACCAGTCACCATCGATACTGCTAAGACATGATGAGCATAGTAGTGTGTACTGACAGTGCACAATGACATTGAAGCCTGTAGAGCTGTTTATGCCGTGTAAGTGTGAAAAATAGGGAATTAGCTAGGGAAACTGACAGATCAATAACTTTACATTCCTATACTGACTCTAATAAAAATAACGTACAAACGACATGGAGCAGCGGGAGGCCTGAGAGCTGGATGTCAGGGATTGTGTGTGACTGAGAGAAATGTTATTTCTGCTAGTCTACACAATGTTTCATTCCATTCATTTAGTTAACAGTGTTTTACATCTCCTTTGCCCCTGTTAATTTAATGTTTTTTTAATATTCTGTTGCAGTACATTATCTGAACTATTCTCTATGTAATAGATTTAGCACATGTGATTGCTCTGCACTAACATACTCTCAACATGGTTTCGTGATCTCAGCACATTCGCTACAGCTATTCCTAGTGTTTTGCTCTCTTTACTCTAACAGGACAACACACATTTTTTGAAACTAATATGCTTCGATGTGTTTTCTCAAGACCTATCTGTGTTCCCATGTTCCCCATCTCAGTAAAAATAGTATTCCATCAATTATATAGTGTGTACCCTGTAACATATTTCCCTTTCCTTTCAACTCTGTGCTCCCTCTCAATTCCACCCCTCCATTTTTATCTCTCCCAGTCCTGGGTTCTCTGATAAACATGTATTTTTCACCCGCTGTGCTTCCCTCATGCGAATCCCTGCTATAAATGTTATTGAGTTTTCAGTCATGACAACCGTATTCCAGTGATAAGGAGGATAATGAACATGCTTCCCTCCTTTTCAGTGGACAATTAGAAGCATGTACTTTTTAGATTCTCCTAAAAATGTATCAATGTCACAAATGTATATTTTCAAGGCTTGAGGCAAATGAAGTAATACAACAAAACAGAACAAATTTGACCATTTACACAGATTCGACATTCTGGTGCCTTGACCTTTTGTCCTTTCCCTGACTTAAGTTTGACCTCCAAACAGGGAACACCAGCTGGACAACTCCTGCAAATCATTAGTCTCCATAGCCAGTTTAGCGTTAGCATTGAAGCTAACTCTAGCTAATTGTGGTATTTACGAAATAGCATCTATTCTGCTCTGTAATTAGCCTTCACAGGGATGCTCTCTTTGTACAGACCTGAGTTTGTGACATCAAAGAACCGTGTACACTCCGTGCCAGTTGTCCAGGTATCGTTCACCCACAGTTTTTTTTTACAAGCTTTGCAGTGCACAGCTAATCACATTGAATCATGCGGTTTAAAGGATGTTCTCGTTGACATTTTCATGAAATCTTCTTTGACAAATTATGTTCTGCAGGTCCCTTGCCCTTTAGAGGAGAATTGGACAGGAAAATGGATTGTGGCTCACGCGCTTTGTAGAAAGACCTGGTAGAGGAAGTTGTCTAAATGTCACGTTCAACATGTAAATGGTCATGGGACATGCTATACAGTATCGTTAATCCAGAATAATACCAATTAGCATACTAAAATATACTACAGGTATGCAAAACCAATGACATAAACACATATTTCTTGATTCAGGATAGGCAGGAATGGCACAGACTGAATGCCATTAGTCAAGCTGCAAAAATGTGACTGAATCTGTCATCCTCCGACATTCTCCTCTATAGGCTTGTAAGGCCGATGACAGCAAGGCTTTCTCCAAATGCAGTAAAAAGTGCTATAGGTCTGAGAAAGAGAGAATGAGAAAAAGCAGGAGAGAGGGAAGTACTGTACGAGATAGATTGACAAGAATGGAGGGACCAATATGCAGAGGAAAGGACAGAGGGAGAAAGCTGAGAGTCAGAGATGGAAAAATCTCCAAAAAGGAATGGAGATCGAGAGATTAAGTGTGGAAGTGAAAATTAAAAGGAGCTGCCTGCTTCGCCTACTGAAGTAGCAGTGGGTTTCCTAGACCAAGGGCACTGTCATAACTGACTCCATAAATCAAAGCGCCCTGGATTATGACACACACACTCTTGTGCATGAACATGCACACAAAGCAATTAAGAGACCAGAGCCTGGTTTGGGAAAAAGAGAGGGAGAACAGACGCTGTGTCTGTAAAAAGAAAGCCATGAATAGAGAGAAGAGGGATAGATGGCAAGAGAGAGAAATAAAAGATAGAGATGGGCTGAAATACAGACCCTGGGGAGGAAGCAGGGCCTGTTATTAAAAGGAAACTTCAGGATTTTGGCAATGAGGCCAATGAGGAGGGCCTCCAGTAACATCGGCGGGGCTGAAGGGGAGCGTGTCGAGAGTTTCAAGTTCCTTGATGTCCACATCACCAACAAACTATCATAAAGAGGGCACAACAACACATTTCCCCCTCAGGAGACAGAAAAGATTTGGCATGGGTCCCCAGATCCTCAAAAGGTTCTACAGCTGCACCATCAAGAGCATCCTAACGGGTTGCATCACCGCCTGGTGTGGCAACTGCTCGGCTCTGACCGTAAGGAGCTACAGAGGGTAGTGCGTATGGCCCAGTTCATCACTGGGGTCAAGCTTCCTGCCATCCTGGACCTATTTACTAGGCGGAGTCAGAGGAAAGCCCACAAAATTGTCAGAGACTCCAGCTGTTTAAGTCATAGACTGTTTTCTCTGCTACCACACGGCAAGCGGTACGGGAGCGCCGAGTCAAGGACCAAAAGGCTCCGTAACAGCTTCTACCCCCAAGCCATAATGGCCCCCAGACAATTTACATTGACCCCCCCCCCCCCCGTTTGTTTTGTACACTGCTACTCACTGTTTATTATCTATGCATAGTCACTTCACCCCTACCTACAGTTGAAGTCGGAAGTTTACATACCTTAGCAAAATACATTTAAACTAATTTTTTCACAATTCCTGACATTTAATCCTAGTAAAAATTCCCTGTTTTAGGTCAGTTAGGATCACCAATTAATTTTGAAATATCAGAATAATAGTAGAGAGCATTATTTATATCAGCTTTAATTTCTTTCATCACATTCCCAGTGGGTCAGAAGTTAACACACACTCAATTAGTATTTGGTAGAATTGCCTTTAAATTGTTTATCTTTGGTCAAACGTTTCGGGTAGCCTTCCACAAGCTTCCCACAATAAGTTGGGTGAATTTTGGCCCATTCCTCCTGACAGAGCTGGTGTAACTGAGTCAGGTGTGTAGGCCTCCTTGCTCGCACATGTTTTTTTCAGGTCTGCCAACACATTTTCTATAGGATTGAGGTCAAGGTTTTGTGATGGCCACTCCAATAATGTGACTTTGTTGTCCTTAAGCCATTTTGCCACAACTTTGGTCATTGTCCATTTGGAAGATCCATTTACGACCAAACTTTAACTTCCTGACTGATCTTGAGATGTTGCTTCAATATATCCACATAATTTTCTTTCCTCGACCAAGAATATGTTTTTCGCGACGCGGATCCTGTGTTCTGCCTTACAAACAGGACAACGGAGCGGATCCCATGCAGCGACCCAAAAAACGACTCCGAAAAAGAGGGAAACGAGGCGGTCTTCTGGTCAGACTCCGGAGACGGGCACACCGTGCACCACTCCCTAGCATTCTTCTTGCCAATGTCCAGTCTCTTGACAACAAGGTTGATGAAATCCGAGCAAGGGTAGCATTCCAGAGGGACATCAGAGACTGTAACGTTCTTTGCTTCACGGAAACGTGGCTCACTGGAGAGACGCTATCCGAGGCGGTGCAGCCAACGGGTTTCTCCACGCATCGCGCAGACAGAAACAAACATCTTTCTGGTAAGAAGAGGGGCGGGGGCGTATGCCTTATGGCTAACGTGACATGGTGTGATGAAAGAAACATACAGGAACTCAAATCCTTCTGTTCACCTGATTTAGAATTCCTCACAATCAAATGTAGACCGCATTATCTACCAAGAGAATTCTCTTCGATTATAATCACAGCTGTATATATCCCCCCCAAGCAGACACATCGATGGCTCTGAATGAACTTTATTTGACTCTTTGCAAACTGGAAACTATTTATCCGGAGGCTGCATTCATTGTAGCTGGGGATTTTAACAAGGCTAATCTGAAAACAAGACTCCCTAAATTTTATCAGCATATCGATTGCGCAACCAGGGGTGGAAAGACCTTGGATCATTGTTACTCTAACTTCCGCGACGCATATAAGGCCCTGCCCCGCCCCCCTTTCGGAAAAGCTGACCACGACTCCATTTTGCTGATCCCTGCCTGCAGACAGAAACTAAAACAAGAGGCTCCCATGCTGAGGTCTGTCCAACGCTGGTCCGACCAAGCTGACTCCACACTCCAAGACTGCTTCCATCACGTGGACTGGGACATGTTTCGTATTGCGTCAGACAACAACATTGACGAATACGCTGATTCGGTGTGCGAGTTCATTAGAACGTGCGTTGAAGATGTCGTTCCCATAGCAACGATTAAAACATTCCCTAACCAGAAACCGTGGATTGATGGCAGCATTCGCGTGAAACTGAAAGGGCGAACCACTGCTTTTAATCAGGGCAAGGTGTCTGGTAACATGACCGAATACAAACAGTGCAGCTATTCCCTCCGCAAGGCTATCAAACAAGCTAAGCGTCAGTACAGAGACAAAGTAGAATCTCAATTCAACGGCTCAGACACAAGAGGCATGTGGCAGGGTCTACAGTCAATCACGGACTACAGGAAGAAATCCAGCCCCGTCACGGATCAGGATGTCCTGCTCCCAGGCAGACTAAATAACTTTTTTGCCCGCTTTGAGGACAATACAGTGCCACTGACACGGCCTGCAACGAAAACATGCGGTCTCTCCTTTATCGCAGCCGAGGTGAGTAAGACATTTAAACATGTTAACCCTCGCAAGGCTGCAGGCCCAGACGGCATCCCCAGCCGCGCCCTCAGAGCATGCGCAGACCAGCTGGCCGGTGTGTTTACGGACATATTCAATCAATCCCTATACCAGTCTGCTGTTCCCACATGCTTCAAGAGGGCCACCATTGTTCGTGTTCCCAAGAAAGCTAAGGTAACTGAGCTAAACGACTACCGCCCCGTAGCACTCACTTCCGTCATCATGAAGTGCTTTGAGAGACTAGTCAAGGACCATATCACCTCCACCCTACCTGACACCCTAGACCCACTCCAATTTGCTTACCGCCCAAATAGGTCCACAGACGATGCAATCTCAACCACACTGCACACTGCCCTAACCCATCTGGACAAGAGGAATACCTATGTGAGAATGCTGTTCATCGACTACAGCTCGGCATTCAACACCATAGTACCCTCCAAGCTCGTCATCAAGCTCGAGACCCTGGGTTTCAACCCCGCCCTGTGCAACTGGGTACTGGACTTCCTGACGGGCCACCCCCAGGTGGTGAGGGTAGGCAACAACATCTCCTCCCCGCTGATCCTCAACACTGGGGCCCCACAAGGGTGCGTTCTGAGCCCTCTCCTGTACTCCCTGTTCACCCACGACTGCGTGGCCACGCACGCCTCCAACTCAATCATTAAGTTTGCGGACGACACAACAGTGGTAGGCTTGATTACCAACAACGACGAGACGGCCTACAGGGAGGAGGTGAGGGCCCTCGGAGTGTGGTGTCAGGAAAATAACCTCACACTCAACAACAAAACTAAGAAGATGATTGTGGACTTCAGGAAACAGCAGAGGGAACACCCCCCTATCCACATCGATGGAACAGTAGTGGAGAGGGTAGCAAGTTTTAAGTTCCTCGGCATACACATCACAGACAAACTGAATTGGTCCACTCACACAGACAGCATTGTGAAGAAGGCGCAGCAGCGCCTCTTCAACCTCAGGAGGCTGAAGAAATTCGGCTTGACACCAAAAGCACTCACAAACTTCTACAGATGCACAATCGAGAGCATCCTGGTGGGCTGTATCACCGCCTGGTACGGCAACTGCTCCACCCTCAACCGTAAGGCTCTCCAGAGGGTAGTGAGGTCTGCACAACGCATCACCGGGGGCAAACTACCTGCCCTCCAGGACACCTATACCACCCGATGTCACAGGAAGGCCATAAAGATCATCAAGGACATCAACCACCCGAGCCACTGCCTGTTCACCCCGCTATCATCCAGAAGGCGAGGTCAGTACAGGTGCATCAAAGCTGGGACCGAGAGACTGAAAAACAGCTTCTATCTCAAGGCCATCAGACTGTTAAACAGCCACCACTAACATTGAGTGGCTGCTGCCAACACACTGACACTGACTCAACTCCAGCCACTTTAATAATGGGAATTGATGGGAAATGTAAAATATATCACTAGCCACTTTAAACAATGCTACCTAATATAATGTTACATACCCTACATTATTCATCTCATATGTATATGTATATACTGTACTCTACATCATCTACTGCATCCTTATGTAATACATGTATCACTAGCCACTTGTATAATGCCACTTTGTTTACGTACTCATCTCACATCTCATCTCATATGTATATACTGTACTCGATACCATCTACTGTATCTTGCCTATGCTGCTCTGTACCATCACTCATTCATATATCCTTATGTACATATTCTTTATCCCCTTACACTGTGTACAAGACAGTAGTTTTGGAATTGTTAGTTAGATTACTTGTTATTACTGCATTGTCGGAACTAGAAGCACAAGCATTTCGCTACACTCGCATTAACATCTGCTAACCATGTGTATGTGACAAATAAAATTTGATTTGATTTGATTGATCATGATGCCATCTATTTTGTGAAGTGCAGCAGTCCCTCCTGCAGCAAAGCATCCCTAAAACATGATGCTGCCACCCCCGTGCTTCACGGTTGGGATGGTGTTCTTTGGCTTGCAAGTCTCCCCCTTTTCCCTCCAAACATAACGATGGTCATTATGGCCAAACAGTTCTATTTTTGTTTCATCAGAGCAGAGGACATTTCTCCAAAAAGTATGATCTTTGTCCCCATGTGCAGTTGCCAACCGCAGTCTGGCTTTTTTATGACAGTTTTGGAGCAGTGGCTTCTTCCTTGCTGAGCGGCCTTTCAGGTTATTTCGATATATAGGACTCATTTTACTGTGGATATAGATACTTTTGTACCCATTTCGTCCAGCATCTTCACAAGGTCCTTTGCTGTTGTTCTGGGATTGATTTGCACTTTTCGAACCAAAGTACGTTCATCTCTTGCAGACAGAAGGCTCTTCTCCTTCCTGAGTGGTATGACGGCTGTGTGGTCCCATGGTGTTTATACTTGTGTACTATTGTTTGTGCAGATAAACTTGGTACCTTCAGGCGTTTGAATATTGCTCACAAGGATGAATCAGACTTGTTGAGGTTTACAATTGTTTTTCTGAGGTCTTGGCTGATTTATTTGGATTTTCCCATGATGTCAAGTGAAGAGGCAATGAGTTTGAAGGTAGGCCTTGAAATGCATCCACAGGTACACCTGCAATTGACTCAAATGAGCTCAATTAGCCTATCAGAAGCTTCTAAAGCCATGTCATCAAGAAAGCATTTCATAGTAAGGTCTACACTTGTTGTATTCGGCACATGTGATAAATAAAGTTTGATTTTTATTTGATCTACTTTACCCAGCCATCTGAACTTGTGCAGTTTGAAGGAAGTTGCTGACTAGCATTAGTGCAATGACTATGTGTAGCATGCTAGCAGATACCCATAGACTTCCAGTCATTGCACTAATGCTAGTTAGCATTGGGAAAGGGAGATACCTAGTCAATTGTACAACTGAATGACTTCAACTGAAATGTGTCTTCCGTATTTAACCCAACCCCTCTGAATCAGAGAGGTGTGGGGGGGCTGCGTTAATTTAAATCTACACGGCACCCAGGGAACAGTGGGTTAACTGCCTTGCTGATGGGCAGAACGACATATTTTACCTTGTCAGCTCGGGATTCGATCCAGCAACCTTTCAGTTACTGGCCCAACTCTCTAAAAACTAGGCTACCTACCGCCCCATTTGCTCGCATAACTACCTCTAACTTCCTTCATACTGACCACAGAAACATACAAATGGTATCCACAAGGTTATCTGACTCTGGGGAGGAAGATAAAGGGCCTCATTACCTATATCCCGAGATATCCCTTTAAGAGAAGAGGGAATTAATAAGAGTGTGTGTGTGTGTGTGTGTGTGTGTGTTTCTGTGTTTTGTATCTGTGGAGATTGAGAGTCATATAACCACCTTGAGGACTCATGGGAGAGAGGCAGGTGACCTGTACTTGAGCTGGACCAGGTGGCCCCAGTAGAGTCTGTATGCTATGGACTGTTTTCTGCTCCATACATCTGGTTATCATTCATATTTAATTCCCTTTCACAAAAAAAATTGTTTCCTTTTCTGAGAACTTCCAGCTGGTCTGAATCTTCTGTGAACAATCTACATAGATGTTGTGAAGCAATCAGGTCAAATCTGTTACAGTACATAAATTGGACCGCAACCTAACCAATCCCTCTTCAACGTCCCAAACTTAACCTCAACTGCTCCACTTCATCTTATATACCTTAACTCATCTAATGATGATAAAATATATAAAAATATCTTGCATATCTTAATTTATTTCCAGATTTACAAATAATATGCGTAATAATGTAGGCCTGATCACTGAAACCGATAAGACAGCCTATAGGGAGGAGGCCTGGCAGTCTGGTGCCAGGACAACAACCTCTCCCTCAATGTGAGCAAGACAAAGGAGCTGATCGTGGACTACAAGAAAAGGAGGGCCGAACAGGCCCCCATTAACATCAATGGGGCTGTGGTGGAACAGGTCGAGAGTTTCAAGTTCCTTGGTGTCCACATCACCAACAAACTATCATGGTCCAAACACGCCAACACAGTCGTGAAGAGGGCACAACAACACCTTTTCCCCTCAGGAGACTGAAAAGATTTGGCGTGGGTCCCCAGATCCTCAACAAAAAATGGTCACTGTAACTTCTCATAAAATCCTCTTCTAGCCAACAATGGCCAGTCTCTTATTCCCCAAATAAATCATTCTGATATTACAGTGAACTCCTCTCCTAAGATAACTTCCATCATGAAATATTATGGCACAGTCGATACGGTATACGAACTGCTATTACATTTTTTTTACATTGTTACAGGATTAAATCAGTAGACATTAAGGAAGCGCAAGGCTTGATGTCATTATGCAATATGTCAAGCGTGAAATCCTGATGGTTACACACATGCTACACGTACATGCTACATGTATGAGGGGCTGCTGTGAAACGTCTGGGTTGTGGGAAACTGCCCAGACAGAGGAATGTCACTGGATTGGCTGTTATTTATCGCTGTGACACCTGGGATACCATGTGGGCCCCGAGGTGGGCGCCAAACAACCACTATTTATCACTCGGTGACACTGTTGACCTGCATTACAGGTAGCCGGAATCGCCGGGTGAGAGTAGTAGCCCTCGGAAGGCTGTGGGGTTATTGTGTGGGCAGAGCCTAGCTATTTCTATCCAACTTCATATCGTGTTGTGTAATGCACTCAATACGTAGTATCTGGTTGTGTATTTTAGAGAGCTGTAGAGCAAAGGTTGTTCATCATTGCTTGCAGGCAATGAGGCAGTATGTGTTGGTCTTGTTTTCAGCTATAAATAGCAAGACTTGTGTGTTATTTTAGATCATGATATGAACAGTTCATGTACCATTGTATGAGTATGAGAAGTGACTGAATATTTGGAATGTTTATGATGAAGTTCAAACCCGGATCTCCTCACACCACAAGACGGTGTTAGCCAGGTGAGCTAAAGCCTAGGCATTAGCTCCGGGACCCAGCACGTTTCCGAACTACTTACATTACACACTGAGAAATCTCTTGTACAAGCACAACATTTTGTGTGGGCAGCTCCACACTGCTGATTCATGGAGACGTGTGGAGTCCAGCCCTTAGATATGCTGAGACTAGAGACATATCGACTGAGCACAACTCTGATATTTAAAACCACCATCTCAGCATGGTGCACTCGTACGCTACAGGATGGCCTCCCTCCTGTTCTGCTGTTCAGATATAGCATTGAAAATAACCATAGCCTAAGACAAGGGTCTCCAGCCCTTTCTAGCATGAGAGCTACTTTAAAAATGTAATGCAGCTGGAAGTAGTGCACTGTTTTCTGGCAAAATACCTTGTGAAATAATGGTTAATAAAATATAGATGTGATTTATTTTCGCAAATATTGTTTTAACCTGGTTTTAGATTTTTTTTGTTTTTTCACTCTCAAAATTACAATTGTTCATAGAGTCTTTCTTTAGACTAGTTGAGTATCTGGAGCATCAGCATTTGTGGGTTCGATTACAGGCTCAAACTCGCCAGAAACAAATAACTTTCTTCTTAAACTCGTCAGTCTATTGTTTTTCTGAGAAATGAAGGCTATTCCATGCGAGAAATTGCCAAGAAACTGAAGATCTCATACAATGCTGTGTACTACTCCCTTCACAGAAAAGCACAAACTGGCTCTAACCAGAAAATAAAGAGGAGTGGGAGGCCCTGGTGAACAACTGAGCAAGAGGACAAGTACATTAGAATGTCTAGTTTAAGAAACTGATGCCTCACAAGTCCTCAACTGGCAGCTTCATTAAATAGTACCCGCCAAACACCAGTCTCAACAGTGAAGAGGCGACTCCGGGATGCTGGCCTTCTAGGCAGAGTTGTAAAGAAAAAGCCATATCTCAGGCTGGCCAATAAAAAGAAAGATTAAGATGGGCAAAAGAACACAGACACTGGACAGAGGAAGATTGGGAAAAAAAGTGTTATGGACAGACAAATCTAAGTTTGAGGTGTTTTCGGATCACAAAGAGGAACATTCGTGAGACGCAGAAACAATTAAAATATGTAGGAGGAGTGCTTGACGCCACCTGTCAAGCATGGTGGAGGCAATGTGAGGGTCTGGGGATGCTTTGGTGGTGGTAAAGTGGGAGATTTGTACAGGGTAAAAGGGATCTTGAAGAAGGAAAGCTATCACTCCATTTTGCAAAGCCTGTGTCGGACGGCAGTTAATTGGAGCCAATTTTCTCCTACAACAGGACAATGACCCAAAGCACAGTTCCAAACTATGCAAGAACTATTTAGGGAAGAAACAGTCAGCTGGTAATCTGTCTATAATGGAGTGGCCAGCACAGTCAACGGATCTCAACCAAAGAAAAAGCAAAGAAAAAGCCATATCTCAGACTGGCCAATAAAAAGAAAAGGTTAAGATGGGCAAAATAACAGACACTGGACAGAGGAGTGGCCAGCACAGTCACTGGATCTCAACCCTTTTGAGCTGTTGTGGGAGCAGCTTGACCGTATGGTAAGTAAGATGTCCCCATCAAGTCAATCCAACTTGTGGGAGGTGCTTCAGATTACCTCAACAAATTGACAACTCGAATGCCAAAGGTCTGCAAGGCTGTAACTGCTGCAAATTGAGGATTCCTTGTTTGAAGAACACAATTATTATTTCAATTAAAAATCATTATTTCTAACCTTGTCAACGTCTTGACTATCTTTCCTATTCATTTTGCAACTCATTTCTAAATGACCCCAAACTTTTGAACGGTAGTGTTTGTTTATAAAAAAAAACAACTGTTGCAAACCAAATAGTAGAATGGCAATTTATTTGTAAACGCTTTTTTCCTGGGCTGCAGACAGTGGAATTTTTACAATAACGCGTCCCACAACTCCCGCATATTAACCAATCAGTATCCAGGATCCAAACAACCCTTTTTTTAATACTGGTATTCCGTGCTCAAAATGTCTTTACTCCCTCTATATTCAGGCTGCTTTGCTCCTTGTCCCTTTGATAACACCCCACTAGAGGGAAACAAATCAATGAGGAGAAGGGGCGGCACATTTTACACATCTATTGTTTTTAATCTCTTTTGCACACATCGGTGCAGGGAAATGAGCCTCTCGTCGAGGCCATCAATCAAAGTAATGGATATGAGTAAAACCACCCTGAGGAACTTAGTACTATAACCACACACCTGTCATTCACTCAGACAAAGACAGAGCTGCTGCTCCCTCTGATGAGAAGAGAAGTACCATATGGGTCTCTAGGGGAGGCCTTGGTCCTGTTCAGTAGGGCACACTGTAGCAAAATGTTTGGGAAAGGAAAATGAACAGTTCTTATTGGACACGTTCTGGTAGAACCTCCCTGTTTCACTCTGTTTCAAAGAATTCCTTTCTGTTTTGCACCTACTGAAAACAGCCCAGGTGACACACGGACCCTTAGGGACCCCCGAGATTGATAACGAGAGCTGTACCCTGCCGTTGGTGCCGAACAATGGGGTGTGAGGATTTTGATAAAGGTCACAGAACGTCAGGTCTCAACTCGAGGGACAAAACGATGGAGGCTGTCCTTCAGCTAGAGAGCTCTGTCCTCCCTAGTGTGTACCCACTGAGACGCCACACCGTCAAGGACTCACGCATTGCTAATTACAAAAGCAATCCCATCAGCACTCCAGGAATAGGCCGCCAGAGCCCCGACACTTCATTTTCCCAAAGTCACGGAGACGCAGGGGCATCGATCCGAAGCCGTCTTCCCACTGCCATCCCGCCTCCCTTCAAGCACCAATGGAGAGATGGATCCGAAGAATCAGCCTCAATAGACACCAACAGTATTCCTGTAAGTGATCCCAACTGCTCTCTGATTTGCTCCTAATGTTTCTCTGTTTAGATATACAGGTAGATGGATATAGACATTAACAGATGCTTTTAACTCCCTGAGCTATTGGAACCTCAAAAACACTTTTGATTTAATTCAAGTGTCTTATTCAAAATAGCTAAATATGGTCATTATGTTCCCATGCTGTATTCTCTCTACTCTCTACTCTCTCTACAGATTAGCCGCCAACAAGTGTGTTATACTACCCCGGCCTAGTTATGTTGGCTATGACAAATGAAGGAGATTGATGGCAATTCCACACTTTCATTTTTCTGTTTCGCGTAACCAATCCTCTCTATAGTGCTCAGTTGTGCGTACATGAATGTGAGGCTTAACGTTGAGAATGTGTATTACTCTCGCACATCAAAACTGAAGCCGATTTGTATTACATTTTTGTTATGATTATGAGCAAGTCATTCCAAGGAGAGATTCGAGTTCCAAGAGTGGACTTTAAACAGAACACTGAAGTCTATAAATCTAAGTGCTACCCCACGTAATCCATGAAGCGGTGTGTGAAGAAAAACAGACGCTCAGCCTGCACATGGATAGACCAGGCTTCATGGATATAGGAGAGAGTGGGGTAAGTGTGACCAAATACTTAGGAAGAGGTCATCATTTCATGGAGTCTGTGAAGGAAGAAACCACATTGTCAAAGTGGTTTCTTCCTTAAGTTAGGTCCGTGAAAAAAATGATTTTCTCAAAGTCAAATGAATTTGTGTTCTAGGTTTCATGATGCTTGCATCTAAACCAAAGTATATCATTTTAAGATTGCTTATAGATTAGCTGGGGTCTCTATTATTTACAATATGAGGTCCTAAACCTAGCTTGAAAGTGTATCCTCGTAGCTGTGTGGCCTAATATAGTCAAAATGTTTGTCTTCAGGTAAGTTGAGCCAAAGGCCATGGGGGTAAGTTGAGCCAAAGGCCATGGGGTAAGTTGAGCCAAAGGCCATGGGGTAAATTGAGCCAAAGGCCATGGGGTAAGTTGAGCCAAAGGCCATGGGGTAAGTTGAGCCAATGGCCGTTATACCCACAAATTATGATTACATTTTGTACGTTTTATGCAAAAACATGCATCGATCTTTTTGCAATGTATCATGCAAATGAATTTAAGCTGTGGATTTGTATTGTTACAGAGCAGACATCATCATTCCCCGTGTATACAAATGTAAAACAAGCAGGGGGTCTATCCCCCCTGGAGGTTCTTGAGAGAACAGCCAAGGAAGTGAGAGAAGGGAGGAATTCCATTCAAGCAGCAGCAAAGGATGAACAAATAGACTGAAGGACACTGAAGTGGTACATTGACAAAAAAAATCAAACAAACATTCACCTGTGTAAGAGCGGATATGATAGAGTAGCAGAGGCACACAAGGTCTTATCTGATGGAGTCTGAGCTTGCTAAACATATCCACGATTCTCGCGGACCAGTTTCATGGGTTTTGTCGGTCTCAAATGCAGAGAACTTTCCTACGAATTGGCACATTGAAACAACATCCCTGTCCTAGACAAGTGGTCAAGAAATGGAAGGGTACGTGATGTTAAACAGAGAGATCTACATCTGAATGTAGACATACATTTAATACATACAAAATGAAAGACATGCTACCTATCACCATTACAATAACAGGGGAGGTTAGCATTTTGGAGGGGGGTATGATATTTGTACATCTGGAACTTTCTCACTCATCATTATTCACAATTATTTCAGGATTATCGGTAATCATGGTAGCATCCACATTAGTGTAGAAGTGTTTAGAAACATATTCTATTCTTATTTCAAATAAAAGTGACTCCAAAATGACATAATACATTATTTACCATTCATTTATGTTTGGCACAAAATAATTTGAAACACAACAAAAACAAACAGCAAATGCATCCAACAAGAGTCAAAAGCTTTATGTAATCATTACATGCATGCTCACCGTGAAATGCTTACTGATAAGCCCTTAAACCAACAATGCAGTTAAATGCGGAAAATAAGAAATACGAAAAATATTTATTTAATAAACTCTAGTAAAACAATAAAAGAGCAACAATAAAATATCAATAACAAGGATATACAGTACCAGTCAAAAGTTTGGACACACCTACTCATTCAAGGGTTTTTCTTTATTTTTTTACAATTCTTTACATTATAGAATAATAGTGAAGACATCAAAACTATGAATCATGTACTAACCGAAAAAGTGTTAAACAAAACGAAGTATATTTTATATTTGAGTTCCTTCAAAGTAGCCACCTTTTGCCTTGATGACAGCTTTGCACATTCTTGGCACTCTCTCAACCAGCTTCATGAGGTAGTCATCTGGAATGCATTCCAATTAAAACCTCTTAAGGATACGCCCCTGTTTTTCAATTTTTGTCTAAAATGACATACACAAATTTAACTGCCGGTAGCTCAGGACCTGAAGCAAGGATATGCATATTCTTGATACCATTTGAAAGGAAACACTTTCACGTTTGTGGAAATGTGAAATTAATGTAGGAGAATATAAAACATTAGATCTGGTAAAAGATAATACAAAGAAAAAAACAATTATCTTTGAAATGCAAGAGAAAGGCCATAATGTATTATTCCAGCCCAGGCGAAATTTCAATTTTGGCCACTAGATGGCAGCAGTATATGTGCAAAGTTTTAGACTGATCCAATTAATCATTGAATTTCAGTTTAAAAAATTGTATCAAGACTGCCCAAATGTGCTTAAATGGAATATCAATAACGTTTCAAGTTCATAACTGTGCACTCTCCTCAAACAATAGCATGGTACTCTTTCACTGTAATAGCTACTGTAAATTGGACAGTGCAGTTAGAATAACAATAATTTAATATTTCTGCCAAAATAAGAAATGTCTACGTCCTGGGAAATGTTCTTGTTACTTACAACCTCATGCTAATCGCATTAGCACACATTAGCTCAACCATCCAGTGGGTGGGACATCTATCTGTAGAGATCCTTAAGAGGTTTTAACAGATGTGCCTTGTTAAAAGTTAATTTGTGGAATTTCTTTCCTCCTTAATGTGTTTGAGCCAATCAGTTGTGTTGTGAAAAACTAGAGTTGATATACAGAAGATAACCCTATTTGGTAAAAGACCAAGTCCATATTATGTCAAGAAAAGTTCAAATAAGCTAAGAGAAATGACAGTCCATCACTACTTTAATTAAGACATGAAGGTCAGTCAATCCGTAAAATTTTAAGAACTTCAAGTTCAGTTGCAAAAACCATCAAGCGCTATGATCAAACTGGTTCTCATGAGGACCGCCACAGGAAAGGGAGACCCAGAGTTACTTCTGTTGCAGAGGATAAGTTCATTAGAGAGCACCTCAGAAATTATAGCCCAAATAAATGTTTCACAGAGTTCAAGTAACACACACATCTCAACATCAACTGTTCAGAGGAGACTGCGTGAATCAGGTCTTCATGGTCGAATTGCTGCAAAGAAACCACTACTAAAGGACACCAATAATAAGAAGAGACTTGCTTGGGCCAGGAAACATGAGCAATGGACATTAGACTGGTGGAAATGTGTCCTTTAGTCTAATTAGTCCAAATTGGAGAATTTTGGTTCCAACCACCATGTCTTTGTGAGACACTGAATAGGTGAACAGATAATCTCGGTATGTGTGGTTCCCACCGTGAAGCATGGAAGAGGAGGTGTGATGGTGTTGGGGTGCTTTGCTGGTGACACTGTCGGTGATTTATTTAGAATTCAAGTCACACTTAACCAGCATGGCTACCACAGCATCCTGCACCAATACGCCATCCATTCTGGTTTGCGCTAAGTGAGAGTATAATTTGTTTTTCAACAGGACAATGACTCAACACACCAGTGTAAGGGCAACTTGACCAAGAAGGAGATGAAGGAGTGTTGCATCGGATGACCTGGCCTCCACAATCACCCGACCTCAACCCAATTGAGATGGTTTGGGATGAGTTGGACCGCAGAGTTTAGGAAAATCAGCCAACAAGTGCTCAGCATATGTGGGAACTCCTTCGAGAATGTTGGAAAAGAATTCCAGGTGATGCTGGTTGAGAGAATGCAAACAGTGTGCAAAGATGTCATCAAGGCAAAGGGTGGCTACTTTGAACAATCTAAAATCTAAAATATATTTTTATTTGTTTAACACTTTTTTGGTTACTACATGATTCCACATGTGTTATTTCATAGTTTGATGTCGTTACTATTATTCTACAATGTTGAAAATAGTCAAACTTGTACTGTACATGTAGGTAGGGGCAAAGTGACTATGCATAGATGATAAACAGTGAGTAGCCACAGCGTAAAAAAAGGGGGAGGGGGGTCAATGTAAATAGTCCGGGTAGGCATTTAATCAGTTGTTTAGCAGTCTTATGGCTTGGGGCAGAAGTTGTTAAGAAGCCTTTTGGACCTAGACTTGGCACTCCGGTACCACCTGCCGCGCGGTAACAAAGAGAACAGTCTCAGACTAGTGTGGCTAGAGTCTTTGGCAATTTTTAGGGCCTTCCTCTGACACCACCTGGTATAGAGGTCCTGGGTGGCAGTAAGCTTGGCCCCAGTGATGTACTGGACCATACGCACTACCCTCTGTAGCGCCTTGAGGTCGGAGGCCGAGCAGTTGCCATACCAGGCGGTGATGCAACCAGTCAGTATGCTCTCGAAGGTGCATCTGTCAAACTTTTTTAGATCTGAGGACCCATGCCAAATCTTTTCAGTCTCCTTTGGGGGAAAAGGCATTGTTGTGCACTCTTCACGACTATCTTGGTGTGTTTTGACCATGATAGTTTGTTGGTGATGTGGACACCAACGAAGCTCTCAATCTGCTCCACTACAACCCCATCGATGAGAATGGGGGTGTGCTCGGCCCTCCTTTTCCTGTAGTCTATGATCATCTCCTTTGTCTTGATCACGTATAAGGAGAGGTTGTTGTCTTAGCACCACATTGCCAGGTCTCTGACCTCCTCCCTATAAGCTGTCACATCATTGTTAGTGATCAGACCTTCCACCGTTGTGTCACCGGCAAACTTAATGATGGTGTTGGAGTTGTGCTTGGCCACGCAGTCATAGGTGAACAAGGAGTACAGGAGGGGACTAAGCACACACCTCTGAAGGGCTCCAGTGTTGAGGATCTGTGTGGCAGATATGATGTTGCCTATCCTTAGCATCTGGGTGCGTCCTGTCAGGAAGTCCAGGATCCAGTTGCAGAGGGAGGTGTTTAGTCCCAGGGTCCTTAGCTTAGTGATGAGCTTTGAGGGCACTATGGTGTTGAACGCTGAGATGTAGTCAATGAACAGCATTCTCACGTAGGTCTTCCTTTTTTCCAGGTGAGAAAGGGCAGTGTTGAGTGCAATAGTGATTGCATCATCTGTGGATCTGTTGGGGCGGTATGAAAATTAGAGTGTGTCTAGGGTTTCTGGGATGATTGTGTTGATGTGAGCCATGACCAGCCTTTCAAACCACTTCATGGCTACAGACGTGAGATCTACGGTTCGGTAGTGTCGAAATGTTTGCTGTTCATTAAATGTGAAGACTGTTATATTATCAAATAAATTCTCTGTGTGTAATTATTGCGTGACTAAACGAATCACGGAAGAGTAATTAACTAGGAAATTGAGGCACCATGGGAAAAGATTTAAAGACTTATTATTTCCCGAATTGAACTCTCTTCAGATATTTTCATATCTTATCGATTACAGTTACTTATTAATGTATTATTACCTCATCAGTCAAATTCTGAATGTTGCAAACCATAGCATAAATTACGAATGAGCTATATTCAAATTGGCTTAATTATTTATTTACTAACTAACAAAATAATCACACAGAATTACATAAACACACACAGGATAGGTTATACATTGGTTACTCACATGATACAAAGAAAAGTCCCTTAGCGGACGTAACCGATATGAAGGCTTGGTAGACAAAGGAAAGGGGTGGGGACAGCTCAAGAGCGGGAAACTCAGAGTGGACCCACGTACATACAGTTGACTACACTCATGGAAATGCTAATACTTTGAACATGAACAGCCGCTCATTGCAATTTACAAGTGTATGCCTTTGTTGTCTCTCTTTGGTCACGGTCCATCTTCTGGAGAGAGTTGAAGATGGTTGTACGTCTTTCATGGTTGTAGCTTTTTCAGCGGGCTCTGGATAGTGTCTGTTGTAGTGGATACGGCAGATGTATCAATGGTCGCTTGATAAGGAAATGTTCTCCAGAATGGATCTTTTTGAGTACCATTCAGTCATTCAATAGGTTGCGTTTACCAGACTAAAGTATTTAAACAGCTGCAGACTGAATAATTGGTCTTTAGTTTGTAGGTTTCTTAACCATTTGGAGATGATCCCCACGTTCTCTGGTCTTGTCCTTTGGTAGAGTTGTAGTTTAAACCATTCTGCAACATCCGGCTCATGTCTTAGTCTGCTTAGTCTATAGAGTGGTAGCCATTTCAACATGGGGACCCCATCCCTGCGTTTTCTTGACTAAATGTACATTTTGTCATGAGTCCTATTAACTCTGTGGAAATGGATGCTCCATGACGTTTGAGTATAATGTCTGTGCTCACGGGGGCGTGGCCACTGACTTGGTTCAGGATTAATATGAAAACAATTATCTCGTTTAGAAGGCTAACATCACATTACATATTCTCACAAATAGTTTCATATTTAATCATACATGTTATACAACATTCCGATGCAACACTAATAACTGAGGAATGTACACATCCAGAGTTATAGTTATATTGGTCTACTGTCTTTCATGATGTCACACAATAAACTATCAAAATAAAGAGAGTCGCACACGCCATATATCAACTCCCAGTAATTTATTGGGTATTTATCAATGTTTCGGCATCAATGTTTCGGCATGTGGAAATGCATGCCGAAACGTTGGTAAATACCCAATAAATTACTGGGAGTTTATATATGGAGTGTGAGTCTGGCTTTTTAAGCAAACTGATGTGGGTCTAGGGTGGCAGGTTAGGTGGAGGTGATATGATCCTTGACTAGTCTCTCAAAGCACTTCATGATGACAGAGGTGAGTGCTACGGGGCAATAGTCATTAAGTTCAGTTACCTTTTGCCTTCTTGGGTACAGGAACAATGGTGTCCATCTTGAAGCATTTGGAAACAGCAGACTGGGATAGGGCCGGCAGCCTTGCGAGGGTTAACACGTTTAAATGTTTTACTCATGTCGGCCACGAAGAAGGAGAGCCCACAGTCCTTGGTACCGGGCCACGCCGGTGGAACGGTGTTATCCTCAAAGTTGGCGAAGAATGTGTTTAGCTTGTCTTGTGTAGTCTGTGATTGTCTGTAGTCCCTGCCACATATGTCCCGTGAGCCGTTGAATTGCGACTCCTCTATCTCTATACTGATGTTTAGCTTGTTTGATTGCCTTTTTTAGTGAATAACTACACTGTTTATATTCTGCCATATTACCAGTCACCTTGCCATGGTTAAATGCGGTGGTTCGCACCTTCAGTTTCGCACAAATGCTACCATCTAGAACGTCATTTTATTCTGTAGCGTTATGATTTCCATTTCACTGGAACTATGGGGCCTAGCCCGAACCATGAAAAACAGCCCCAGACCATTATTCCTCCTCTGTCAAACTTACAGTTGGCACTATGCACTGGGGCAGGTAGCGTACTCCTGGCATCCGCCAAACCCAGATTTGTCTGTCGGACTGCCAGATGGTGATGCTTGATTCATCACTCCAGATGATTACGTGCTACTCTCTTCAGCACTCGGTGGTTATGTTCTGTAAGTTTGTGTTGCCTACCAGTTCGCGGCTGAGCCGTTGTTGCTCCTAGACATTTCGACTTCACCAAAACAGCACTTACAGTTGACTGGGGCAGCTCTAGAATGTCACTTAGCTCTTCAGTAAAGCCATTCTACTGCCAATCTTTGTCTATGGAGATGGCATGGCTGTGTGCTCGATTTTATATACCTGTCAGAAATGGGCATGGCTGAAATAGCAGAACCCACTAATTTGAAAGGGTGTCCACAAAGTTTTGTATATATATATAGTGTACCTGCAGTCAGGCAGCTGCAGCATTGCGATGGCATGTCTTTGGATGGATATTATTCCATTCCATTTCCATGTTTAATTAAAGTTTTTCTGAGAGTATTGATTCCTCTTCCAGTGAGTTTAGACAGCATGGGCCACACAGGACTTTCAGTTTGCACTCGGAGGGAAAATTATTGACTGATGTTTTGGTGAGGGACTCTAAGCTGAATACTACATCAAGTTGTTAGATAAATAAAGTGATCAAAGCCATATGTATTCAAACTAGATGTGAGAGAAAAATAAACATAGTTTGAACATTAGTTTTATAACAGGTGCAAATGAGGGTATGTTAAATGTTTTTTCCTGAGGTCATAGGGTTGGGGTAAGAGGGCTAAATTTATAACGTTTGATATTTCCCTAAATTAACAATGTACCAGTGAACTGAAGAAATCTTTGCCCTCTAGGAAATATTGTTTTGATAAATAGACAGAGGCCTTCATGTAAAGTCACATGAACTCCTCCTGAAATCTAGAAGCTATTTCAAAACAGATGTTATGCTTCTAGGAAAATGACCATAACACTGCATATCCCCTTCACCCACCCACCCACCCACCCACTCGCCCACCCCCCTCCCCTTTTCATCCAGTCTCTGGCCGATTCTGTAAAACCTACATGTTTCAAGCAGACCACCATAGTCCCTGTGCCCAAGAACACCAAGATAACCTGCCTACATCAACAACATAGCTCAGGCAGTAGGAAGCTCTCTTATACAGATGATACAGTCTTATACTCAGCTGGCCCCTCCCCACATTTTGTGTTGAATGCGCTACAACAAAGCTTTCTTAAGTGTCCAACAAGCTTTCTCTACCCTTAACCTTGTTCTGAACACCTCCAAAACAAAGGACATGTGGTTTGGTAAGAAGAATGCCCCTCTTCCCACAGGTGTTATTACTACCTCTGAGGGTTCAGAGCTTGAGGTAGTCACCTCATACAAGTACTTGGAAGTATGGCTAGACGGTGCACTGTCCATCTCTCAGCACATATTAAAGCTGCAGACTAAAGTTACATCTACACTAGGTTTCCGCTATCGCAATCGCCCCTCTTTCACCCCAGCAGCCAAACTAACCCTGATTCAGATGACCATCCTACCCATGCTAGAGTACAGAGACATAATTTATAGATCGGCAGGTAAGGGTGCTCTTGAGCAGCTAGATGTTCTTTAATGACGAGACAGCCTACAGGGAGGAGGTGAGAGCTCAGGGAGTGTGGTGACTGGAAAACAACCTCTCACTCAACGTCAATAAAACAAAGGACATGATCGTGGACTTCAGGAAACAGCAGAGGGTGCACCCACCTATCTACATTAATGGGACAGCAGTGGAGAAGGTGGAAAGCTTCAAGTTCCTTGGCGCACACATCACTGACAAACTGAAATGGACCACCCACACAGACAATGTGGTGTTGAAGGCGCAACAGAGCCTCTTCAACCTCAGGAGGCTAAAGAAATTTGGCTTGTCACCTAAAACCCTCACAAGCCTTTACAGATGCACAATTGAAAGCATCCTGTCGGGCTGTATCATCGCCTGATACGGCAACTGCACCACCCGCAACCGCAAGGCTCTCCAGATTGTGGTGCGGTCTGCCCAACGCATTACTGGGGGCAAACTACCCGCCCTCCAGGACACCTATAGCACCCAATGTCACAGGAAGGCCAAAAAGATCATCAAGGACATCAACCAACCGAGCCACAGCCTGTTCACCCCGCTATCATCCAGAAACAAGTTCAGTACAGGTGCATCAAAGCTGGGACCGAGAGACTGTTAAACAGCCATCACTAGCACATTAGAGGCTGCTGCCTATAGACATAGACAAAACTGGCCACTTTAAGGAATGGAACACTAGTCACTTTATTAATGTTTACATATCTTGCATTACTCATCTCATATGTATATACTGTATTCTATACTATTCTACGGTATCTTATTCACTTAATAATGTTTACATATCTTGTATTACTCATCTCATGTGTATATACTGTTTTCTATACTCTTCTACTGTATGTTAGTCCGTTCCGCTCTGACATCGCTCGTCCATATGTATATAGTCTTAATTATTTCCTACTTTTTTTGTGTCTATTGGATATATGTTGTGTAATTTGTTAGATATTACTTGATAGATATTACTGCACTGTCGGAGCTAGAAGCACAATCCTTTTGCTACACCTGAAATAACATCTGCTAATCACGTGTATGTGACCAATAAAATGTTATTTGATTTAGACAATTCTGTGCCAAAGCTGTCATTAAGGCAGGGTAGCCTAGTGGTTAGAGCGTTAGACTGGATTAGTAACCGAAAGGTTGCAAGTTTGAATCCCTGAGCTGACATGGTACAAATCTGGTGTTCTACCCCTGAACAGGCAGTTAACCCACTGTTCCTAGGCCGTCATTGAAAATAAGAATTTGTTCTTAACTGACTTGCCTAGTTAAATAAAGGTGGTAAAAAGGCAAAGGGTGGCTACTTTGAAGAATCTCAAATATATTTTGATTTATTTAACACTTTTTTGGTTACTACATGATTCCATATGTGTTATTTCATAGTTGTGATGTCTTCACTATTATTCTACAATGTAGAAAATAGTAAAAATGAAGAAAAACCCTGGAATGAATAGGTGTGTCCAAACTTTTGACTGGTACTGTACTTTTGTTCATGTTTTTTGGATGAATATTCAACTCTCAGAACAAATATCCTAAGCTCTCAGGAGTCCCGGCAAATAAATCTGTTTGGGATAGACTGAACCCTCAAATCTATGGGGACATATCAGGGCTTACAAGTGGGTCTTCCTTGGCTTTACCTATCTATGCTCTTGGGTCCTAATAGGAGAAATTACTCCAACAAGAATCTCGTACTGAAACTATTTCCATCACGGTTGCCGTTTGTTTCACCTCTCCAGGTATTTTATGACCGTTTTGTCATCATCCGTCATCACAGTGGAATCTGTTTAGCCATGACATATTCACATTGGTATGAGACTCCATCACTTCAGCAAACACATGGCCCTTTCCTCACCCCTCCCCAACCCCAGCTCTGGCATACGGTAGCTTACGGGCTGAGTGCGGGGAAAAAAAGAAAAAAAAAGAAGCCCTCTCTTCTCATCGTCAAATATGGTTAGCAGTGGGAAGAACATCATTTAGGGATCTCGATTTACTCTTGGCATCATGTAGGACTTATAATTAGCATTCTCATACGGTATTCATCAGGTCTTGGATGGGCTCGCGGGCTAATAATCCTCTTCAATGTAAACTTCCAGAGTGGTTTCGGCGGCAGGTTACGTTTTGCCACCTCTCATGTTCCCTTGAAATAACTATGGGTCTGTATCCAGCTGCTGAACTCCCAGTGCCCTTAGTAGAAAGCTCTAAGGAGGCAGCTCGCTCAAGCGCAAAGTGTAAAAAAAAAAAAACAGGTAGAAATGAAGTGGAATTCCCAAACTGGCTGTAGTTACTCCAAATTCAAATTAAGAACGGATTCTCAGGAGCTAAGATATTGGAAGGTATATACTGTATATGTAAATTACGGTGATTAAACATGGCATATACAAATTAGGGATTCACATTTTTCTCTCTCATATTAGGGGAAGATGAGAATAAAATGTTGGCCACTGATACAGATAGACAGACAAACAGACATGATCTCCTGACCTCCACATAACTGACCTGCCATCATTGAGTGTATTAGCTCCAGTGCCCTATACCACTCTGCCACTGGCTCTGACAGATGTGCATGCCCTTCCATCTAATTATCACACGGTCGACAACCCAAACTCATTTAACGCCTGCGGATAATAAAACCTTGATTGGTAGAGCTGTCCCTCCCCTCAGAAGCTGGCAACATTGCCGCTCCCTCCGATGAGCCGATAATCCTGGGTAATCATCGTGAAGCCAGCTGCCTCACACGTGGAAGAAGATTGATCTCAGATGAGCTGGGAAACTGTGAGCAGAGATGTTAACTAGAGAGGGAAAGTGGGTAGAGGTTATATATCTTGTACTCTGATAACATTGGTTACTGCCTAATGGTGGTACACTCACCACTGAGAGAAGATTGGAGACCCAAAGCCATCACACAATGGTGCAGCACTCTTGTTTCATACAGTACTGTAATATCTGGCTGTCCCTTGTAAAATATCAGGTATCACCTCCAATCTCTGTTTCTGCCTGCTTTCAGCAGCCGCATCTGTCTGCTATGTTTGCCAAGCAAGGTCTCACAGTATAATCCAATGTTTTCTCCAATGATTGTTTCAACAGTGTGGGCTGTAAGAGTATATGAATACTTGTTTTGACTGAGAAGTCTGAGAAGAGAGCTGATGTCCATCAAAGGTGTTTTATAAAAGGCCCAACCTCTAGGGTTCTTGTATGTCTTTGTGTGTGTGTGTGTTTCTGTCTGTGTTTGTGTGAGCACACATGTGTTCGTGTGTGCGTTTCCACCCAGTCCTCTCTGTTTACAGGACCTGGATATAGGTGTGTTAATTTATATATGGAGGCAGGAGCGGGAGATGAGATGCACATAGGGAGGGATGGAAGGAGGGAGTGCCAAGTTTAGCTCCCTCTCCTCCCTCTTCTCTATGTGAGAGAGCAGAGGAAAAGTGAGAGAGAGACCTTAAAATGCACAATCAATGGCACCTTTATACAACAAATCATACTGAGTTTAACAACCCCACTTAACATAACATGTACACATTGGCACATGCGTGAAAACACGCACGAACGCATGACAGCACGCACACATGCACGTGCGCACAAACACACACATTATGTATCAGGTTTCTGTATGCCCGAAATATCTATACCTATCATGACGAATTCTCTGGGTACAGTGGCCAGTTTATTAGGGACACCACCCAGTTTACAAAAATGGATCGCTCCTAAAATCAGTGGCCGTGACTTGCTATATAAAGCAGACAGACAGGCATCAAGGCATTCAGTTACTGTTTGATTGAACATTAGAATGGGCTAAACGAGTGACCTTTGTGACTTTGAGCATGGTATGACCGTCGGTGCCGCATCCAGTATCTCAGAAACTGCCGGTCTCCTGGGCTTTTCACACACAACGGTCTCTAGGGTTTACCAAGAGTTGTGTGACAAACAAAAAACATCCAGTCAACGTCAGCCCTAGGGGCGAAAACATCTCGTTGATGAGCGAGGTCGAAGGAGAATGGCAAGAATCATGCAAGCTAACAGGCGGGCCACAGACAAATAACGGCGCAGTACAACAGCGGTGTGCAGAACGGCATCTCGGAACGCACAACTCGTCGATCATTGTCACAGATGGGCTATTGCAGCAGACGACCACACCGGGTTCCACTCCTATCAGCTAAAAACAAGAAGAAGCGGCTGGTATGTATATACTGTATTCTATACCATTCTACTGTATCTTAGTCCGTTCCACTCTGACATCGCTCGTCCATAAGTATATAGTCAAATCATTCCTACTTAGATTTGTATGTATGTTGTGTAATTTGTTAGATATTACTTGTTAGATATTACTGCACTGTTAGAGCTAGAAGCACAAGCATTTTGCTACACCAGCAGTAACATCTGCTAATCCCGTGTATGTGACCAATAAAATTTGATTTGATTTGATTTAGACAATTCTGTGGCAAAGCTATCATCAAGGCAAAGGGTGGCTACTTTGAAGAATCTCAGATATAAAATATATTTTGAGCATGGTATTACCGTCAGTGCCAGGTGGTGCCAGGCGCCGCATCTTGGAATGCATAACTCGGCTATTCTTGTCACAGATGGGCTATTGCAGCAGACGACCACACTGGGTTCCACTCCTATTAGCTAAAAACAAGAAAAAGCAGCTCCTGTGGACACACGATTACCAACATTGGACAATTGAGGTGTAGAAAACATAACCTGGTCTGATGAATCTTGAGTCAGGATTTGGTGTAGACTGCAGGAATTCATGGATCCATCCTGCCAACGGTTTGGGCTGGTGGTGGTGGTGGTGTACTGCTGTGGGGAATGTTTTCCTGGCACATGTTAGCTCCCTTGATACCAATTGAGCAACGATTGAACGCCATGCCCCGAAGACGAATCAACACTATATATGTCAGCTACTACGTCAGCTACTACAGCAACTGAAATGACTGCAACACTTAACATAGAGTTGCAGTTAGTTTCAGAGTGGGTGGCAAGGAATAAGTTAGCCCAAATATTTCTAAAACTAAAAGCATTTTATTTGGAACAAATCATTCACTAAACCCTAAACCTAAACTAAATCTTGTAATAAATAATGTGTAAATTGAGCAAGTTGTGACTAAACTGCTTGGAGTAACCCTGGATTGTAAACAGTCATGGTCTAAACATTTTGATACAACAGTAGCTAAGATGGGGAGAAGTATGTCCATAATTAAGTGATGGTCTGCCTTCTTAACAACACTATCAACAAGGCAGGTCCTACAGGCCCTAGTTTTGTTGCACCTTGACTACTGTTCAGTCGTGTGGTTAGGTGACACAAAAAAAGGACTTATCTCAAAACAGGGCAGAATGTCTGGCCCTTGGATATACACAGAGAGCTAATATTAATAACATGCATGATAAAGTGGAGGAGAGATTGACTTCATCACTACTTATATTTATGAGAGGTATTGACTTGTTGAATGCACTCGGCTGTCTGTCTAAACTACTGGCACACAACATGGACACCCATGCATACCCCACAAGACATGCCACAAGAGGTCTCTTCACAGTCCCCAAGTCCAGAACAAACTATGGGAGGCGCACACAGCACTACATAAAGCCATGACTACATGGATCTCTATTCCACATCAAGAAACTGATGCAAGCAGAAAATGTTGATTTAAAAAACAGATAAAAGAACACCTTATGGAACAGCGGGGACTGTAAAGCAACACAAACAGGCATAGACACATGCATATACACACACATATACACACGATAACATACGCAACATACACACAAATACACATGGATTTAGTACTGCAGATATATGACAGTGGTGGAGTAGGGGCCTGAGGGCACACAGTGTGTTGTGAATGTATTGTAATGTTTTTAAATTGTATAAACTGCCTTAATTTTGCTGGACCCCAGGAAGAGTAGCTGCTGCTAATGGAGATCCTTAATAAATACAAATACAAAAATGCAGGCTGTTCTTGAGGCAAAGAGGGGTCCGACCCAGTTCTAGATTTGTGTACCTAATTAACCGGCTACTGAGTGTATATCATTATTCCAGTTTGTACAGTGCCAGGTTATACACTGGCTTGCGAAAGTATTCAACCCCCCTGGCATTTTTCCTATTTTGTTGCCTTACAACCTGGAATTAAAATAGATTTGTTGGGGGGTTGTATCATTTGATTTACACCACAATACACTACCACTTTGAAGATGCAAAATATTTTTTATTGTGAAACAAACAAATATTAAGACAAAATAACAGAAAACTTAAGCGTGCATAACTATTCACCCCCCAAAGTCAATACTTTGTAGAGCCACCTTTTGCAGCAATTACAGCTACAAGTCTCTTGGGGTATGTCTCTATAAGATTGGCACATCTCTCCACTGGGATTTTTGCCCATTCTTCAAGGTAAAACTACTCCATCTCCTTCAAGTTGGATGAGTTCCGCTGGTGTAAAGCAATCTTTTAGTCATACCACAGATTCTCAATTGGATTGAGGTCTGGGCTTTGACTAGGCCATTCCAAGACATTTAAATGTTTCCCTTTAAACCACTCCAGTGTTGCTTTAGCAGTATGCTTAGGGTCATTGTCCTGCTTGGAAGGTGAACCTCTGTCCCAGTCTCAAATCTTTGAAAGACTGAAACATGTTTCCCTCAAGAATTTCCCAGTATTTAGCTCCATCCATTCCTTCAATTCTGACCAGTTTCCCAGTCCCTGCAGATGAAAAACATCTCCACAGCCTGATGCTGCCACCACCATGCTTCCCTGTGGGGATGGTGTTCTCGGGGTGTTGAGAGATGTTGGGTCTGCGCCAGACATAGCGTTTTCCTTGATGGCCAAAAAGCTCAATTTTAGTCTCATCTGACCAGAGTACCTTCTTCCATATGTTTGGAGAGTCTCCCACATGCCTTTTGACAAACACACAATGTGTTCTGTAAAGCCTAGCTCTGTGGAGTCTACAGCTTAAAGTGGTCCTATGGACAGATACTCTAATCTCCGCTGTGTAGCTTTGCAGCTCCTTCAGGGTTATCTTTTGGTCTCTTTGTTGCCTCTCTGATGAATGTCCTCCTTGCCTGGTCAGAGAGTTTTGGTGGGTGGCCCTCTCTTGGGAGATTTGTTGTGGTGCCATATTCTTTCCAGTTTTTAATAATGGATTTAATGGTTCTCTGAGGGATTTTCAAAGTTTCAGATAATTTTTTATAACCCAACCCTGATCTGTACTTCTCCACAACTTTGTCCCTGTCCTATTTGGAGAGTGCCTTGGTCTTCATGGTGCCGCTTGCTTGGTGGTGCCCCTTGCTTAGTGATGTTGCAGATTCTGGGGCCTTTCAGAATAGGTGTATATATACTGAGATCATGTGACGGATCATGTGACACTTAGATTGCACACAGGCTGACTTTATTTAACTAATTATGTGACTTCTGAAGGTAATTGGATCCACCAGATCTTTAGAAATGTCACTTCACTTCACCAATTTGAACTATTTTGTGTATGTCCATAATATGAAATCCTAATAAAAATCCATTTAAATTACAGGTTGTGCAACAAAATAGGAAAAACTCCAATGGGGATGAATACTTTTGCAAGGCACTGTATGTATGTGTGCTAGAGTCTGTCTATTGTATAGTGTCAATGTTTATCTGCAAGAAAGACCCTCTACATATGTTTGTCACATCATATGGTCATGTGCATGTTGTCAATGTTTTTTATGCCTATAAATATATTGCATCTTGTAGTATATACAGTTCCTGCACTGTGTGTGTGTGTGTGTGTGTGTGTGTGTGTGTGTGTGTGTGTGTGTGTGTGTGTGTGTGTGTGTGTGTGTGTGTGTGTGTGTGTGTGTGTGTGTGTGTGTGTGTGTGTGTCAGCTTTCCCACCATTTCTGTCATTTGTTTCTTGGAGTTGGCTAACCTGATCAAATCAAATCAAACATTATTTAGCACATGAGCTGAATACAACAAGTGTAGACTTTAGCATGAAATGCTTACTTACAAGCAGATAACCAACAGTGGAGTTCAAGAAGAGTTAAGAAAGTATTTACCAAGTAGACTAAAATAAAAAGTAACACAATAAGAATAACAATAACGAGGCTATATACAGGTATAGTATAGAGTCAGTGCGGGGGTACAGGCTAGTTGAGATAATTTGTACATGTAGGTGGGGGTGAAGTGACTATGCATAGATAATAAACAGCGAGTAGCAGCAGTGTACAAAAGGGAGGGGGGAGGTCAATGTAAATTGTCCGGTGCATTAGTATAGAGTCAGTGTGCGGGGGTACAGGCTAGTTGAGGTAATTTGTACATGTAGGTGGGGGTGAAGTGACTATGCATAGATAATAAACAGCGAGTAGCAGCAGTGTACAAAAGGGAGGGGGGCGGGGGGGGGGGGGGTGTCAATGTAAATTGTCCGGTGGCGATTTTATTAATTGTTTAGCAGTCTTATGGCTTGGGGGTAGAAGCTGTTGAGAAGCCTTTTGGTCCTAGACTTGTCGCTCTGGTACCGCTTGCAGTGCGATATCAGAGAAGAGAGTGACTGGAGTCTCTGACAATTTTTGGGGCTTTCCTCTGACACTCCCTATTATATAGGTCCTGGATGGCAGAAAGCTTGGACCCAGTGATGTACTGGGCCGTGCACACTACCCTTGTTCGGCCCGCCTTTTCCTGTAGTCCACAATCAGTTCCTTTGTCTTGCTCACATTGAGGGAGAGGTTGTTGTCCTGGCACCACACTGCCAGGTCTCTGACCTCCTCCCTATAGGCTGTCTCATTGTTGTCGATGATCAGGCCTACCACTGCTGTGTCGTCAGAAAACTTAATGATGGTGTTGGAGTCATGTTTGGCAAAGCAGTTGTGGGTGAACAGGGAATACAGGAGGGGACTAAGTACACCCCTGAGGTGTTCCAGTGTTAAGAATCAGCATGGCAGGTGTGTTGTTGCCTACTCTTACCACCTGGGGGCAGCCTGTCAGGAAGTCCAGGATCCAGTTGCAGAGGGAGGTGTTCAGTCCCAGGGTCCTTAGCTTAGTGATGAGCTTCGTGGGCACTATGGTGTTGAACGCTGAGCTGTAGTCGATGAACAGCATTCTCTCATAGGTGTTGCTTTTGTCCAGGTGAGAAAGGGCAGTGTGGAGTGCGATTGCGTCATCTGTGGATCTGTTGGGGCGGTATGCAAAATGGAGTGGGTCTAGGGTGTCCAGGAGGATGTTGTTGATGTGAGCCATGACCAGCCTTTCAAAGCACTTCATGTCTACCGACGTGAGTGCCACGGGCGGTAATCATTTAGGCTGGTTACCTTTGCTTCCTTGGGCACAGGGACTATGATTGTCTGCTTAAAACATGTAGTTATTACAGACTCAGTCAGGGAGAGGTTGAAAATGTCAGTGAAGACACTTGACAGTTGGTCCGCGCATGTCTTGAGTACATGTCCGGGTAATCCGTCTGGCCCAGCGGCTTTGTGAATGTTGACCTGTTTAAAGGTTTTGTTCACATCGGCTACCAAGAGCATTATCGTACAGTTGTCTAGAACAGCTGGTGCTCTTGTGCATGCTTCAGTGTATGTGGGTGATTATCTGGCAGAATTTTTACTCAGCTTGATGCTAGATTGGCAAACAATAGCCATTAAAGCCAAAAAATCTAAAGGACAATGTCTGCCCATTCAAATCCTGGAGTGCTGATGATATCTTGGTTAATGAAGGGGAGTTAGCATGATTGATGTGACAACATTTCACACAGATCTCAATGTCAGAGAAACAGAGTTAGAGATCGTATATATCCATTCTCACCTCCTATCTTGATGTGTGAATGACTGTAATATTGATGAAAACCCTGTGTTCACGTTCATCACACATACAAATGCACACAGCATGGAGTTCTGGAGTTCACATGACATCCACCAACGAGTTTCTTTAATGAGATGCAGATCATGGTTGTCATGACTCACTTCACCCATTCTGCAACACTGTCAGTCTGGTCCTAATTAATACCCAGTCAAGGAACATGGAAGGGCCTTAGAGGAGCTGGAGTTGTGCGTGCTTAGTTAACAGCAGATGGCATCCAGGAAAAGCTGTAGCACTGTGTCTGCGAGGGCAAACAGAGGTGGTGTGGGGAGCAGGAAGAAGCTATCGCAGCATATGGTTCTATATGGAGCATCCAGACACAGCGTAGTTGTGAAAACAACTCGCTATCTCGCACAAAAATGAGGCACATGACATTCATCATTAAAAGCGTAAAAACTATTATTTTCTCAAGGAGGGAAATATTCCTTTTCCCACATTGCACGGATAATGAGAAAGAACAGCAGGGGTTGAGCAATTGAGGACTTTTACACAATTTCAAGTTCACTCTTCGATGTTTAGCACCTTTAAATAAATTGTCTTCTTTTGGATAAAGCTTTGCACACCTGATATTGGCAGGCGGACAGATTTTGTCAGTCAACACAAATCTACAGGTTCCACTTGTATTGCAGTGGGGAAAATGTGAATATTGTGACAGAAGTTGATATGGAAATGAACTGCTCAAATCACGGAGATCAAGGATGAACATGAGGATGAATATTAAGATCTTTCTTAGAATATTTCTCATTTGTTCCAATAAGTGATATTTGTCCATGTTTGTATAGAATGCAGCTGTTGTGAAATCTCCTCTGTCACTTTTAAAATATATTCAGTCTCACAGAAAGATGCAGTGCCTTTTGCCACTAGACCTGAGTAGCCTTGGAGGGTTGGAGTTGAGGGAGACAACCATGTGTCAATGAGATCCAGAGGAATTTAGGTTGTAGGCCTATGTGATTGCTGTTGGTGTAGTGGGCTCTCTTGGTACTGTCATCGTAAGGGTGGTAGTTATCTATCCAACACCCTGAGATTGTCTTGGGAATATAATGCGTATCCCCTACGCTTGGAGTTTGGGCTCTTTGACATTTGCAAGAGAGCCTTTGGCCAGACTCTCTTGCAATGAGAGTCAGACTCTCTTGCAATGCACAATGGGAAAAGACTCCCGGCTCGTGTGGCCCAAGTTAAACAACTGCTTAGGGATGCTAACGGCTCATTGGAAAATCCCTTTACAAGCAAGATCCTTGCTAAGGGGTCCCATAGTCTGGACATGCAAAACATGGAAGAAATCGTGTTTTCCTCCGCTACGGTGGAGTCGTCACTGGCTGACTACCTCATCTCCAAACGTTGTGCTGCTAACACCGCCAGTAACTCCCTCCCTCGAAAGTCAGAGAGCTTTTCTGCATCCATTTTCCAGAAGACTCCTCGGCCCAGTCAATCAGAGCACTTAAGGTGAACTTTTTATTGATTGCTTACCAGGCTGAGTTACTGGAGGAGGTGAGGAAACAGCTGGATCCAGATGCCTGGGATTCAGATGCCTGGGATGAGATCTGTATAGTTACAGACCTAAACCTCTGCTCCTCCCGTAATGCCATACAAGGCTTGGCGGTGGTGGAAAGAGAGGGCACTTTTGTTAAGCTTGTCCAGCTTAACTGACAAAGGAAAAGTGGATCTCCTGGATCCCCCAGTGTAACCCAAGGAGTTGTCCGGGCCCACTGTCACCGCCGTAATGCAGGAGTGTTACATGTGTAAGAGAGAAGGTGTCATGACTCAGATCAGCCCGGCACAAGTCTGACAGATAGCCAGACCCGTCCCCCCGTCGCCCCCGTCCCCCCCGTCCCACCAGAGAGGAAGGGGGAGTTGGGCCAGTTTTATGAATTAACACCGGTCGTAAACTTTCTCCCTCTTGCTCTGCAGAATTGAACAAAGGAATGTGCTGTGTGTAGAGAGAGACTCTTGCCAAAACTTCAACATCAAACAATGGACACTGGGACAATATATTTTAACATCCAAAGGTTGGGGATGATAAGGGATGGAATATGAAAAATTAATGTCTAATGTGATGTCATTAAAATGATCAGAAAGACTGTAAAACAAGATAACTGTAACTCTGAAAGTGTACACGTCCTAGTTATCAGGTTGGCATCTAAATGTTGTCTAAAATAAATTATTAAGCATGAAAATACTTTTTTGAAAAGATAGAAATGTGAGTTAAGTCTTCAAATGAGATAATGGTTTTTCATGTCTGTTGCACACTAACTAAGCCACACCCCTAATGAGGTCAGAGTTTGTGTCCACATGAATGAACCGCCCTCCAAGGCCAGAGTGCTTAAATTGGATGCGCTGAGAATTTAAATACAGACCAGAGAACGTGAGGATGTGGTCCACACGTTGAAATGGTAAAAACTACAAGACCAGAAAATGGTAAGACCCTCTGAAACTCTCGACGAGTGAAGAAGGTAAAGACTAGACCAAACCATGCATCGTCTGCAGCTCTGCATGTAAAGTAGTCTAGAACAATTAACCAAAGATGGGAGGGAAGAATAGATCCATCTCACCACCATGTGGTACACCTCTGATGTACCCATTCTAAGAACACGCCAGAAGAAAATAAGCCTTTAACTAAGAAGGACATTGTGACCTCTGGTGGACAACCAGAGACTTGCATTGAACTACTTCCCATAGACGGACCGAGTTAGTTAGTAAATAAATAATTAAGTCAATTTGTGTTCCACTGTTTCATCACTTAGGTTAGTGTTGTGCAGACTTACGAAGTCAACGAAATTCAGAATGAGACTGATATGAGGAAATTATTAATTGATGACTGGTATGATATGGATATGTTCTTGAGTTAATTCAGGAAACGGTAACTCATTAAATAAACTTGACCTGTAATGAGTTAATTGTTACATGATTCATTTAATTGAGTAATAATTAAACATAGTAGGAAATTATTTGATGAATAGCAGTCATCACATTAAATGGTAGTCATGTCACGACAAAGACGAAGCCTTCAACTTCTGCCTGCCCCGCAGACCCGGGTTCCGTGGCAGCCTGTCAGTTCCTGCAGCTATTTGTCCCAGCCTCACAGCTGGGAGGAGGCTTTGGGGGTCTTAGATCTCCGGCGACACAGCAGACTGCCCATACCCAGGTTAGACCCTTGACCCCGGGCAAATCCGGAGTCATTTGCTGCAGCCACAGAAAGGTTTCGCCCTCTTAACCCCCATAGAGGGGGCAAGAGGGATCGACCAACCTAGTGCACAGCCCTAGTGGCAGAGGAGGATAGTGTGCAAGGCCTATGGTCCCCTGTCCTACCCTCTCTCTCAGGTTTAACGTGAGCCATTCCTCCCTCTCTCCGACACTCACGGCAGTAGGGAAACAAACCCTATTCGCTGTGCAGTAGCTCACTGCGTGACCTTGCTCACGCGGAAAAAGGAGGAGAGGGCACTTTAACCATAAGTGCCCTTCTCCCTTAGACTCTCTCTCAGTGCCTTTTTCAGGTTCTAGCCAAGTCAGCATGTCTGCTCTCCCTCCGGTCTCATCAGACTAACGGAGCAGGATGACAGAATGCCAGTCGTCATCTTTCATGGCCCTCTAATCATTCAAAGCATTTGCCTCTAAACTATCTATCACGTGAAAGTGAACACAATAGAACAGGGTTTTCCCATACTCGGTCCTGGTGCCCACCCTGGGTGCACGTTTTTATATTTGCCCTAGCACTGCACAGCTGATTAAAATAATCTTAGCTTGATGATGACGTGGCTATTTGACGCAGCTGTGTAGTGCTAGGGCAAAAACCAAAACGTGCACCTGGGGCGAGCCCCGAGACGGTTTGTGAAACCCTGCAATAGAACAGACTTACGAGTGCACTTCCTCTGTACGCCACCAGCTCGAACAGTTTCATCCTCAGGGTTCCCAAGTGTTTGGGTTCCCAAGGGAAGAGGTTTTCTTGGCTCACCAGGCTTTTGGGATTTTTCAACATGCCGACAGCAACTCAGCTCCACAGTCAGTATAGACATGTTGGTTGTTGAGCAACAAAAGCTGCGTGCGCGCTACTATGGGGGAAAAAAGATGGCCTTGGCTTAGACTGTTGACAACATGTAAACTATGTTTAATATAATTAATAAATACATTTGCACAACTTGTCTCTCAAATACATTGTTACAGTTGTTAGTTAGCTAGCTAGCTTGCATATTTTAGACATATTGGCATGGATATGACATCAGTCAAAACACCTCACAACAAAACATAACATAAATAACAAGATAAAATGAGCTGAAAAGAGCCACCTACGATTCCCCACATGGCAGCTTCTTGTCATTGTTGCTTGCTATCTGACCATTTAGAATCATAGCAACAGATGCCTTCCGGCTATATCGAAGCCCGCGCATAATTTTTGTGACTTTGTCAGCCAACCTGTCTATAGCTTTTCATTAGCAATACTTTCTGGTAAAAAAAGATGGTAGGGACAGTATCCTTATCAGGTGACCGAGCCCCAAACAGCTATCTGGTACTCAATGCTCAGACATATTCCTCTGTTCCCTTCTACCAGTGTGCTTGATAAACGCAGTGGGCTGCAACCCGCTCTACCTCCCTTTATGGGAGAGAGTGGGGTGGGGGATGTTTTTACGAGGTTCTATGCTTTTTGCAAGACCTTTTGGTCAAAGGGAAGGCTTTCTCCACTACAAAGCTCTATTTAGCCATTATCTTGACCTGTCATATTGTCTCTGACAATACCACAGTAGGGAATCAAATCAAATCAAATGTATTTATATAGCCCTACGTACATCAGCTGATATCTCAAACTGCTGTACAGAAACCCAGCCTAAAACCCCAAACAGCAAGCAATGCAGGTGTAGAAGCACGATGGCTAGGAAAAACTCCATAGAAAGGCCAAAACCTAGGAAGAAACCTAGAGAGGAACCAGGCTATGAGGGGTGGCCAGTCCTCTTCTGGCTGTGCCGGGTGGAGATTATAACAGAACATGGCCAAGATGTTCAAATGTTCATAAATAACCAGCATGGTCAAATAATAATAATCACAGTAGTTGTCGAGGGTGCAACAAGTCAGCACCTCAGGAGTAAATGTCAGTTGGCTTTTCATAGCTGATCATTAAAAGTATCTCTACCACTCCTGCTGTCTCTAGAGAGTTGAAAACAGCAGGTCTGGGACAGGTAGCACGTCCGGTGAACAGGTCAGGATTCCATAGCCGCATGCAGAACAGTTGAAACTGGAGCAGCAGCACGGCCAGGTGGACTGGGGACAGCAAGGAGTCATCATGCCAGGTAGTCCTGAGGCATGGTCCTAGGGCTCAGGTCCTCCGAGAGACAGAGAGAAAGAGAGAATTAGAGAGAACATACTTAAATTCACACAGGATACCGGATAAGACAGGAGAAGTACTCCAGATATAACAAAACTGACCCTAGCACCCCGACACATAAACTACTGCAGCATAAATACTGGAGGCTGAGACAGGAGGGGTCAGGAGACACTGTGGCCCCATCCGATGATACTCCCGGACAGGGCCAAACAGGAAGGATATAACCCCACCCACTTTGCCAAATCACAGCCCCCACACCACTAGAGGGATATCTTCAACCACTAACTTACCATCCTGAGACAAGGCCGAGTATAGCCCACAAAGATCTCCGCCACGGCACAACCCACTGAGGCTAGGTAACACGGTCACCACTGATAAATCCATGATAATCGAAAACTTCAACAAGCATTTCTCAACGGCTGGCCATGCCTTCCTCCTGGCTACTCCAACCTCGGCCAACAGCTCCGCCCCCCCGCAGCTACTCGCCCAAGCCTCCCCAGCTTCTCCTTTATCCAAATCCAGATAGCAGATGTTCTGAAAGAGCCGCAAAACCTGGACCCGTACAAATCAGCTGGTCTTGACAATCTGGACCCTCTATTTCTGAAACTATCCGCCGCCATTGTCGCAACCCCTATTACCAGCCTGTTCAACCTCTCTGAGATCGTCTGAGATCTCCAAGGATTGGAAATCTGCCGCAGTCATCCCCCTCTTCAAAGGGGGAGACACCCTGGACCCAAACTGTTACAGACCTATATCCATCCTGCCCTGCCTATTGAAAGTTTTCGAAAGCCTGGTCAACAAACAGATCACTGACCATCTCGAATCCCACCGTACCTTCACCGCTGTGCAATCTAGTTTCCGAGCCAGTCACGGGTGCACCTCAGCCACGCTCAAGGTACTAAACGATATCATAACCGCCATCGATAAGAGACAATACTGTGCAGCCGTCTTCATCGACCTGGCCAAGGCTTTCGACTCTGTTAATCACCATATTCTTATCGGCAGACTCAGTAGCCTCGGTTTTTCTAATGACTGCCTTGCCTGGTTCACCAACTACTTTGCAGACAGAGTTCAGTGTGTCAAATCGGAGGGCATGTTGTCCGGTCCTCTGGCAGTCTCTATGGGGGTGACACAGGGTTCAATTCTCGGGCTGACTCTTTTCTCTGTATATATCAATAATGTTGCTCTTGCTGCGGGCGATTCCCTGATCCACCTCTACGCAGACAACATCATTCTGTATACTTCTGGCCCTTCCTTGGACACTGTGCTATCTACCTCCAAACGAGCTTCAATGCCATACAACACTCCTTCCGTGGCCAACTGCTCTTAAACGCTAGTAAAACCAAATGCATGCTTTTCAACCGTTCGCTGCCTGCACCCGCACGCCCGACTAGCATCACCAACCTGGATGGTTCCGACCTAGAATATGTGGACATCTATAAGTACCTAGGTGTCTGGCTAGACTGTAAACTCTCCTTCCAGACTCATATCAAACATCTCCAATCTAAAATGAAATCTAGAGTTGGCTTTCTATTCCGCAACAAAGCCTCCTTCACTCACGCCGCCAAACTTACCCTAGTAAAACTGACTATCCTACCGATCCTCGACTTCGGCGATGTCATCTACAAAATAGCTTCCAATAATCTACTCAGCAAACTGGATGCAGTTTATCACAGTGCCATCCGTTTTGTTACTAAAGCACCATATACCACCCACCACTGCGACCTGTATGCTCTAGTCGGTTGGTCCTCGCTACCTATTCGTCGCCAGACCCACTGGCTCCAGATCATCTACAAGTCCATGCTAGGTAAAGCTCCGCCTTATCTCAGTTCACTGGTCACGATGGCAACACCCACCCGTAGCACGCGCTCCAGCAGGTGTATCACACTGATCATCCCTAAAGCCAACACCTCATTTGGCCGCCTTTCCTTTCCGTTCTCTGCTGCCTGTGACTGGAACGAATTGCAAAAATCGCTGAAGTTGGAGACTTTTATCTCCCTCACCAACTTCAAACATCTGCTATCTGAGCAGTTAACCGATCGCTGCAGCTGTACATAGTCTATCGGTAAATAGCCCACCCAAATGACCTACCTCATCCCCATACTGTTTTTATTTATTTACTTTTCTGCTCTTTTGCACACCAGTATATCTTCCTGCACATGACCATCTGATCATTTATCACCCCAGTGTTAATCTGCTAAATTGTAATTATTTGCCTACCTCCTCATGCCTTTTGCACACAATGTATATAGACTCTTTATTTTATTTTTTTTCTACTGTGTTATTGACTTGTTTATTGTTTACTCCATGTGTAACTGTGTTGTCTGTTCACACTGCTATGCTTTATCTTGGCCAGGTCGCAGTTGTAAATTAGAACTTGTTCTCAACTAGCCTACCTGGTTAAATGAAGGTGAAAAACAAAAAAAAACCCGGGGGGCGCCAACCCAGACAGGAAGATCACATCAGTGACTCAACCCACTCAAGTGACGCACCCCTCCTAGGGACGGCATGAAAGAGCACCAGTAAGCCAGTGACTCAGCCCCTGTAATAGGGTTAGAGGCAGAGAATCCCAGTGGAAAGAGGGGAACCGGCCAGACAGCAAGGGTGGTTCGTTGCTCCAGAGCCTTTCCGTTCACCTTCACACTCCTGGGCCAGACTACACTACTACATATGACCCACTGAAGAGATGAGTCTTCAGTAAAGACTTAAAGGTTGAGACCAAGTTTGCGTCTCTCACATAGGTAGGCAGACCATTCCATAAAAATTGAGCTCTATAGGAGAAAGCCCTGCCTCCAGCTGTTTGCTTCTAGGGACAATTAGGAGGCCTGCGTCTTGTGACCGTAGCGTACGTGTAGGTATGTATGGCAGGACCAAATCAGAGAGATAGGTAGGAGCAAGCCCATGTAATGCTTTGTAGGTTAGCAGTAAAACCTTGAAATCAGCCCTTGTCTTGACAGGAAGCCAGTGTAGGGAGGCTAGCACTGGAGTAATATGATACAATTTTGGGGTTCTAGTCAGGATTCTAGCAGCCGTATTTAGCACTAACTGAAGTTTATTTAGTGCTTTATCCGGGTAGCCGGAAAGTAGAGCATTGCAGTAGTCCATCCTAGAAGCAACAAAAGTAATTTTTCTGCATCATTGTTGGACAGAAATTTTCAGATTTTTGCAATGTTACGTAGGTGGGAAAAAGCTGTCCTTGAAACAGTCTTGATATATTTGTCAAAAGAGAGATCAATGTCCAGAGAAACGCAGAGGTCCTTCACAGTTTTATTTGAGACTACTGTACAACCATTAAGATTAATTGTCAGATTCAACAGAAGATCTCTTTGTTTCTTGGGACCTAGAACAAGCATCTCTGTTTTGTCCGAGTTTAAAAGTAGAACGTTTGCAGCCATCCACTTCCTTATGTCTGAAACACAGGCTTCTAGCGAGGGCAATTCTGGGGCTTCACCATGTTTCATTGAAACACCCTCTGTTAGCATGTCGCTTATGTCCAGTCTCTTAACCTTTAGTCCCATCTTGGGACTTGTCATTTTTTTTAGCTATTTCACAGCAGCCTTTTGGGCCGATGAAATCGTGGAGATTATATATCTCTCCTTTAAAACTTCTTTAGTGATTTCCTAAACATCTGCAAAGCGAGTGAGTGAGCTGCACACACTGTCAGTCCACCATTTGTGCCATTAATTTGCCCTGGGGTTATCTAAGGTAACTTACCCACCCCCTCCTTTATGCCTAAAGCTATCGATAATTAAATTGTCTTACCTTAGAACTTGTGGTTTTCCACCATTGCCCTTTGGAAGAAAAGTTTCTCCACCGTTTTTGTCCTGCACATGCATTATTTGGATAGATTTTGTCACTTCTGTCATTTTTATTAGGATCCCCATTAGCTAACGCCGTAACGCTAGATAATCTTCCTGGGGTCCAACACCAATTACAAACAACCACAAATCAAGACTTCACAAACATGAACTTCTTATGGCTGCAGGGGCAGTATTGAGTAGCTTGGATGAATAAGGTGCCCAGAGGTGCCCAGAGTAAATGGCTTGCTCCTCAGTCCCAGTTGCTAATATATGCACATTATTTGTACAGTTGGATTGAAAACACTCTGACGTTTCTACAACTGTTTGAATGATGTCGGTGAGTATAACAGAACTCATATGGCAGGCAAAAACCTGAGAAAAAATCCAAACAGAAAGTGGGAAATGTGAGGTTTGTAGTTTTTGAACTCAGCCCTATCGAATACACAGTGGGATATTGGTTATGTTGCATTTCCTAGCGCTTACACTAGATGTCAACCGTCTTTAGAAACTTGAATGAGGCTTCTACTGTGATGTGGGGCCGGATGAGAGCTCTTTGAGTCAGTGGTCTGGCAGAGTGCCAGGTCCTGGTCATGCACATTTCACATGAGAGCGACCTGCGTTCCATGGCTTTTCTACAGATAATGGAATTGTCCGGTTGGAACGTTATTGAAGATTTATGATAAAAATAAAGCTAAAGATTGATTCTATACTTAGTTTGAAATGTTTCTACAACCTGTAATATAACTTTTTGAACTTTTCGTCTGACTTTCGGCTGATGCACGAGCATTTGGAACAAAAGTAGCTACTTGGACATAAATAATGGACATTATCGAACAAATCAAACATTTATTGTGGAACTAGGATTCCTGGTAGTGCATTCTGATGAAGATCGTCAAAGGTAAGGGAATATTTATAATGTTATGTCTGATTTCTGTTGACTCCAACATGGAGTCAACATAATCTGAGCACCGTTCTCAGATTATTGCATGGTTTGCTTTTTCCGTAAAGCTTTTTTGAAATCTGACACAGCGGTTGCATTAACTTCTTATGGTATACTTGGGAAAAAGCCAGCTAAAATGCAGCGCGGCAAATAAAATAAAAATGATATAAAAACCTAACTTTAATTAAATCACACATGTAAGATACTCAATTAAAGTTACACTCGTTGTGAATCCAGCCAACATGTCAGATTTTAAAAAGGCTTTTCGGCAAAAGCATAAGAAGCTATTATCTGATGATAGCACAACAGTAAACAAAGAGGGTAGCATATTTCAACCCTGCAGGTGCTACACAAAACGCAGAAATAAAATATAAAACATGCCTTACCTTTGACGAGCTTCTTTTGTTGGCACTCCAATATGTCCCATAAACATCACAAATGGTCCTTTTGTTCGATTAATTCTGTCCATATATATCCAAAATGTCATTTTATTTGGCGCGTTTGATCCAGAAAAAAACATCTTCCAAAATGCGCAACGTCACTACAAAATATATTTCAAAAGTTGCCTGTAAACTTTGCCAAAATATTTCAAACTACTTTTGTAATACTACTTTAGGTATTTTTAAACAATAATAATCGATCAAATTGAAGATGGGTCTATCAGTTTTCAATAGAGGACGAGAGGAAACTAACGCTACTTTTCAAGTCTAACGCAACTCTCGACAGTGTTACCCATTTCCTAGATGGCCGGACTTCTTCATTGCACAAAGGAATAACCTCAACCAAATTCCAAAGACTGGTGACATACAGTGGAAGCCGTAGGAACTGAAATCAAGTTCCTAAGAAATATTGTTTGCCAATGAGACCTCAATGAACAGACCTCAAAAAAAGAAATTCTGAACGGTGAGCCCTCAGGGTTTTGCCTGCTACATAAGTTCTGTTATACTCACAGACATGATTCAAACAGGTTTAGCAACTTCAGAGTGTTTTCTATCCAAATCTACTAATACTATGCATATATTTTATTCTTGGCATGAGTAGCAGGAAGTTGAAATTGGGCATGATATTTATCAAAAAGTGAAAATGCTGCCCCCTATACCTTAAGAAGTTATGGAGAGGGATATCTATATTTCCATGTGTAACACTTGTATTTTCATCAACATTTATGATGAGTATTTCTGTCAAATTGAGGTGGCTATGCAAAATCACTGGATGTTTTTAGAACTACTGAACGTAACTCACCAATGTAAACTCAGATTTCTTGATATAAATATGAACTTTATCAAACAAAACATACATGTATTGTGTAACATGAAGTCCTATGAGTGTCATCTGATGAAGATCATCAAAGGTTAGTGATTCATTTTATCTCTATTTGTGATGTTTGTGACTCCTATCTTTGGCTGGAAAAATGTCTGTGTTTTTCTGTGGCTTGGTGGTGACCTAACATAATCGTTTGTGGTGCTTTTGCTGTAAACGCCTATTTGAAATCGGACACTGTGGTGGGATTAACAACAAGTTTACCTTTAAAATGGTATAAGATACATGTATGTTTGAGGAATTTTAATTATGAGATTTCTGTGGTTTTGAATTTGGCACCCTGCACTTTCACTAGCTGTTGTCATATTGATCCCGTTAACGGGATTGCAGCCCTAAGAAGTTTTAAACAAGTAGACAATACAGACAATTAAAATACCTGACAAGAAACACATTTAACATGTAGTTGATGCTTTCTATTTCCTGTCCAGTCATATATGGTCTATTTTTTCTTGAAGGTGGATTTACTTTTTGCTTGAGAAATATGGATTGGTTAAAGAGTTCCATTCAGTTATGGCTCTATATAAAACTGTAGACTTAAGGCGATTTGTCCTTGGCTTGGGTTGTTTTAGCTGCCCTGAATGTGCCTGTCTGGTTTGGTGGTTATGCGTGTTGCTAGTATGTACTAACTGGCCTGAAAAATATATATTTTTAAATATAACATCCCAAAAGAAAATCAGAAGACTGGATAGTAATATTTTTCCAACATGAATCCATGAGAGATTCTGATGCATTAGTATAATATTCATACAGATAGAGCAATGAAGAGCTAATCTGGCAGCCCTGTTTTGAGCCATTTGGAGCTTTTTTCTATCTTTCTTAGCTGCAGATGACCATATAACTGGACAGTGCTCTAAGTGTGATAGGACCAGGGATTGAATCACCTGATTCAGAGTGCTAGATGTTACATACTCTGAACATTTTCTTGTAACAGCAATTCCCTTACCCATCTTAATAACAATATTATCTGTGTTCTGGCCATGATAAAGCTGCGTCCAACATGATGCCTAGTATGTTTTTTTTTCTTCAATTGCTCCACATGCGTTCTATTCATCGACAAATTCAATTGGGGATCATCAGCAAGCATATACCTTGAGCCAAATACAATACATTTTGTTTTAGAAACGTACAACACCAATTTGTTCATATCAACACACTCAGACACCATTCTTAGTTCACTGCTCAGTACATCCGTTAGCTCATTACATTCTGATGCTGCGCTATACATTGTAGAGTCAGCAGCATACATGACAACTCTTGCTTTGTTCATTACTTAAGGTAAGTCATTAGTAAAGATAGAGGAGAGAAGTGGGCCTAGGCAATTTCCTTGAGGAACACCACAGTGTATGTCTTTACTTTGAAAGCTACCTTCTGGATAGATATCTTTCCATCCAGGATAGAGCAGCAGACTTAAAACCATAACATTTACCTAGTAACAGTTCATGGCCAATTACATCAAAAGCAGCACTGAAATCTAGCAACACTGCACCAACTAACTTCCTGTCATCCATACTCTTTAACCAACGATCTGTCATTTGTGCTAAGGCCGTACTCGTAGAATGTCCTTCTATGCATGCTGGAAACACGTTATCAGACCACTACATGACAAATAATCCTTGATTTGTACAGATACAATTTCCAATAATTTACTTAACACAGGCAGCAAGCTTATTGGACGAATGCAGATTTTTCATCCTTAGGTAGTGGAATAACCTTTGACTCTTTCCAGACTTCTGGGCACACCCCATACATCAAGCACTTATTAAAAATATGAGAGATTGGGGTAGATATTTGGTTAGCTGTAACTCTAAGCAAGTTGGCGCCAAGATTATCGGTACCAGGTGACTTGTCGTCCAAAAGAGACAGCAGCATCCTTTCTACCTCTTCAAAGAAACGTGTAATCTGCTTGACACATTGAAGTGACTTACCTTACAGAACCCAAAGCCTGCCCTTCCCTTATCTACACTGAAATAATATCATTTCAGTAGTCCTTTATTACGATTTATTTTTCTCACGTAGCTCGTATACAGTATGTATCTATTGTAGGTCCTAGGATACAACAATGAATAATGTGGAACAAATAAACACCATCAAATGATACCTTACACCTTACAATAATGAACACCTTGTGAAACAGCTGTGAAAACCAACCTGGCAATATTTACGTTATTAAATACATAAACTTTGATCGTTTTTGGTACAGTTATGTCATTAATTTATTTTCACAGATGTTTTGTGCACTCACATGGCAATCATAGACTAAAATACTGAATTCTGGTGTGTGGAATTCTGCCTGTCACTTGTTCTCAACAGGCTGCCAGTCTCAGAAGGGGGACTTGAAGAGGGAGACTGCAAAGTCCAGGCACTGCTGCTCTCTTTGCTCTGCGCGTTTGCAGTGCGTGTTTTAGTGTTAGATAGAGCAAGAAAACTTTCTTAGCAGATAATGACAACATGACAACAACAGTAGCTGTAGATGATGTAATGAAAAGTTAGAGGGTGGTAGGTAATGGAGGACATAGGGTGGATCCACGTCTGGGTGATGGGCAGAACCCCTATCTCCTGGAGAACCGGAGCAGAGTTAAAAGGAAGAAGGTAGGAGACAGAGACGTAAACAAGCAAACACACAGGTTACACTCAACTGTGAGAAAATTTGATGGATTAGTGCAGAGTTATAAAATAAATTAACAAGCGGACAATCATTTTTACCTGGTCAAAGACCTCCACATCCTTCCTGAGAAGTACTTGAAGGCGTTCTGATCTGGTTCAACAACTTCCACCACATCAGGTGGGGTTTCAGTAAGTACGTTATACAAAAATAGCAATAGATAAACAAAAACACAAAGTCAATCACAAATTTGAAAGACTACAGTATATGCAATAATTGTATATACAGTTGCATTGTTTACCTCAGTCAACAGCTACGGCTCCTGTTCACACTCGGCCTGGATGCTGCTGTTGTGTTCAAAGAGAATTACCTTCAGGTTGTTTTCCCACCCTTCCTGGTACTGTACCAACCAAGGGACTTGCCAATGGCAGTCTTGAGGGTCTGGTTGGTCAGTCACCAAACCTTGAGGATGGGGTTAGGAAAGCGATATCTATTGACATTGTAAGATATTTAAATATGTCTGATTATGTACTATGGAAAAACAAAAACAAATTGTAAAAAATTAATAAAACAAACCATCAATGACAGAATATAATCTATTACATCCGTACAGTCCCTTGTTCCAGTGTTCATGACCTCAGTCACTCAAGATGACCTCAGGAGAACCGTGGGTGTTGAAGATGTCCACCATTGCCTTGGTGGCCTCACAAGTGGTCAAATAAAGAAACCATTACAAAACAACTTATCAGGGCAAAATTTGAACTGGGACACTTACCGATCATATGCCATGGTGAAACAACTTTGATGGGCTTCAACTCCGGGGCCACAGTCTTCGCCCGTCTTCTGTCAGGCTAGACAGGGTACTGACCTTTAAGCAAAAAGTGACAAATTGAAACATTGTGTGCTCTCTGATATGACATTAATTGAAATCATAATCATTTCAGATATGATATAATGTGATTGATAAACAAAAGGTTATTTCCCTTACCCAACTGTCCACCTCCTTGACAATTCCCCGTCAGAAGACGCTTATGTTGATTTTAGCATTCATGGGGTTCACTCCGAAATGGCCAGCATACATTTCGGTCAGCACGGCCTCCTTCCCATCCATAGTAAAAATCACCGTCCTGTGTGGCTGGCCATCCTTCCCCCGTAGGTATATATCATTGCCTAACAAGTTGGGAAAGAAGAGTTGTTGAAATACTCAAGTATATTTGCACTGCTGTGTTTCTCTCTCTCCATCTCTCTCCCTGTCTTCCACGCTCTTCCCACCTCTCTCTCCCTCTCTTACTTTCATCCTTTCTTTCTCACTTTCTTCCCCCCCCCTCTGTGTATTTATCACAAAGAAACCTAGTTTACACCTGTCCATTTGATTGATCAGGTTTAACTTATAGCTAGAAACCTCAATATGACAGACATATAACCATATCAGTGGAGGCTGCTGAGGGGAGGATGGCTCATAATAATGTCTGGAATGGATTAATTTGAATGGTATCAAACATGGAAACCATGTGTTTGATGCCATTCAATTTACTCCATTCCAGACATTATTATGAGCAATCCTCCCCTCAGCAGCCTCCAATGAACTATGTGTATAGCTTGAGCCTAGCTAACGTTAGATGGGAAATGGTTGTTCATAACTAAATCCGTCCAGTTATCTAATTGAAGTGAACCGCTTAACATTACCCTGAATTGTGAATTTATCTGAATTTTGCGCCTCTTGTCGAGATCAGAGGTGTCTAAATAGTACTTCACCTGGTTGAAAAGATAAAAGAAAATCTCCTCGAGGGATGGCATTGAAGTGCAAGCTACGCACAAACAGAAAGCTGCAATGAAAGTTACAGTAGCTTGCTTGCCCATAGTAAACTGAAAAAAAATCTGTCCAAAATTGCTAATATATGCATATAATAATTATTATTGGATAGAAAACACTCTAAAGCTTCTAAAACCGTTGGAATGATGTCTGTAAGTATAGCAGAACTCACAGGGCAGGCATTCTTCCAAACTAGTTTTGGGATCATGAAAGTTGGGGGAACTTTGACGTGATCGCCCCCACCCTTCCCAACCAGCTATGGATCTGGGGACACTTTCTATGTCTTCCACTAGATGTCCTCATTCAGTAGAGCGTTTAATCGTTCAAATCCCGCGAGTTTTGGCCCTATGGGAGTGAATTGAGTGCGTGTCGCGAGAAAATACCTGTGCGTTAGGGCGCGAATTGGTCACATTCATTCCTTTGTTCCAGCACTCCGGAGGAGAACTAACAATGACCGGTTGAATTGAAAATTGTTTTGTACGTTTAGAACATCCTAAAGCTTGATTCTGCACTTAGTTTGACCTGTTTAGTCGACATATAATATGTAATTTTGAAGTTTTGATGCGCAACTTTTCCGGACCAGAGGACATTTTGGGTGCATTTCAGCTGATGTTATTAGCAGTAGCTAATACAAAGACGCAAGACTTGAAACCAAACAATGTATTGGGTAAGTATGAACCCTTCCAGAACATTCTGAACGAAGACCATCGAAGGTAAGGGAATATTTATGCTGAAATTGTGTGTTTCTGTTGACTCCAACATTACGGAGAAATTTAGCTTATATCTGAGCGCCGTCTCAGAATATTGAATAGTGTGCGATTTCTGTAACGTTAAAAATAAATGTAACAAAGCGATTGCATAAAGAAGCAGTGTATCTTTCTAACTATATGTAGAACATGTATATTTAGTCAAAGTTTATGATGTCTATTTACGTTATCTTGCCTCGCTACCTAGATTTCCTGCGGACATTTTTGAGTATTTTCTGAACATGAATTCAATGTAAATGGACATTTATGGATATAAATGGCATATTATTGAGAAAAAAAAATGTACTGTGTAACATGTCCTATTACTGTCATCTGATGAAGATTTTCAAAAGGTTAGTGAATTATTTATTTTTTTAATCCTGCGTTTGTTGATTGCATGTTTTGGCTATTCAAATGAGCTGTGTCTGGTGGTGGTTTGACATATATATGTGCTATGTTTTCGCCGTAAAACATTTTAGAAATCTTGCTGGCTAGATGAGCAAGGTGTTTATCTTTCATTTGAGCTATTGGACTTGTTAATGTGTGGAGGTTAAATATTTCTAAGAATATTTTTGCGTTCCATGCGCCACCGTTCCAGCTGAACGTGGGAGGGTAGGTTCCCAGCTGGGAACCATGATCTCTAACAGGTTTTAAAGCGTGTTGGTGAAACCTAGCCAATTCAGGTAATTTTTCAGGAATATAATTACATTTCAGTAAAAATTGAAGACCTCCCAATTTATTAAACACATTATTTGGAATGAAATACCATATTGAATCAGTATTGATCAAACATTTTTTCAACCAGTTTATCTTAAAAGTGTTATTTATGTCAACAAAATCCAACACTTCTAGACCGCCTTCAGCTCTTTTTTTAGTTTTTTTTAGTTTGTGAGACTTATTTTTCCAGATGAAGTCAAGAAAGGTCTTATTAATCTCTTTTCTTTTGGATTTACACATAACGCTAATGAGGTATACACAAAACGAGACAGTCCCTCTGCCTTGGACAGAAGTACTCTCCCATGTATAGAAAGATCTCTTTGTAGCCAATTATTAAATATATTTTTAGTTCTCTTAATTTTAGGAGAGAAATTAAAATGTTGTCTGACTAAGTGTTTTTTTGACAGATGTATTCCTAAATAATTAACACAGTCCTTTACAGGAATATGTTATATTTCTTTATCATCAGAGTCAAATAAACATAAGATTTCACAATTAGAAACATTCAGCATTAATCCTGATGCAATAGAAAATGCAGTTATAGTATTAAGGACATGGGCGACCTGGTCTTGGTCTCTTAAGAAAAGAGTAGTATCATCAGCCAGTTGGGAGATTTTGATTTATTTGTTAAAAATGGTTAAGCCATACAAATTTGCATTATTCAGAATATCTAGAGATAGAAGCTCCACAACCAAAATGAATAAAAATGGCGAAATTGGTCATCCCTGTCGTACATTTTTGTTTATACTGAATCTTTTGGAAGTATTGAGGTTTAGTAGCACAGAACTATTTATATCTTTGTAAAACATGAAAAATACTCAAATAACATTTTCACCAAATCCAAAATGTTTAAGAGACCTAAAGAGAAATTCATGTTCAATTGTGTCAAAGGCTTTACAGAAGATCAAAAATAGGACAACCGCGTCTGAGTCAATTGCATCTAAATAATCTATAAGATCCAAGACTAAACGAATGTTAGAGTTTATGTGACGGCCCTTCATAAATCCTGTTTGAGTCTCATTTATAATGGTATCTATTCCTTTCTTTAATATTTTGGCATGAACCAGAGCAATCCATTTGTAATCAACATTTAATAAAGTAATTGGTCTCCAATTTTCAATGAGAGAAGGGTCTTTATCAGGCTTCAGAATCAATGAAATAAGACCCTGTTTCATAGTGGAGACTATTTCCCCATTTTTAATGCAATCTTGAAACACATTGAAAATCGGGTCTCCTAGTAACTCCCAAAACTGTCTATAGAATTCAACTGACAGACCATCAAGGCCAGGTGATTTCCCTTTTTTCATTGAATTCAGAGACTCTAATTTCTTCAATTGACACAGGTGAATCGTAAACTGAGTGGAAATCATCCTAAATTGCAGGGACATAATTCTGAATGTGGTAAATGTAGCTTTCACAACCATCTTCCTGAAATTGAGAGCTGTAAAGGTTTTCATAAAAGGAATTGACTAATTATGATATTGTAATGGGATCTTTGCATAAAACATTGCTAATTTTGAGTGCCGTTTGTAGTTTCTCTTTTCAAGTGCAAAAAAGTAACTAGTGTTTCTTTCCCCCTCTTCAATCCATTATGCTCTTGACCTTACAAGGGCCAGATCCGTGTAAAGCTGCTCTAATTCTAGTTGTAAAGACCTGAACACAGACTCCTCTTCTTTAGATAGATTATCTTTCTTTAGAAAACTGTCAAATTTGCTCATCACCTCCTTTTCTCTGAGGTTCTTTAATTCCATCAGCTCTTTGGTGCGTTTAATGGCTACCACTCTGACTTTATATTTTAAAAATTCCCATCTACTTCCATGACCCAAGTCTTTTCTTGCAAAAATATCTTTAGCTAACGATTTGATGTTTTCAATGAGAGTAGTATCTTTAAGAAGTGTGTTGTTTAATTTCCAATATCCTCGAGTACCTTTTGATTTTTTAGTAGCTTGTAAATTCAGGGAAATCAAGTGATGATCAGAAAAGGGAGCCAACTGATGATCTACATCTATAACAAATTGTAACAAAAAAGGGGAAATTGGGAATAAATCTATTCTAGATTTACATCAAATAGTTTTGTTGGTCCAGGTATAACCCTTAGCATCTGGAATGAAATAACACCAGACATCCTCAACACAGAGATCCTTGCAGAATGTAATAATAATGTTACTATTTTGAGGGATTTGACTCGTTCTAGGAGGAAAACAATCAGCAGATGCATCAGGTGTTTCATTCAAATCCCCCGAAATAATTAGAAAAGCCTCTGAGTATTTGTTGCTTAAATCCTGTACTTTCCCTGGTAAATTGGGTAAAAAGGGTCTTATTAGGAGCATGTGAGTTATGTCCGTATACATTACAGATGATGAAAATAGCATTGTCAAGTTTAACAGTTACTATGACCCATCTGCCGTCTTGTGAAGATGTGGATTCTAGAATGTCACCTTTAAACTTGTGAATAAGTGTCAAAACACCAGCAGAATGATTTGATCCATAACTGAAATAGGCCATATCTCCCCATTGTGCTTTCCAAAATTTCGAAAGTGTTCTCTTTCCAGTTTTTTCGGGTCCTTTGAAGCAGCAGGTAGTCAGCAGGTTGTCACCATCAAAAACCCTGTCCTTGGAGAGCAATTCTGAGGTAATTTTGCGCGGACTGAGCAAGCGTTTATGCAGTGAAATAGAACTAGAACTGCCCGCATCCTCCTCCCGAGGTAAAATAGAGCCAAGCAACCAGCACAGCAACAGAAGCTTTGGTTCATTACCTAATCCGGTCAGAATGTTGCAAGTTCTAGCAACAGCCCTAGCAACAGAAGCTAGAACTCATCGAATCCCATTGTGATGTAGAGGGGGACACTGTTTGGCATGACAGGCCCCCAAAAGGCAAGGCCTGGCCCTGACTGAACTCATCCCTTTCTTTATAAATGTCCTCCATCTGCACATATTCACACGCAATCACATACACAGTGAGTTTTAGAATGCCTCTCACATCTGCATCGTCAAAGCTACATGCAGTGCCTCCTGCTGAGTTCACCTTGCCAATGAAGTGTGTGTGTGTGTGTGTGTGTGTGTGTAGTGACCGGGACACAAATAGAGCAGAGGACAGACAGAGCAGCCAGAGGAAGGCCAATGACAAAGATTTTAATAGGAGAATGCTAATGACGACATTGATTTGTTTTTGCCTACGGTGTGTGTGGTTTCTAAGAGACAATTAGCTCACTTAGGCTCATCTTTTGTCATTTTTTGCAATCAGATAATCAAACCAAGCAAACAAGTTAGGTTGTGGAAATGAGCAATTAATAGAATGAAAGAATACTTTTAGATGTGGAGTCTTATTAAGATTCAAATGTTTTTTTGTTCTCTCTCCTACACCACATGGAGTCATTACGGACCTTTCATAACTGCAGGGTTCCGTGAAACCCCAGGGCCTACAGTAATTTGAAGATGCAACAGATACATTCTAGTTTGAACTTAGTCCTTCATGTCTACAGGACAGCTGTTAAGACAGGCAATCATTGATCGAGGAGATAATAAATGACCCCAATCCTAAATTCAAATGTAATTCATTCCCAGTTAATGTCCAGTGGAGGATTTTGGTAGAGTGCATAATCATTAACATGATTAATCCCTCCATGGTAAAAACAACCATAGACTCGATCCAGCTTTCTCAGCTCACTGTGGTGTGGGTGCAATGTATGCTGGGACTGTGGAGTTGAGAGTGAAGGGAGGATGAGTGGAGGATGGGTGGAGAAGCGTACACAAAGTTCACAGTAATGTACTGTTAAACAAAAGTTGATTTTGAATTTACAGTAACATACTGTATCTTTTTATTTATTTGTTATTATTTTTTTTTACAGTAACTAGCTGTCATTAGGTTACCGTAAAAAAAAAATCCACCCCAGAAGTAACAGCTCTCTCTCCTAAGAACCGAATATTCATACCGAAAATTAGTTTTTTCAAATCATCTTCCTTCTTTATTAGGTTTATAATGAAGGGTATTTCCAAGGACGTTACTGTCGGGAATGTCTCTGTGTTGATGACGGATTAGGGATTGATAATTGAGTGATAAAACGTACACTACCTTTCGAAAGTTTGGGGTCACTTAGAAATGTCCTTGTTTTTAAAAGAAAATATATTTTTTTGTCTATTAAAACAACATCAAATTGATCAGAAATACACTGTAGACATTGTTAATGTTGTAAATGACTATTGTAGCTGGAAACGGCTGATTTTGAATGGAATATCTACATAGGCATACAGAGGCACATTATCAGCAACCATCACTCCTGTGTACCAACGGCACATTGTGTTAGCTAATCCAAGTTTATCAACTTAAAAGGCTAATTGATCATTAGAAAACCTTTTTGCAATTATGTTAGCACAGCTGAAAACTGGCCTTCATTAGACTAGTTGAGTATCTAGAGCATCAGCATTTATGGGTTCGATTACAGGCTCAAAATGTCCAGAAACAAAGACCTTTCTTCTGAAACTTGTCGGTCTATTCTTGTTCTGAGAAATTAAGGCAATTCCATGCGAGAAATTGCCAAGAAACTGAAGATCTCGTACAATGCTGTGTTCTACTCCCTTCACAAAACAGTGAAAAGAGGAGTGGGAGGCCCCGGTGCACAACTGAGCAAGAGGACAAGTACATGAGAGTGTCTAGTTTGAGGAACAGATGCCTCACAAGTCCTCAACTGGCAGCTTCATTAAATAGTACCCTCAAAAGACCAGTCTCAACGTCAACAGCGAAGAGTCGACTCCGGGATGCTGGCCTTCTAGGCAGAGTTCCTCTGTCCAGTGTCTGTGTTATTTTGCCCATCTTAATCTTTTCTTTTTATTGCCCAGTCTGACAAAAAAAAACTTTTGAACGGTAGTGTATGTATGATCATCTGCCTCGCTGCTTGTGCCATTTGGTTCTCTCAGAAACTCTTCCAGCACCTTTCTATTTTTTCATCAGGTGTCTCTCCCTGCTGTGGTTCGTTTTGAGTGCATTTGATGTTTCCATCTCCTAACATGTGATTCTTCAGGTGTGTAAAGCAACTAATGATCTCACTTCAAAGGTTGAAGGCAGCAATGTGAATGCGGGGAGGATTTATTTACTGACGTACGGACGGATGAGGATGTTGGTTGGGAGTTAGGTGGGTGCCCACCGAGTTGTGTTTCGTACCCTCAGTCCCAAGGCATATCCTGCCTCTGTCTCTCTATGGAAATGTAAAATGTAACAAATGACGAAGCCACAGTGGAGTGTGGTAGAAGAGAAGGAGGGAAAGAGAGAGGGAGCGAGAAGAGAGGGGAAGTGAGAAAAAGAGATTAAGGGAGAGAGAGAACGTGGGGGACTTTTTCAAATTAGGCGTTAATTAGCGTGGACAGACCTCTAATGGAATGTCAGCTTGCTAGAATGACTCTAGGACACAACCTGATAGAGGAAGCAAAGGAGGGTGGGAGAAAAACAAATATTTCTCAATGAAAGGGTGTGGGTGGGGGAGCACAACACAAGGGTGTGGGTAAAATCACTGGGGAAGCCAAGAACGAAAAAAAAGCCATATTAATTGAATTGTTTGCTCCATAACCTGCTAGTTCATATGCCTTGCGACCGTGATATATAGGCCAAAGGCTGAGACAACAAGAAGACATGGTGGCAGAATAAATTCAACCATACCTTTGTTTCATCACAAAACCAGAGAGCAACCTCTCTCCGGTGAAGCCCACAAAGCATATTGCATGTAACAAACAGTTATGTTTGTCAAAGAAACGGTCTATCATATACAGTTCACGCTTTCATTTTTAGTTGTCCGAGGCTACCTGGCTAAAAAACAAGCCTATTTATATCATGAATATGAGTTTGGAGGCTAAAATTATTAAATATTAAAGATTTAAACCTCTCACTAAAAGCTTCACTCATACATAAATTATACTTAAACTCTAAATGGATCTCCAGTAGATTATTAAGAACGGCTCATCCTTTGTTAAAAATTGCCCTTTTTTGCCTTTATACAGATTAAAACTTCTAATTTCATGAAAATGACATTTTGTTTAAAGTATCGCCCTTTCTTAAACAAGCCTTACAATGCTGGTTACAATTTAATATTATACTCCAGAAAAGATAGAACAAATATTATAACAAATGTTATGGTTAAACTCAAATACACTGATTAAGAAAAAATACATTATTTATGGGAATTTAAAAAATAATTGTATTATTTTTATTAATGATATTATGAATAGAAACAGATGAACTATGTCACATATGCAGCAATCGTAAATATATGGAAATGTCTGCTCAATCCAAACTAACAACCGACTGATTGCAGCATTACCACAAAAAATGGAGGAGGCAAGTTGAAAAGAGAGAAGGTGGGGAACTTGTTTGCCTGCCATATATTAAAGACACAAATTGGCTGAAAGGAATTGGTATAAATCAAATTTATTTTTTTTAAAGAATGTTGACAGCTGCACCATACGGGTTGAAAAATAAATGGGAAGAGATTTTTGATGTACCGATTCCATGGCAAATCGTTTATGAACTGGTACAAAAAACAACACTTGATTCAACACTTCAAGTTTTTAAATTAAAATGATTCTAAAAAAATCTTTCCATCAACAGAATGCTGTATATACAGTGCATTCACAAAGTATTCAGACCCTTTGACTTTTTCCACATTTTGTTACATTACATTACCGCCTTATTCTAAAATCGATTAAATAAATACAAATCCTCATCAATCTACACACTATGCCCCATAATGAAAAAGGGAAAACAGGATTTTATAAATGTAAAAAATCTGAAATACCTTATTTGCAAAAGTAAAGTATACAGTAAACAGTCACTTAGTTTAGCTCAACGCTGATTGGCTATTATTTTGTATTTTTTTAAATCATGGGAAGCCAAATGCTTGCTGGCTTCCACTGCATTCAGATCCCATGGCGGCAACAATGTCACACTCTTTTGGACAAGACAGCATCAGATAGGTGACCTACAATTGTTTAGGAAAATTATGAAACACAGAGATACAAAAGATGAATTACTATTATTATTATTCATTTTTTCTTACAAGTACTGTATTTGGAAAGAAAGTGCCTAACAGTCTGTTTAGTCTAGTGAGCTGTCTCTGCCTACTTAACTATGGCACCTGTGATCGGAGTCGGTGACTAATGAGCAGCCATTGCCTTATATGTACATCTATGAAGCAAATGTTTGTTTATGAGTTCACTGTTCAGCCAGCTTAGCATATTAGTACATTGCACTTAATGGGCTTATGGCTATGGTTGCCTGGAGGTGGAGATATTAGACACTTTTATAAAGAGCTTATAGAGCTTATAGAAGCTTATAGAAATATGCTCAATTCACAATATAACTGAGCCCTGTGTTCTGTGTCTGTCATGCATTTAAAATGCAGAGGAAGCAATGCACGGGAACAATGGGGCGTTGGTTATTCATCAGCTTTCATCATGGGGGTCATGGCTGGGGAATTATTTTGACAAAAAAAAGGAGACTTGATGAAAACAGGTTGCCTCGCTTTTTCATCACACCACCCGCACATGGTTATGTTATGAAAGGCAGCCGCCATCAAAGCCCGGGAGAGACCCAGACAAAGACCTGAGATGTCTATGTGAGGGCACACGGTGCAGGAACTGTGTGGGGAGTGATGCTTCTGTAAAGGTGTAGTGACATAATTGACACCCCCAGCCCTTACTGCTCCATCAAAACCCCCACCGTCAGAGCTGAGCGTCTCCTCTCTGTACAGTGGATAAGCCTTTATCGCCAGTCTCCAAATGAGCAGCGTATGTGTTGTGGTGAAGCTAAGGGTGCACAGCTGTTGTCACTTTCTGGAGCAAGGGCAAGGAAGCGGTTATGCTTGGCTGCCTCGCCCTGCCTCGTCACTCTCCCTGACACATCGCACATTGTGCTTCTCTTGGCTCGACGCTTCGAGGATTCAATGTGAGTAAGACCTTTAAACAGGTTAACATTCACAAGACCGCAGATTTACCAGGACGCTCACTCCAAGCATGCGCTGACCAGCTGGCAAGTGTCCACTGACATTTTCAACCTCTCCCTGACCCAGCCTGTAATACCTACATGTTTCAAACAGACCACCATAGTCCCTGTGCCTAAGAACCCCAGAGTAACCTGTCTAAATTGCCCTCTAGCACTCACATCTGTAGCCATGAAATGCTTTAAAGGGCTGGTCATGGCTCACATCAACACCATCATCGTACCACCCCAACAGATCCACAGATGATGCAATCTCTGTTTCACCCCACACTGCCCTCTCCCACCTGGACAAGAGAGACACCTATGTGAGAATGCTGTTCATTGACTATAGCTCAGCGTTCAACACCATAGTGCAACTAGAGAAGATTACCAACCCCTACGCTCTGTATTTTATTCTGGCAGCAGCTTCACCACAGAAAGAACTGATCTAGGCTGAAACACCTGCATTTTTGAGCTGCCTTAATCAATAAAGCAAAAAAGAGACCAATCTGAACTAAAGTATTGTTGTTAAGGATTCCGTGACGTGGTTAGCCTTTACGGCTGGGACTGCAAGTTTGTGTTCCTTTCTTGGCGTGGATTCCGCGAGTGCTAGCTGGCTGTACTACAGACACCTGTTGTTGTCATGGGAAAGACTCATTGTTATCTTTTCGTAAAACAACTGGTTGCAGTAAAGCGCCAATCTGGATATTAAGGAGATCCTGAGGGAAATCGACGAGTACCAACAGCCTTACGCTATGGAGGAACAACATACTACATCATGGAAAGGTTTGACCACCTCACAAAATAACTTTAACCTGACAAAAAAAATAAAAACAGATTAATCTACAGACACGGACGATTTACTTACCATTGAGGTATAGGCTAGTGCTCTGGCTGGAATCCATGCAACACTGGAAAAGTTGTGTGAGGAGGTAACAGGGCTGAGGGGGGAGTTTGGAGTTCAGCCAGAGTGAAATTCACAACCTCCAAGTGGAAAACAAGACACTCACAGCCAAGATAAAGATACACAATTCCAACATGGATTCTCTACTCAGAGAAAACAGGGTGATGAAGGAGTCGCTACTAGACATACAAAGTCATAGCATGTGTGAAAATCTATTTTTTTCTGGGATTCTTGAGGACGCATCGAACAATCCAGAGGGCTCTATCAGAGAATTCATGCAATCCACCTTGAAACTTCCTATGGAGACTGTAAACAAGGAGGCTTTCCACTGAGTACACAGACTTGGAGCTCGGAGTGACAAGACCAAGGGTCCCCGACCGATCATCGCAAAATTTGAACACTACCAACAAAAGGAGCTGATCAAAAGCAGGGGAAGGGAGCTTAAAGGGACCAAATTCGGTCTCAGTGACTCATTGCGGCTCCTGACTGACGGGCAGCTCTGGCGGCTCCTGACTGAAGGGCGGCTCTGGCGGCTCCGGACAGGAGGGAGACTCTGGAAGCACCGGACAGGCGGGAGAACCTGGAGGGAGACGGAGACCCACCAGGCTGGGGAGACCTACAGGAGGCCTGGTGCATGGAGGAGGCACCGGATGGACCGGGCTGTGGCGAATCACTGGAGCTCTGGTTCGCAGCCTTGGCACCTCTCCTCCAGGCTGGATGACCACTTTAGCCTGGACCCTCCAGAGTGCAGGCACAGGTTGAACCTGATCATGATCATGTGAAACGTCAATTGCTTTGGAATTGCTGGGATGTGTTTTTCAATTATGTTAAAGGTAATTATGATGCAACTATGATGGTGATACGATATGGATTACAATTATCATTATGAATATTAACTTCTTATGGCTGAGATCCTGTTACCGGGAGCGATATAACAACATCCAGTGAAAGTACAGGGCGCCATATTCAAAAGAAATTAAAATTAAAATTCCTCAAACATACATGTATTTATATAGTTTTCAAGGTAGTCTTGTTGCTAATCCCACCACAGTGTCTGATTTCAAATAGGATTTATGGGGAAAGCACCACAAACGATTATGTTAGGTCACCAACAACTCACTAAAATACACAGCCAATTTTACCAGCCAAAGAGAGAGAGAAAAAGCACAAATAGAGATAAAATGAATCACTAACCTTTGATAATCTTCATCAGATGACACTCATAGGACTTCATGTTACACAATACATGCATGTTTTGTTTGATAAAGTTCATATTTATATCAGAAAATCTGAGTTTACATTGGCGTGTTAGATTCACTAGTTCCAAAAACATCCAGTGATTTTGCATAGCCACATCATTCAACAGAAATACTCATCATAAATGTAGATGATAATACAAGTTATACACATGGAATTATAGATATACCTCTCCTTAATGCAACCGCTGTGTCAGATTTTCCATATCCAGGTGTTAGAATGGCCAAGTCAAAGTCCAGACCTGAATCCAACCGAGAATCTGTGGAAAGAACTGAAAACTGCTGTTCACAAATGCTCTCCATCCAACCTCACTGAGCTCGAGCTGTTTTGCAAGGAGGACTGGGAAAAAATGTCAGTCTCTCGATGTGCAAAACTGATAGAGACATACCCCAAGCGACTTGCAGCTGTAATCGCAGCAAAAGGTGGCGCTACAAAGTATTAACTTAAGGGGGCTGAATAATTTTGCACGCCCAATTTTTCAGTTTTTGATTTGTTAAAAAAGTTTGAAATATCCAATAAATGTCGTTCCACTTCATGATTGTGTCCCACTTGTTGTTGATTCTTCACAAAAAAATAAAGTTTTATATCTTTATGTTTGAAGCCTGAAATGTGGCAAAAGGTCGCAAAGTTCAAGGGGGCCGAATACTTTCGCAAGGCACTGTACATACTACCTCAATTGGCCCAACCAAACAGTTAGTTGGTAACTTTTTTAACATTTATTTTATTTATTTTTTATAGGTTGTTATTCTGGCACATTGGCTAACTGGGCTATTTGCATTGTGTCCCGCCACCCACTACCCGCCAACCCCTCTTTTATGCTACTGCTACTCTCTGTTCATCATATATGCATAGTCACTTTAACCATATCTAGATGTACATACTACCTAAATCAGCCTGACTAACCAGTGCCTGTATGTAGCCTCACTACTTTTATAGCCTCGCTACTGTTATTTTTCACTGTCTTTTTACTGTTGTTTTTATTTCTTTACTTACCTATTGTTCACCTAATACCTTTTTTGCACTATTGGTTAGAGCCTGTAAGTAAGCATTTCACTGTAAGATCTACACCTGTTGTATTCGGCGCACATGACAAATAAACTTTGATTTGATTTGAAACTTGGCTATATACACAGGGTACCAGTACTGAGTCGATGGACAGGTATGAGGTAACTGAGGTAGATATGTACATATACTGTAGGTAGGGATTCATTGACTCAGGTAACAGGCTTGACAATAAACAGTAGCAGCAGCGTATGTGATGAGTCAAAATAGTTATTGCAAAAAGGGTAAGTGCAGATAGTTAACTATTTCACCAACTATTTAGCAGTCATATGGCTTGAGGGTAGATGCTGTTCAGGGTCTTGTTGGTTCCAGACTTGGTGCATCAGTGCTGCTTGCCGTGCAGTAGAGGAGAGAATAGTCTATGACTTAGGTGGCTGGAGTCTTTGACAATTGTTAGTGCCTTCCTCTGGCATCGTCTGGTATAAAGATCTTGGATGGCAGGCAGCTCGGCCCCAGTGATGTACTGGACTGTACGCACTACCCTCTGTAGTGCCTTGCCGGCAGATACCAAGAAGTTGCCATACCAAGCGGTGATGCAGCTAAACAAGATGCTCTCAATGGTGCAGCTGTGGAATCTTTTGACGATCTGAAGGCCCATTACAAATAGTTTCAGCCTCCATAGGCTATGTCGTGCCCTCTTCACGACTGTCTTGATGTGTTTGGACCATTCTAGTTTGTTGGTGATGTGGACACCAAGGAACTTGAAGCTCTCAACCTGCTCTACTACAGCCCCGTCGATGACAATGGGGGCGTGCTCGGTCCTCCTTTTCCTGTAGTCCACAATCATCTCCTTAGTCTTGGTTACGTTGAGGGATAGGTTGTTCTTTTTTAACATTTATTTTATTTATGTTTTATAGGTTGTTATTCTGGCACCACCAGGACAGGTCTCTGACCTCCACCCTATAGGCTGTCTCGTCGTTTTGGTACTCATTGTGTATTTATTCCTCATTGTGTAACTATTCCTCATTTTTTCTATGCATTGTCAGGAAGTAAGCATTTAATTGTTGGTCTACACCTGTTGCTTACAAAGCATGTGACAACATTTGATTTGATTTGATTCTTGGCTCAGCCCCACTCTTTTCTCTGACTCACAATAGAGTAGAGACCCCGTAACTGTAGTATTAGTCCTGGGAGGTATACGTCACGATAGAGGAACAACGACAACCATGTTTGTGTGACGGTGAGGACCGGTAGGAAGGGAATGTGTGTGTGTGTGTGTGTGTGTGTGTGTGTGTGGGAGGAAGGGAGGGAGGGTAAAGGTCTTGGTGAGAGGTGGAGTCCTACAGTACACAGATGTCTTTTTACAGCCTTAATGAGCCAAGCCTCCTTCTCTAGATCAAGGAGCAGAATCAAAGGTCCCACATGTTAGGCATCGTGTTGAGGTGACTTAATTGGCTGAATATTGCCTTACTCTAGACCCCTTTAGAAAAAAAACTTGATCGGCCCCACGCGCACTTTGATTTCCACGTTTTATGATGTGCCATAGGAGAACTGTAATCAGAGACAATTTAGGCCACGTAATTACACTTTGGTGTTCTGGGTATTGTATCTATAAGTGGGTCTTATAGATGATAGCTTTATGGAGTGCTTTGCACTTGTTCTGGCTGCCTGCCTCACCACAAACGGTGGTAGGGAATCAGAATATTATGATATTGCCGCTGTAGCTGAGATGACCAAAAAAAACACTTCTGGGTGACACAGGAGGAGCATAGTTCAAAGAGGACCATCAAAGAGGATTGACAGACTTCCTATCACTCCCATTGTCAACCTTCCCCCAAAATGCAGACAATTAGAGCGTCCCATCAGATACATAAGCTTCCTACTATATCAAATCAAACTTTATGTGTCACGTGCGCCAAATACAACAAGTGTTGGCCTTACTGTGAAATGCTTACTTACAAGCTCTTAACCGACAGGGCAGTTCAAGAAAGAGTTAAGTCAGGAAAAACAACTTAATCTAATTTACTTTTTTTATGTCTATAGTGTACCTGACAGCATCACTGTTAGAAAGAACGTCGCAACAGACTAGGTTTAAAATAAGATTAGGACACGCAATGATGTTGATCTTACAATGTCTTCATATGGTATATTTCAAAGCATTGAATTTGTGGAATGAGAAACTGCTTCTATATTCGTAGTAAAAATGTACCAAACCTTGGGGGACCACTGTAGGGTCAATAAGCTGTGGAAATGGGGAAATAACTGTATCCACCTTCTCCATCCCATAGAGAACAAACCAATGGAGATAAACTCTTCTAGGGGTGTTTTTATATTCTCATGGGTGACGTCCTAAAAGAGTCTGTTGATTAAGAAGGACCCTGTTTCTTGATATTGAGGGTCAATGGATGTGGTATCCCATCATTGGGAAAGAGGGAAAGGTAATCCTGAGTTTTTTATTGGATATCTGGTTGTAGGGAGTGGGGAATAGGAGGTTGACTTCTTTGCTGTTGAGAGCCTTCTCCACAGGGGCTTCAGCCCCTTTATAGAGATGAATTCTGTTCATTTTGGCCCTGCTCTCAAAGCCCCATCTACCCCGAGCTTCAGCCAGACCGACAGCCAGCCACTGATAGGGAGATTTAACCACCAGCCAGAGGGCTTTACGCCAGCAGGTTCAATCAATAAAAGTCTTATAGGCCTCTAGGCCCTCCGTCGCCCCCCCCCTAGAAGAGTGATCTCCAGTCTTAATGCGAAATAGAAGCCCTCCTCTGAGACTTCGCGTGACTTTTCATTCAAATGTTCCCTCGGCAGCTGGAGCTGACCAAGTTAAGGGTCCGTCCATTACAGAGAAAAAAGGATTTAGTCCATAAACAATGACATGGTCAGAGCTGGCACGGGGATGGTAGGTACTTTGATGGTACTTTGCATTCCGTTCAACCATTGTCAAAGTGCAATTATGTCATCTATTTTTCCGTAGGTTCCCTCCGTTGGCATGGAAGTCAAAACCGCTGTTATGGTTTATATTGAAACCGAGCCAAACAAATAAAAAACAACCTACACCTGACACATCCATCACCAAGTCAACCCTGGCCAACTGCCCGTAAAAGATAAGAAAAATGTTCCTCAACTGCAGTAAACAGAGGCCCTGTGAGGATCCCTTGGGATGAAGGAGGGAGGAACTGTGCATAGAGCAGTGAGGGCTACACTGCCTCAGGAGGGGTGTCCGACTGAGTTGTCAGGGAGACGCACACTGACCGACAGGACGGGGAGGCGGTTTGTTTGGCAGCGAGGATCCCCATTGAGGTGTGTTTCACAGGCAGCCAGGGAGCTCCCAGGCTCTCTGCTGGGAGTCCATCACGCTCACCACACCTCCCACAGTGTTTGCACTGGAGGCATGCAGTGGTATGGTATGTGGCACACACACACTCATACACACTCATAGAGAAAAGAACACGCACACATAGACGCACATACGCACACATGCATGTGAACACACACACACACACACAGAATAGTTTAATCGGGCAATCACACCGACCCTCCACATGATGAATAGACATCAGAAGGATAAAGTGGACTTACCTACATCTTTATCAAGGGAACGAGAGGATATGAGCATGTAAAATGTTCTGAAACTCCCCAAAATGCTCTTCTAATACCCAGTAGCTTCCCCAAAAGCAGGCACACAACATAAAACCAAATGCTTCTCATAAAGATGAATGCCATGTCTCATGTGGAAGATCCGAGTTTCCAAAAAGTCATAAAAGTCTCCCCAGTGAAGTACCTTCTGTTGTTACGAAACAGTGAACACAAGGGACACATCATGTATTTTATCATGTAACTGCTGTAAATATGTTGTTATACTTAATGAACTGGTTGTTTGTGGTCCCGGACTGAAATGACACATGAATGCACAACACACACACACACACGTACAAGCACATAAACTCACACATATACAGTACACAATCTCTCTCTCTCTTCTTTCTCTCTTTCTTTACAATCCTATCCCTCTTATCATCTCAACTCTTGGATAGAAAGAGTTGATTCTAAATCAGTTCCTGGTGTCCGAAAGCATCCAGATGAAGTTTATTTGGGGTCTTAGTACCTCTCCCATATATGACAAGCACCTACTCTGGTAGTCTGGTTTACTTCTGTCTCCCGGGATACAAATGCAAAACACCCTTGTTGTTTCATGTGAACTATAAAAACCGCTGTGTGTTTTGGCCTCTTTTGGCAGGGAGCGGGAGCAGCTGTTGAGCTTAGGAGTCAACAGGTCCCATTACGCCGGAGAAGACAGAGGCCTCAGTGTCGATTATCACCTCCCGGTGTTCCTATGCTTTGCATCTCATGCTGTCAAAAAGGCATGTTAAGCAGTGTTGCGCTGGGCTAACTATCGCCCTGGGCTTTTTTTTTCACCAGGTTAGTCTCGTTGAGATAAAAAAATATATATTTGTCAAGAGAGACCTGGACAAAGCGATGGCCCTAGCATTATTCAGACTCCTCCATTGACATAGTACTGGAAAACCCATTGCCTGCCAGCCCTGTTGCTGTAACCTTAGCTGTAATCATTGGAAGGCGAAGGCACCGTGTATGATTCTGTCGACCACAGTAGATACCTGGGTTACCCGCACGCACCCTCAGCGAATTCGTCTCATTCCTTGAATTGCAGTAGGCCAAACATTCCTGGGCACACGCCATGTCTGTGCAAGATGTCTGGCTTTTGCAATTGTTGTCTCAAGAATATGTATGTTTAGTATGAGCATGTGCAAATACACGTGTGTAGTGTGTATGCATACACAATCCCTTGTAAAATGTGACAAGAGGACATATAGATACAGCACCAGTCAAAAGTTTGGACACACCTACTCATTCCAGGGTTTTTCTTATTTAAAAAAAAAAACTTTTTTCTACATTGTAGTATAATAGTGAAGACATCAAAACTATGAAATAACACATATGGAATCATGTAGTAACCAAAAAAGTGTTTTAAAAAATCTAAATATATTTTAGATTCCTCAAAGTAGCCACCCTTTGCCTTGATGACAAGGCTTCGCCTGGAATGCTTCTCCAACAGTCTTCAAAGAGTTCCCACGTATGCTGAGCACTTATTGGCTACTTTTCCTTCACTCTGCCATCCAACTCATCCCAAACCATCTCAATTGGGTTGAGGTCAGGAGATTGTGAAGGCCAGGTTATCTGATGTAGCACTCCATCACTCTCCTTCTTGATCAAATAGGCCATAGACAGCCTGGAGATGTGTTGAGTCATCGTCCTGTTGAAAAACAAATGATAGTCCCACTAAGCGCAAACCAGATGGGATGGTGCATCGCTGCAGAATGCTGTAGTAGCCATGCTGGTTGAGTGTGCAAATCATTGACAGTGTCACCAGCAAAGCACCCCCACACCATCGCACCTCCTCCTCCATGCTTCACGGTGGGAACCACATGCGGAAATCATCCGTTCACCTACTCTGCATCTCACAAAGACACGCTAGTTGGAACCAAAAATCTCACATTTGAACTCATCAGAACAAAGGACAGATTTCCACTGGTCTAATGTCCATGATAGTGTTTCTTGGCCCAAGCAAGTCTCTTCTTCTCATTCATTTCCTTTAGTATGAGTATTAGGGTCCTTTTGGGCTCCTAAGTGGCGCAGCGGTCTAAGGCACTGCATATCAGTGCAAGAAGCATCACCACAGTTCCTGGTTTGATTCCAGGCAGTATCACATCTGGCCGTGATTGGGAGTCCAATAGGGCGGCGCACAATTGGGCCAGCGTCGTCTGGATTTGGCCGGAATAGGCCGTCATTGTCAATAAGAATTTGTTCTTAACTGACTTGTCTAGTTATCTAAAGGTTAAATAAAAATGTACAAAATTATGGTATTGGTTTCTTTGCAGCAATTCAACCATTATGGCCTGATTCACACAGTCTCCTCTGAACAGTTGATGTTGAGATGTCTGTTACTCTGTGAAGTATTTATTTGGACTGCTTTTTCTGATGCTGGTAACTCTAATGAACTTATCCTCTGCAGCAGAGGTAACTTTGGGTCTTCCTTTACTGTGGTGGTCCTCATGAAAGCCAGTTTCATCACAGCGCTTGATGGTTTTTGCGACTGCACTTGAAGAAACTTTCTAAGTTCTTGAAGCGTTCCATATTGACTGACCTTCATGTCTTAAAGTAATGATGGACTGTCGTTTCTCTTTGCTTATTTGAGCTGTTCTTGCCATAATTCTGTATACCCCCCTACCTTGTCACAACACAACCTGATTGGCTCAAATGCATTAAGAAGGACAGAAATTGAGAGAATACCAAGAGTGTGCGAAGCTGTCATCAAGGCAAAGGGTGGCTACTTTGAGGGATCTAAAATCTAAAATATATTTTGATTTGTTAAACACTTGGTTACTACATGATTCCATATGTGTTATTTCATAGAGTTGATGTCTTCACTATTATTCTGCAAAGTAGAAAATAGTAAAACATAATCATAATTATAATGAAGAAGAAAAACCCTGGAATGAGAAGCCGTGTCCAAACTTTTGACTGGTACTGTATGCCTCCCCATATTGAGGCATTGCTATTCCCATGGCTGGATCATTCACTATTAATATATAAATTACAGATGCCTGGACAGAGTGACAGACATATGGCCCAATGCAGCTGTTGTGTTGCCTCCGTCTTAGACCCCTGCAGAGCCCTCCAAGACCACATATTATAGCTCCAAATGAAGTTATTAAAATGGAATTGAAAACAAAGATCACTGGAGCCAGTGTGCCAATGACAAGGTCTACTGTTTGCCCGTAGACCGCTTTAACACACGCTCCAGATTAAGCAAACAAACGAGAACGAGAACGGAGAACGAGCGCGAAATGAACCCTGAAATCGTTGATGAGCGCTAACATTATTATTCGCTTTTCGGAATTTGTGTAAACTTACATCATCCTTAATCAAACAGAAGTCTTTGTGCTCTCTGCACTGCTCAGTACTGAAACGCAGGGCCCCGGGGTGTCGTAGGGTGGTTTTGAACATGATCTGTGGGATTTCTGGCTAAGGAGCAGTCGACTGTTACCCACAATGCCTTCTGCTTGTTGGTGTTTTTAAGCGGTATGTATTGCATAACCTATTAAGCAGTGCAGTCCTTAAAAGGGCACACTGAACAGTGGGGATAGACTAATAGCACTGGACGTCAACAAAGTAGGATTTCCATAAATCCTGTGCTGAAAATCCAGTTTCTTTTTTTTTTTGCTTTGCTTTTCCATCATAGCCACTCACAGGTTTCAATTATAAAAGGTATGAGAGTAACCCTTAACCCTAATCCATGATGATGTTCAGGATGCAGTGCACTCAATAGTCTGGTATTGGGATGTTCATTTCTTGTACGAATTATACATTTGGATATGTGCAACCTGTCTGTATTATAACAAAACATGCTATCTAAAATGAACATTGTTAGTGACATTTTTACTGAGATGGTGGTATTGCCATTATATCTCTTGCAAAAGGGATTTTATATCAATGAAACTAACCTGGATAAATAATATGAGGAATAAATGACTAAATAAAGGTGCCAAATATCCATCCTGTCGGCCCAGAGAGCCCAACCCTAATCTCAGGTGTGCAGGAGAGGGAACTCGTGAGAACAAAGTTGCACATATGTTATTCTAACAGCTAGCTTGTTTTTCCAAGTTGGGAGTTTTGGCCTGCTGAGTCATGCACCTGGCATAAACAGACACACCCTGCCAACTAGTGTGTTTTCCCATAAAGACTGAGCCATTTATTGTTCTCCCATAGGGTTGTGTGAAGTCTTTCGTTTACGGTCATGCCTTGGAGCAATGAGTGTACCTAGGAAAACTGTCACAGTCTTGGCTGAGGTTTCCCAGCCTGTCTTTGGATGCTTCACAACAGAGGATCCGTTCCAATAGACTTAGTTTGGGCCTGGCTTGACAGTATGGTTGGTTATGTGCAGTTCGCAAACGATTTGTTCTTTTTGAACGACTCATTTTACTGACTCGAGAGTCATGACACATTTTTCGAGTGACTCGTTCATTTCAGTAATTTGTTTGACATGCAGGCCGCAATGAATTCTACAGCAGGATTAATATGCGCTCCTCCGGTTCAGTGGTTCCACAGACATGCTTTGACCACCAACTGTCAATCATGTGCACGCAGAAACATAGATCATGCTGCAGGCAGAATGGAGAGGGAAAATACATGTTTCGAACTGATAAATGATTGCATGGTGCAAGAATTACATTCCGCCAAGTCGTTCACAATCTAGTCAAAATCCCGATTCTTTCGAGTTTTTTGTTCATTGTTCGCCGGATGGGGGTCCTGCGTGCTCTGGGCATTACTGGCTTAAGTGAATGAAATTAGTCGAAAGATTCGTTCTGTTGACTGAACGGGTCATAAAGATGGGAGTCAGTAAAAAGAGCTAAACTTCCCATCACTAATGCTTGACAGTATGCTCGTATTAACCGGTCAGAAAGCATCATGACAGGTTATGGCAATCAATGTTACACAATCTTAAACCATCTTAAATCGTAACATATTATAATGACAGTGTTGTCAGTTTAGCAATGGTTGGGTCTCATCAACATAAGAAAATACAGGTACAGCTTGTCCCAGAAGGTAGGTGTGTGTGTGTGTGTGTGTGTGTGTGTGTGTGTGTGTGTGTGTGTGTGTGTGTGTGTGTGTGTGTGTGTGTGTGTGTGTGTGTGTGTGCGCGCATGTGTGTGTGTGTTTAGGTAGGCTTATGTCTGCATGTAGGTATGTTGGTGTTGCCTCATACTTTGACAGCTCCTTAGACAATCCATGTCTCAGTTGTCTCAAGAATTAACTATCCTCCTTTAACCTGTCTCCTCCCCTTCATCTACACTAATTGAAGTTGAGTTAACAAGTGACATCAATAAAGGAGTGTAGCTTCCTCCTTGTCATGGAAAGAGCAGATGTTCTTAATGTTTTGTCCACTCAGTGTATTACGCACAGTATATTTTCATGCATGTATTTTCATATGTTTTTCCGTGTATTTGTTATATAATACTCCATCTACCCCCCAATTCTCTTGACCATATGTAAGCTGTAAACGTCTGCGTTCACCTTTCTGCTAGTGTCACACTCTGATCTGTTTCACCTGTCTTTGTGCTTGTCATTCTGCCTGCCCTGACCCTGAGCCTGCCTGCCGTTTTGTACCTTGTCACACCCCCCTGGATTACTGACCTCTGCTTACCTTGACCCTGAGCCTGCCTGCCATTCTGTACCTTTCGGACTCTGCTCTGGACAACTGACCTCTGCCTGCTCTTGACCTGCCCCCTTGTTTCTGTAAGAAACGTTTGTTACTCAAAACTGTCTGCATCTGGGTCTTCTCCTGGGCCTTGATAGCTTGAGTTACCTGATGTGGAAGAGAGTTCCATCCCACTGGGCACATACAGTGGGGCAAAAAAGGATTTAGTCAGCCACCAATTGTGCAAGTTCTCCCACTTAAAAAGATGAGAGAGGCCTGTAATTTTCATCATAGGTACACTTCAACTATGACAGACAAAATGAGAAAACAACATCCAGAAAATCACATTGTAGGATTTTTAATGAATTTATTTGCAAATTATGGTGGAAAATAAGCATTTGGTCAATAACAAAAGTGTATCTCAATACTTTGTTATATACCCTTTGTTGGCAATGACAGAGGTCAAACGTTTTCTGTAAGTCTTCACAAGGTTTTCACACACTGTTGCTGGTATTTTGGCCCATTCCTCCATGCAAACCTCCTCTAGAGCGGTGATGTTTTGGGGCTGTTGCTGGGCAACACAGACTTTCAACTCCCTCCAAAGATTTTCTATGGGGTTGAGATCTGGAGACTGGCTAGGCCACTCCAGGACGTTGAAATGCTCCACTCCTTCGTTGCCCGGGCGGTGTGTTTGTGATCATTGTCATGCTGAAAGACCCAGCCACTTTTCATCTTCAATGCCCTTGCTGATGGAAGGTGGTTTTCACTCAAAATCTCACGATACATGGCCCCATTCATTCTTTCCTTTACACGGATCAGTCGTCCTGGTCCCTTTGCAGAAAAACAGCCCCAAAGCATGATGTTTCCACCCCCATGCTTCACAGTAGGTATGGTGTTCTTGGATGCAACTCAGCATTCTTTGTCCTCCAAACACAACGAGTTGAGTTTTTACCAAAAAGTAATTTTTTGGTTTCATCTGACAATATGATATTCTCCCAATCTTCTTCTGGATCATCCAAATGCTCTCTAGCAAACTTCAGATGGGCCTGGACATGTACTGGCTTAAGCAGGGGGACACGTCTGGCACTGCAGGATTTGAGTTCCTGGCGGCGTAGTGTGTTACTGATGGTAGGCTTTGTTACTTTGGTCCCAGCTCTCTGCAGGTCATTCACTAGGTCCCCCCGTGTGGTTCTGGGATTTTTGCTCACCGTTCTTGTGATCATTTTGACCCCACGGGGTGAGATCTTGCGTGGAGCCCCAGATCGAGGGAGATTATCAGTGGTCTTGTATATCTTCCATTTCCTAATAATTGCTCCCACAGTTGATTTCTTCAAACCAAGCTGCTTACCTATTGCAGATTCAGTCTTCCCAGCCTGGTGCAGGTCTACAATTTTGTTTCTGGGGTCCTTTGACAGCTCTTTGGTCTTGGCCATAGTGGAGTTTGGAGTGTGACTGTTTGAGGTTGTGGAAATGTGTATTTTATACTGATAACAAGTTCAAACAGGTGCCATTAATACAGGTAACGAGTGGAGGACAGAGGAGCCTCTTAAAGAAGAAGTTACAGGTCTGTGAGAGCCAGAAATCTTGCTTGTTTGTAGGTGACCAAGTACTTATTTTCCACCATAATTTGCAAATAAATTCATTAAAAATCCTACAATGTGATTTTCTGGATTTTCTTTCTCTCATTTTGTCTGTCATAGTTGAAGTGTACCTATGATGAAAATTACAGGCCTCTCATCTTTTTAAGTGGGAGAACATGCACAATACTTTTTTGCTGTAAATACTTTTTTGCCCCACTGTACATCAATTTCAGATTGGTTCAACTCCATTTCATTGAAATGATGTTGATTCAACCAGTGGGATGGCGCCAGAGAAGAAGGCTGACGTTTTACTTGTTCCTATCCAATTGTTTTTTTTGTTTGTTTCTTTGGGTTGTTTGCAAGTTCGCTGTGTTGAACACCTCAATACGTCTCACAAAGACAAGTAGTGATGCAGTTAATCTCTCCTCTACTTTGAGCCAGGAGAGATTAACATGCATGTTCTTGATATTAGCTCTCTGTGTTTATTAAAGGGCCAGCCGTGCTGCTCTGTTCTGGCCAAACTGTAATTTGCCTAATGGGTTTGGAGTTTGCGGATACACCAGCGGAAAAGCACTTTCAGTAAATAATATCTATATCTAAAAATCTATATCAAAGTAGGTTTTCTCCCTCCTTTGAGTTGAACAAAATGGGTCTTGTTATTGCACTACTTGTCATGGAGGTAGAAAGAGAACAAGCCTTAGACAACAGTCAATGTCATTGTGGCTGAAGACGTTACTTAGTCACGGTCAAATAATGATGGTATAAAGCAGACATTCATCGGCATCTGCAAAAAATACATGGCTTCTACTGTTGTGCACGTGACTGCTGTTTTTTTTTCTCCATAGATCAAGGGCACTTAAGGTTCTTGTGTTTGTGATTTCATACATTTTCCCAGACCTTTTTACAACTTACACTTGTTCATCTTTCAAGTTGAGCTAATGCAATGCAAAAAAAAGTCCTACATCCATGCAAATGGGCTAACAGTTGATGCTCTTTAACATCTCGTGCACTGTTGTACCTTTGTGCTTCTTCTCTTCTTCCCAGTCTGTATTGAGTAAGCTGTCCTTACTCTGACCTCCCAAGTCTCGGTCGATTTGCCGCCCCACCGACAACAATGGCAACTTGTTCTAAGGAACATGAATAATGAAAGGAGCTTGAAACAAATGAGTACAAGTTCAAGAGGAGATAGGAAAGGAAGTGAGAACAATGAGACCCCATACCCTCTGTAATTATTCTAAGCAAGTTGGCTAAATTAGCACGACAGAACCCAAAGCTGTGTCAGCCACAGCTCCAGAGGGCCCTCGTCCAAAATGGCCTAGCCTCCATCTGGTCTCCCCCACTGGCTCACAACGCCCCCCCACACCTCCCCTAGCCTACCATCTTTATGCGACTTTATGGCAATATGGCTTACAATCGACTCTGGTCTTTGCCAGAGATAGACATCACAAGGGCTCTAATTCCCCATGCGTCAGCTTTTTGGCTGGTAAGATTTTGCTGAAGCGGGACTGTTTATGAAAACAACATTTTAGTGACATTCTCTCAGGGCAAGTTAACTTTAATAATGTTTTTTAAAAATGCTGAGGCTCTTTGAGAAACCCTTTCTTAAATGTGATGCACTGATTGTGAGCTCCATTTGACACCTCCTTGAGAAGTGGAGCTGAGGAGGCATTTATTTTAGAACCAGGTCAATCATGTTATCTGGTGTTATTCTGGCCTTGGTCCTGAATCGTGAGTGACTATGCCTCATCAACCCACGCTTAGAGAGATGGATGAGTCACTACACCCCACATACACACGCACCACAGGTGGTTGGTGGCACCTTAATTGGGGAGGACGGGCTCGTAGTAATGGCTGAATCGGAACTAGTGGAATGGCATCACGGTTTGATGCCATTTCGTTAGCTCGGTGACAGCCATTATTATGTGCCGTCCTCCCATCAGCAGTCTCCACTGACACGCATATGCACACGGACACACACACAAGCATGCACTCACAGTAAGCTTATGGAGGCCCAAGAGTGGCTTGCCATTGGCAAAGTCAGTGGCCCGCAATTTTGCCAGTGAACATGTGTTTTCTAGTTGACACACACACGAACACACACACACACACACCAGTCCCTTTGCTGCATGAGAGATATGATGCATATTATTCCGCCAACTGAACACATATTCTCCTGTTTATCAATATGTGGTTATGCTGCTGCTATAGTTTCAACTGTTCTGCCTGTAGCTATGGAACCCTGACTTGTTCACCAGGCATGCTACTTCATCGTGCTGCTGCACCAGTTTCAACTGTTCTGCCTGTAGCTATGGAACCCCGACTTGTTCACCAGGCATACTACCTCATCGTGCTGCTGCTCCAGTTTCAACTGTTCTGCCTGTAGCTATGGATCCCCGACTTGTTCACCAGGCATGCTACCTCATCGTGCTGCTGCTCCAGTTTCAACTGTTCTGCCTGTAGCTGTGGAACCTTGACCTGTTCACCAGACGTGCTACCTTGTCCCAGGCCTGCTATTTTCGACTCTCTACTCCCTCTCTCTCTCTCTCTCACTCTCACTACCCACACTTGCTGTCTCGACCTCTGAATGCTAGACTGTGAAAAAGACAACAGACATTTACTCCAGAGGTTGCACCCTGTTGCACCCTCTACAACCACTGGGATTATTATTTGACCCTGCAGGTCATTTACGTTTGAACATCTCCACCCGGCTGAGCCTGGGTCCTCTCTAGGTTTCTTCCTAGGTTCCTGGGAGTTTATCCTAGCCACCATGCTTCTACATCTGCATTGCTTGCTGTTTGGGGTTTTAGGCTGGGTTTCTTTTTAAGCACTTTGTGACATCTGCTGATGTAAAAAGGGCTTTATAAATTGATTTGATTTGATGAGGTCTTTTGAACGCTGGTTGCACAACGCCTATTCCAGGCTGGCCAAGACTGAGGTCCCTTTCACCTCAGGCAGGGGAATCTGTTTCCCAATACAAAATCACACACACAAATATATAAACAAATTCAAGCAGACACACACACGTACACACACACACCACAAACTGTCAAAGAGAAACAGACTGGATTGCAGAGACTTGGGACTGGTATTGTCCCCTCTCATTCTATTGTGTATTGGAGAGAAAAACTATTTGGCGTCTGACTGAAGAGCTAGGGAAATATCATTTTAAAATGTTTTCATCTCCATAGGAAAGTCCAAATAAGAATGGAGAATGTTTGCTAGTTGCGAGGCCTTTCCCCATTTTAGTTTACTCCCATGCCCCAAGCCGTGGTTAGGCTCCGGTCTTTTCTCTTTGGTTGAGTTGGTGTTCCTTGGTTACAGATGGGGGTTCCTGGGTACAGATGGGGGTTACTAGACAAGTTCTCTCTCTCTGGGCCCTTGGGGTTAACTTGTCATTCAGAGTGGATTCTCTGGTTCTCCCGTGTGGAGAAAGGATCCCCACTTCACCGCCTACTCTAAATTATTCAAGTGTTTACCAAGATGTAGCAATGCAGTTTAGTGTTTGTTTTGCCTTGGGATTCCAGTGGCACTTTGGATTCCAGCTATTACTAAAATCTTGGAAATGCTTACAGAGGATATTTCAGGGCGCACCAGGGACTTGTATCATCTTCAGTTGAATGAAGAAGTGAGAAGCCATTAGGCAGAGGTGGTTTCACCTTACCGTCCATTGGTGTAGCTAGTTGACGGTTGTATTAATTTCACATCACAGAGTGGGCACAAGATAAGCGAATTGCGTGTGCATGCGTGTCTGTTTACTGGTGGAGGTTTGTATTCAACATGAATGTGCCCAAGAGGCCGCTCCGGTTCCTCTTCCAGACAACCCCACTTCCTGCTCTCCTACCCACACATGCACATATTCCTCCCATCCTTCAACCCTCCAGCAAACTGACACTCGCTCTCGCATGCACACACATACACCATTTCTTTGGTACTTTCTTTGCTCTAAATGTATCTGCCACAGGAGGTTGCTGAGGGGAGGACTGCTCATAATATTGGCTGGAACGAAGCGAATGGAAACCATGTGTTTGATATTGGTACTATTCCACTCCGATCACAACCACAAGCACGCCCCCCCAATTAAGTTGCAATTAAGTTGCCACCAACCTTCTGCGGTATCCTCTATAATTTCTAATAATCAACAAAAACTTTTGAACATCACATCGGCAGTTACTAACCTCAATTTTGGCTTCAACGACTTCGACTCATCCGGCCTGGGCTCTTTATGTACCTCCGATTCAATCTTCGGGCTAATCAAGATGAATCTGGAGGGTTCGGGTTCACGTTTTTTGGCCTGGTGGTAGATAGGTCAACATGCCCTTAAGCAGGGCATTGACCCTGGATGCTTCTGTGTATCGCTCTGAATGGGAATCTATTGGATGACTGGTATGATGTAGTTGTTGAGTGGCTTCACTGCAAGTTAATTGTATGTTTTGAATATTCATTCAATTAAAAAAGATGTATAATAATTTAAAAGATGAAGCACATGCGAAAAATAGGCAAGAGATCGGGTGTCCTGTTGAGAGTAAGGCAAAGAGAAAACCGGCCACCACTTGGCGGATTTGCGAACAGCGGGACTCTCATAACTGCAATAATTCTCTGTTTTTCTGAAATATGGCTTTCGGACAAGATACCTCCCATGGCTATCCAACTCGATGGATTCTCCATTCTCCGAGCGGACAGGTCATTGGATTCAGGGAAATCCAGAGGGGGAGGGGATGTCGTTTCATTAACAACAGATGGTGTGCAGATTCTACACTCTTAGAAAAAAGGGTTCCAAAATGGTTCTTTGGCTGTCCCCAAAGGAGAATCCTTTTTGGTCACAGGTGGAACACTTTGTGGAAATAGTTCTACCTGGAACTAATAGGTTTCTTTAAAGGGTTCTCCCATGGGATCAGCTGAAGAACCATTTTAGGTTATAGATAGCAGTCCCCTGATGGTCAAATGCCGACCATTCTACCTCCCGAGAGAGTTGAAATATGCTATCGTGACTGCTGTATATATTCCACCTCAGGACAATAACAACAACAAGCTGGCACTTAACGAAATGTACGAGGCAATAAATAAAGGAAGGAAACCATGCTGCTCAACTTCCATCAACATGTCTCCTTCGCCACTAGGGGTGATAGAGTCCTAGATCGCTGTTACTCAACCCACAAGCAGATATAAGGCCCTCCCTCATCCCCCAATTCAACAAATTAGATAATGTCTATATACTCCTGCTTCCTGTTTACAAACAGAAGCTCAAACAAGAAGTACCTGTGACATGCTCCGTAGAGAAATGGTCCTCCAAATCAGAGGCTATGTTGCAAGCCTGCTTTGATAGCACTGACTGGAATATGTTTCGGGATGAGCAAACCACCTCCATCTCGGGCTTCATCAGGAAATGCATCATCAAATTTTTCCCCACAGTGAAGGTTCGCTGCTTCCCCAATCAAAAGCACTGGATTCACATTGAGGTATGCGGTATGCTAAAGGACAGAGCTACTACTCACAGGGCTGTCACAGCTAACCCTGAGGCTACAGCTCAGGACACGAACACGTACAAGAAGTCTCGCTACGACCTCCGCAGAGCCATCAAACAGTCAAAAGGACGGTGTAGGAACAAGGTGGAGTCCTATTACACTCGACTAGGCAGGGGCTACGGTCCATAAGGAATTTAAAAATTAGACCTAGCCGTGATCAATCCACCGATGCCTCTCTACCAGACGGACTCAATACATTTTATGCATGTATCGACAAAAACAGGCAGACACCTTCAAGGTTATTTTCAACCTTTCCTTGTCCCAGTCTGTAATCCCCACGTCTCAAGCTGACCACCATCATTACTGTTCTTAAGAACTCAATGTCTACCGCCCTGCAGTACTAAGAGCTGTGATTGGGGTGGCAGGTAACCTAGCGGTTAAGAGCGTTGGGCCAGTACCCGAAAGGTTGCTAGTTCGCATCCCTGAGCCTATTAGGTGAAAACTCTCTCGATGTGCCCCTAAGAAAAGCACATAACCCTAGTTGCTCTGGACAAGAGCGCCTGCTAAATTATAAAAATGTTGATGTAATCATGAAGTGCTTTGAAAGACTGGTCATGGCACACATCACCTCCATCACCTTAGACCCACTCTGATTTGCATTCTTCCTCTACAGATGATGTAATCTCAATTACACTCCACACTGCCCTATACCTTTGTGAGAATGCTGTTCGTTGAATACAGCTCAGCATTCAACACCATAATGCTCCCCAGCTCGGGACCCTGGGACTGAATACTTCCTTTATGGGCTGACCCCAGGTGGTGAGAGTAGGCAACAACACCTCAGCCATGCTGAACCTTAACACGAGGGCCCCCCAGGGGTGAGTACTTCGTCCCCTCCTATACTCACTGTTTACCCATGACTGTGTGGCCTTGCATGACTCCAACTCCATTATCAAGTTTGACGTGACGGTGCTATGCCTGAACACTGACAGCAATGAGACTGCCTACAGGGAGGAGGTCAAATAACTGGCCGTGTGGTGGCAGGACAACAACCTCTCCCTCAATGTCAGCATACCTGTATATACTTGCATTCTTGTGTTTCTCACATCTTAGTTTGTATGTTTTTATTTATTTATTTGTATAATCTATTATCTAGATGATTATAATTTTTGTGATTAAGTGTTTATTGAGTTTTCACACAACATAATTTTTAAAAAATAAATCAACAAACAAAACAGACATAACAAGCAGAGTCAACATCACACAATGTTATACAAGCGGCTCCAGCCTCTGAAAAATCACATCTCCAACGAACAGCTCGTAGCAAACTTCTCAAATATTAGAGAAAAAGGAAACGGAAAAGGGGAAGAAAAGAGAGGTATAAGTCACCCTACCAGTTGGTCCCTTAAGGCAGAGGATACCCCTGCCCATGCCTGTGCTGTGGACGGCCTCCTAATTCACAATATTCTGGAAAACATCAATCCAGTACATTTCAAGAACCAGCCCCGGGTTCCACCATAACCACAAAATTGCTTTCTTTCCTGCTGTAAATCCGGCTAGTAAAACCGTATGTTGAATAAGTGCCAAAGATAAAGATGAGTCATCATTCAACAGGCACAGGTAAGGATCTGGGATAAGGTTTACCCTCCTCAATCTTGACAGCACCAAGCATATGTTACTCCAAAATGTGTGTAAAAACGGAACAATCCCGAACGTATGCATAACAGTACCTTCAGCATTATTTGTACAGAGTGTGCTGTTTGGTTAGTTATTATTTCCATCCGAAAATGTTTACATGGAATTGCGTATGCTCTGTGTATTTGAAGTGAATGAGCCGAAGGCTAAGATTCTTAGATGTCTTGCTCAGATTTGACCATATCCTATTCCAATCAGGTGTTAATCCCATCCTCTCCAACGGTCTCCCATACGACCTCCATGGGTAATTTCTTATGTCTTCCCTGTAAGTGAGTCATATATCTTTGCTACTAGCCCTCTAGAACTCCTGTCTGGACCTATCCAGCCTGCCATTGGGTGTTCTGGCAAGGGCAAATTCCAGGGTACACCGTAAGCTTTCATTGCTGACCTTAACTGCAGATACAGAAAGTATGAGGATCCTGGCAGGGAATAGTTGTCTTTAATATCCTGAAATGTGTGCAAGCCAATCTCACAATAAGTGTCCTACAAAACATAAACACCCTTTGAAGACCAAAAGGCCTGTGTGAAAGGATGTCCACCCGTCAATAAATGGAAATTCCATATTTGAGATAACTGATAACTGATTGTCTGATGATCTGTGATCCTTTCCACCCAGTTCCATACATTCAAGGAGTTCAGAACTATGCCACCAAACCTAAAACTAAGATGTTTTCTACCAACCCCAGCAAATAGTAACTATTCTAGTCTATATCTATATATATATTAGTATCACTTAGGGCTGTTGCGGTGAGCATATTACCGCCACATCGCCGGTCACGAGTCATTAAGGCAGTCAAATTCCACATGACCGTTTAGTCACGGTAATTAGGCTTCTCCAAGCTTTTATGCTGCTGCTGCTGGTCATTAGTAGCCTGCCAAACTTGCTAACTGCCTGCTACTCAGCACTTTGTTGTCCCTCTAATCCCACTGACATCAATGCAAATGTAATCGAAAATCTAATCAAACACTTCATGAGAGCCCATGAGCTCCTGTTGCGCAACATTTCTATAGGCTATGCAATTGTACGAGAAAACAGAGTGATGGCCTCTACTAAAAAGAGTCCCATCAGCCTTCTATAGGCTAGGCCTACTGTATGTATTTCTCAACACTCCTAATATTAAGCAAATGGCTTATATTTACAACTGGAGTATAGCCTACTGTACCTGTCTGGCATGAAAATGAACCACGGGAAAAGCACCCTCCATTCGCTATTTTTTTGTGCATAGATGACATGTATTTTTTCCCGATGCCCCTGTTTCCATACAGGTGCATGATAATGGTTCATTCTATTCCAAAACAATTTTGCACATAAATGATTTAGTATATGTACGACTAGATTCAATTAAGAATAGTCTAATGGGTTACATATTATCACTTGTGACTTTTTTGAATCATTGTCACACACCTCATGTAGCCTAGGCCATAGGACTATTTCTTTTCATAAGGTTTGTATCACAACTAAAGTGTCCAAATAACTTCTTAAAATGAAGCACATTAATCCACTTTACAAGGGTTGTAGAGCCTAACTGGCATACATATGCAACGCACAAGTTTTAAGTTTGGGGAAGAAGATGCTCACCATAAAAATGCACCTTTACAATAAAATAATTACATGCATAATTGCATTTGCAGTTTATCAACATTTTAAGGGAAACGTTCTGATCTGTTGCGTCAGCCACATTGCGTAAAAAAGTCATTTTGATGCTAGTGGTAGCATTCATTTGGTAACTACCGCATCCCACAACTGTCCCAGACTATGTTTGGAATAAAAAAAAAATTGCACAGAATAGAATAGGTCGACTTTTAGTACAATGGGGAAACGTTCTGATCTGTTGCGTCAGCCACATTGCGTAAAAAAGTCATTTTGATGCTAGTGGTAGCGTTCATTTGGTAACTATCGCATCCCACAACTGTCCCAGACTATGTTTGGAATAAAAAAAAATTGCACAGAATAGAATAGGTCGACTTTTAGTACAATGGGGATAGTAGATTGGCATAGGCTAATGCTTTTGCTGTCTGTTAGGCCTGCTCATCTAGCTGGCTGATGAAAAGTACATTTGGACAGTTCTTCCAATATCTTCACAGTTGTGTCGCGGACGTGTCTATCTTCACTGGTACAGAAGAAGTCGGAGGTTTTCATACACCTTAGCCAAATACATTTAAACTCAGTTTTTCACAATTCCTGACATTTAATCCAAGTAAAAATTCCCTGTCTTAGGTCAGTTAGGATCATCACTTTATTTTAAGAATGTGAAATATCAAAATAATAGTAGAGAAAATGATTTATTTCAGCTTTTATTTCTAACATCACATTCCCAGTGGGTCAGAATTTTACATACACTCAATGAGTGTTTGGTAGCATTGCCTTTAAATTGTTTTACTTGGGTCAAACGTTTTGAGTAGCCTTCCACAAGCTTCCCACACTAAGTTGGGTGAATTTTGGCCCATTCCTTCTGACAGAACTGGCGTAACTGAGTCAGGTTTGTAGGCCTCCTTGCTCACACACGCAGACGACACCATTCTGTATACCTCTGGCCCTCTTTGGACACTGTGTTAACAAACCTCCAGATGAGCTTCAAAGCCATACAACTCTTCTTTAGTGGCCTCCAACTGCTCTTAAATACAAGTAAAACTAAATGCATGCTCGATACCGATACCGATCGCTGCCCACATCTGCCCACTCGTCCAGTATCACTTCTCTGGACGGTTCTAACTTAGAATATGTGGACAACTACAAATATCTAGGTGTCTGGTTAGACTGTAAACTATCCTACCAGACTCACATTAAGCATCTTCAATCCAAAATTAAATCTAGAATCGGCTTCCTATATCGCAACAAAGCATCCTTCACTCATGCTGCCAAACATACCCTCGTAAAACTGACCATCCTACCGATCCTCGACTTTGGCGATGTCATTTACAAAATAGCCTCCAACACTCTACTCAACAAATTGGATGCAGTCTATCACAGTGCCATCTGTTTTGTCACCAAGGCCCATATACTACCCACCACTGCGACCTGTATGCTTTCGTTGGCTGGCCCTTGCTTCATACCCGTCGCCAAACCCACTGGCTCCAGGTCATCTACAAGTCTCTGCTAGGTAAAGCCCCGCCTTATCTCAGCTCACTGGTCACCATAGCAGCACCCACCTGTAGCACTCGCTCCAGCAGGTATATCTCACCGGTCACCCTCAAAGCCAATTCTTCCTTTGGCCGCCTCTCCTTCCAGTTCTCTGCTGCCAATGACTGGAACGAACTGCAAAAATCACTGAAGCTGGAGACCCATATCTCCCTCACTAGCTTTAAGCACCAGCTGTCAGAGCAGCTCACAGATCACTGCACCTGTACATAGCCCATCTGTAAATAGCCCATCCAACTACCTCATCCCCAAACAGTATTTATTTATTTATCTTGCTCCTTTGCACCCCAGTATCTCTACTTGCACATTCATTGTCACGTTCTGACCTTTATTTCCGTTGTTTTGTATTTATTTAGTATGGTCAGGGCGTGAGTTGGGTGGGCAGTCTATGTTTGTTTTTCTATATTTTGGGGCATTTCTATGTTTTCGGCCTAGTATGGTTCTCAATCAGAGGCAGGTGTCATTAGTTGTCTCTGATTGAGAATCATACTTAGGTAGCCTGGGTTGCACTGTTTGTTTGTGGGTGATTGTCTATGTTGATGGCTTGTTTCAGCACAGTCCATATGATTAGCTTCACGGTTGTTATTTTGTTTACTGGTTTTGTATAGTTTTCAGTGTTCACTACTTTCTTTATTAAAGTTTGACCATGGACACTTACCACGCCGCGTATTGGTCCTCAGATCCTTTTCGCCTCTCCTCTTCAGATGAAGAGGAGAACGACCGCGACGTTCATCTTCTGCACATCTACCATTCCAGTGTTTAATTTCTATATTGTAATTACTTCGCCACCATGGCCTGTTTATTGCCATACCTCCCTTATCCTACCTCATTTGCACACACTGTATATAGACTTTTTCTACTGTATTATTGACTGTATGTTTGTTAATTCCGTGAGTAACTCTGTGTTGTTGTATGTGTCGAACCGCTTTGCTTAATCTCGGCCAGGTCGCAGATGTAAATGAGAACTTGTTCTCAACTAGCCAACCTGGTTAAATAAAGGTGAAATTAAAATGTTAAAAAAATAATAATAAACACGCTTTTTCAGTTCTGCCCACAAATTGTCTATAGGACTGAGGTCAGGGCTTTGTGATGGCCACTCCAATACTTTGACTTTGTTGTCTTAAGCCATTTTGACACAACTTTGGAAGCATGCTTGGGGTCAATATCCATTTGGAAGACTTGTGACCAAGCTTTATCTTCCTGACTGATGCCTTGATGTTGCTTCAATATATCCATGTAATTTTCTTTCCTCATCATGCCATCTATTTTGTGAAGCGCACCAGTCCCTCCTGCAGCAAATCACCCCCACAACATGATGCTGCCACCCCCGTTCTTCACAGTTGGGATGGTGTTCTTCGGCTTGCAAGCCGACCCCCTTTTTCCTCCAAACATAACGATGGTCATTATGGCCGAACAGTTCTAATTTTGTTTCATCAGACCAGAGGACATTTCTCCAAAAAGTATGATCTTTGTTCCCAATGTGCAGTTGCAAACTGTAGTCTGTTTTTTATGGCGGTTTTGGAGCAGTGGCTTCTTCCTTGCTGAGCGGCCTTTCAGGTTATGTCGATATAGGACTTGTTTTACTGTGGATATAGATACTTTTGTACCCGTTTCCTCCAGAATTTTCACAAGGTCCATTGCTGTTGTTCTGGGATTGATTTGTACTTTTTGCATCAAAGTACGCACCAAATCTCTAGGAGACAGAACGCGTCTCCTTCCTGAGCTGTATGACAGCTGCGTGATCCCATGGTGTTTATTCTTGCGTACTATTATTTGTACAGATGAACATGGTACCTTCAGGTATTTGGAAATTGCTCCCAAGGATGAACCAGACTTGTGGAGGTCTACAATTTTTTTCTGAGGTCTTGGCTGGTTTCTTTAGATTTCCCCATGATGTCAAGCAGAGAGGCACTGGGTTTGAAGGTAGGCCTTGAAGGTAGACCTCCAATTGACTCAAATGATGTCAATTGGCCTATCAGAAGCCTCTAAAGCCATGACATCTTTTTCTGGAATTTTCCAAGCTGTTTAAAGGCACAGTCAACTTCGTGTATGTAAGCTTCTGACCCAATGAATTGTGATATAATGAATTATAAGTGAAATAATCTGTCTGTAAACAATTGTTGGAAATATTACTTGTGTCATGCACAATGTAGATGTCCTAACCGACTTCCCAAAACTATAGTTTGTTGACAAGACATTTGTGGGGTGGTTGAAAAACTTGTTTTAATGACTCCAACCTAAGTGTATGTAAACTTCCAACTTCAACTGTAGCCTGTCACAGTTTCTGTGTTATTTGTTGTTGTTTCCTTAGGGTACCACTGGAGGGCACCCTTATCCTGTTTTCTACTTTCCAGGTTACCCTAATTATTACTTATTGGATTCACCTATGTTTAATTCCCTTCTCTGTTCACCTGGTTGCCTTGTTATTTAGGTTCCTCAATTGGCCTGTATCTTTGCTTAGGTGTCATGTTTTATTAGTGTGCTCTTTGTGATTGCCTTATTTCTGTTAAGACTAAGTTAAAGTTTTGGATTTACCCTCACCTCTGCTTATTGTGTTTCTCTGCGCCTCTGTTCGAGTTCGTACTAGCACTAATGTTACAGTAGACCTACAATGGACCCAGCAGAGATTTCTCAGTCGTCCGAGGAACATTCGGAACTCCACCATTTATGGTCGGCTCTCACCTACCATGGAACTATGTTTGGTTGCCATGAGGCGCAGCTGCAGACATTGTCGGATGATTCAAGAACTCTGCTCTGCAGACAAGACAGGCGGGAGCAATGGCTGTTGCACGTGTGGCTGTTCCTAATCCCCCACTCCCGACCAGCTCAGGTTCTTCCTTCCTTCGGGAGCCTCGTCTCCCGGCAACGGAACGATTTGAGGGGCATCCTGGGTAGTGTCGTGGGTTCCTGCTTCAATGCTCGCTGGCCTTCAAGCTACAGGCATCAAGGTTTCCCACTGAGAGTTCCAGTGTGGCATAAGTCGTCCCCTTGCTCTCAGGGCGGGCTCTGGACTGGTTCACAGCCATATAGGACCAGCAATCAGACATTTGTTTTAATTGGCAAAGCTTCACCCAGGAGATGAAGAGGGTTTTTGATCACCCCATCAGTGGCAGGAACGCTGCCCGAAGACTCATTGCGCTTCGGCAGGGCAGCCGGAGCATAGCTGATTACGACATTGACTTTCCGACGCTCGCCGATTAGAGTGCTGTGAATACAGAGGCACTTCACTCAGCCTTTCTGAAAGGACTCAGCAAGGTTCTCAAGGATGAACTGGCTTCCCGGGACAACCCTGACACTCTGGATGAGCTTATCGTTCTGGCCATCAGGATTGACAACCGGCTTCGGGACTTAGTCGTGAGAGGACGGAGGGGTTCCGAGTTGTTTCCAGTGTTTCGAGTTCCGCTGAGGGAGTCGATCTTTCCTTACGCTGTGTCAGCTTGTCCTGTGGTTCTCCTTCATATCCTTCAGAAGAGCCGATGCAATTGGGACCCACAAGACTTTCCACTCTGGAGAGAAGGTGCAGGATTAACGAGCAACGTTGTCTTTACTGTGTACAGTCTGGACATTTCCATGCCTCCTGTCCCAAGCTGACGGGAAACTGGATGACTCATCAGTAGACAGTAATACTGGTGAGTCAGATACATTCTCCAGCTGCCGCCACGGTACGCAGCTTGCTTCTGGCCAACCTCCGTCTGGGATGGAATCCTTCATGCCAGTCCACCTGCCAGCAACTCTCTCCACATCTTTCCGGCACTGCTCGTCTGGAGGCTTCCGATTCTCCTGTTCCCCCAGCTGGAGATGACAAGCCTGATCTTTCCCGCGTACCACGGGATTACTGGGATCCCTGGGAACCCAATTTTTCAGTTTTTGATTTGTTAAAAAAGTTTGAAATATCCAATAAATGTCGTTCCACTTCATGATTGTGTCCCACTTGTTGTTGATTCTTCACAAAAAAACACCCAAATGGACATTATAAGTACGGTGTCATGGCATTTGGACTTAATAATGCTCCAGCCATTTTCCAGGCCCTGGTTAATGATGTGCTGCGCAACTTTCATGTTTGTTGTACCTGGATGACATCCTCATCTTCTCTAGGTCCATGGTTGAACACATCCAACATGTTTGCCAGGTTCTTCAAAGACTCCTCTCTCACCACTTGTTCATGAAGGCTGAAAAGTGTGAGTTTCACGTTCCTCAGATCTCCTTCCTGGGGTACATCATATCTCAGGGCTGTGGACGGATGGACTCCCAAAAGGTAGGAGCGGTGGTCAACTAGCCCAGTGTTTTTTCTTCTAATTTCTACCTGAAATTTGTGAGAGACTTTAGTTCTGTGGCTGTGCCATTGACAGCGCTCACCAACGGCTCGGCTGGGCATGTAAGCTGGACCTTGCTGCTACAAAGGCATTCCAGGACCTGAAACGCCAATTTTCTTCTGCACCCATTCTAGTTCATGTGGAGCCTTCTCTTCCCTTCGTGGTAGAGGTGGATGCCTCTGACGTTGGCATGGGTGTGGTTCTGTCTCAGCACTCGGCAACAGACCTGAAGCTTCATCCCTGTGCCGCCTTCTCCAGGCGTCGCAGTCCAGCAGAGCGGAACTATGATGTTGGCAATTGGGAGCTTCTTGCGGTCAAACTGGCTTTGGAGGCGTGGCGGAACTGCTTGGAGTGTTTGGAACATCCCTTTACGGTTTGTACTGACCACAAGAACCTGGACTACAACCAGGAGGCTAAATGCCTCATTCCCGACAGGCTCGTTGGGCTCTTCTCTTCACTCGGTTCAGATTCACGTTATCTTACCGTCCGGGATCTAAGAATCTGAAGCCGGATGCCCTTTCTCGTCAGTTCCCCAGCTCCAGTGAGGATAGGCCACTTGGCTCCATCATCCTCAGGCCACTTATCCTCGTGCTGGTGTCCTGGGGTATAGAGACTGTGGTGATGGAGGCGCAAGGTAGGGAGACAGTTCCTGACGGCTGTCTAACAGACTTTTTGTTCCTCTTGAGGCATGGTCCAAGGTACTTCAGTGGGCTCACTCGTCACGTCTCAGCTCTCATCTAGGAGGGCAGCAAACGCTATATTTTCTCAGGTTCCTCAGTTGGCCTGTATCTTTGCTCAGGACTCATGTTTTATTAGTGTGCTCTTGTGCGGTTGCCTTGTTTCTGTCATTAAGACTCTAAGTAAAAGATCTGGGTTTACCATTACCTCTGCTTGCTGTGTTTCTCTGCACCTAGGTTTGAGTTCGTACTAGCACTATTGTTACAGTACTGTGAGAAAGACCCGATCACGTGATGGAGAGCCATGTGAGTGAGAGATGCTTTAGAGCGTACAGCACTCAGGGAGAAGGGCACAATCGCCACAGGCATGTATTTTTTTAGGGTGCATTACGGCCACACAAAGAGGATGCCGCCGTGAAATTCTAGGCATTATCGAGTGCTTGTCAAAGTGTGGATGAGGGACCGCTCAAGTCTTTCTCGCAACTTTTTTCAAATCATCATGCAGCCTTACAGTGTATTAAAACATATAGCCCAACGTTTGTAGAACAACTAAAGTTACATTAATAACTCTAAATTAACCATATAGGAATAACTATTTCTTTGTTAACCGCTCAACACAGAATAGCTGCATGTGTGCATTCCCTCAAATCGTTTGGAGAAAAATTCAGCTTTGTTCAATTGTTCATCTTCATACTATAAAATAAAATTCTTCATACTATAAAATAATGCCATGGAATTCAAAGCAAATCTTGCCTGCTAAATGAACTAGTCTAACCCACAGCCATTTGGCATAGCCAGATCAGGACCTAACATAAGGACGACTCAGTATGCTATTCTGTTCTTCTGAAATAGTATGCTATTCTGTTCTTCTTCATGTCATGCTTCTTTAGACCTGTCTAAATTAAATAATGGATTTGTTACATTTATTATTAAACTTTTTAAAATGTACTGTAGATGTTCCAAAGGTCTGTGTTAATTAACGGTCAATTAACGTGATACTGACAGTTATTTGCTTGACAGGCTGAAAAAAATGTGTGAACACCACAGCCCTATTATCACTGCATTGTTGGGAAAGAGCTCAAAGTAAGAATTTCACTGCACTGTTCACTGTACTCTGTTCCTGTGCACGTTGCGAATAAACTTTTCAACTCGAAACACACACACATTTAGCCCCCCAACCACTTTCCCACTTCTCTTTCCTTTGCTGCGGCGGTCTTCCTTGCTAATCCATTATGAATCAATTACCCTCCACACTGTCTGGGCTCTCAGGTTCTTTAATATTTCCTTTTCACCCAATTACAACTCTGCTTGCTGTGGAGGTGACGTCCTGTCTCTTCTCCCTTTCTCTGCAGGTTTCTTTCAGGCACCTATAGGTTTTATAATCAGCATCCTCTGCCCCAGTCCTAGCCATCACCCATAAGGGACAATACGTTTTTTTTTTTAAAGGATCCTGAATTAGCAGTTAGAGACAACTTCTACCTGAAGTTGTTCACTCATAGTCCTGGGGACCCACGAGGTATGAAGGATTTTGTTGCAACCCAGTACTAACTCACCCGATTCAATCAACTTTTCGACTAAGCCCTTGATTTGCTAACTCAGTGCCGGGCTGGAACAAGAACCTGCACACTATGTGGGTCCCTAGGAACTGGATTGAAGAACACTGATCTACTTTATGCCATTAGTCTCTATCTGACATTCTTCATACCCCTCCCATCCCAGTTTCCCCATGAAGTGCTGATGCCAGAGCCATTAACTTTTGATTAGGAGTGCTACAGCTACAATAAGCACTCTGAAACTCTCCCACCTTCTCTGTCAATGCTAGAGGAGGAGTTCCTCTCCAGTGGGAGCCCAGACCTTCCAACACAGCCTTCTCTATCAAGGCATCCTTTTGGTTTCAGGACAAGGGTATATATTTAGACTGTGACTCAGCAGCCTAAAGCAATGATTTTCTGCTCTTCACTGGTGGATGAAGTAGCATACATTAGCCTGGTCCCAGATGTGTTTAAAGGGCTGCAAAGCCAACTCATATGGTCGTTGTTATTGTTTGGCATGACAATGACCACAGTATACATAACACAAGCAGATCTGGGACCAAGCTAGCGATCAGTCCTGGAGTAATCCTCTGCTAGTATTCATTATCACATCTTTAGATTTAATTACAGAGGCAAGAGAGGGAGGGGAGGACAGTATAATTATAAATACTTATTTTTCCTCTGTATTCTCCTGAAGAGAAGGCCAGAGCCTAGCTTTCAGGGGACGGGTTCTGCACTGTAACTGGCCAACTGATTTTTTTACCACCACCCAACTGCTAAATAGGTACATGTTGCCATGTTCCTATTCAGCAGTGCCATGTTAAGTCTGTGAGACGTGAAAGGGTTCTATGTTATTCCTCCACAGGATTCAATGTGTTGTTATGAACGAAGGCGGGAGCTGGACTGGGGTCTCATACATGACAAATGTGGTGCCGTGGTAAAAAAGAGTGACTTCACGAGAGTGCTAAAATGTATAGGGCAGGTCGTAAGAAAGCATAGGGGAAGACTAAGCAAGGCTGTATACACAACAATTCTTCCCCTAAGCACAGCCAATTACAGTACACATACAATCTCATTTGTGAGCCTCTATATTGGACATATTAACAAAAATGCCAATACTTTATGATTAAAGGATATGTATAGATTATAATCTTTAGTCTGTAATGTCTATAGATTACAGTCTCCGTGACAACTGTTTTATAAAACATGTTCATACTGTACTGAGTAAGCTATTATCAGACAGATATGTTTCCAAAACACTGATATGCTTGAAAAATGGGCTTGTTTTAAATTACCAAGGTGTAGGATCCTCTCTTTTCTAAAGGTGTTATTAACATTGCTAAGCATAGTATGAACTACCTTTTGAGAGGGATCGTTCTGTGCTTTTTGCACATTGCCCAGTAGGCCTAAACACCCATTGAGGTAAACAAAGTTATCATGACAATGGAAACAAGTGTTCAAAGAGTTCCACTTGGCAATCATAACACGAGTGACCAAAAGGTTAACACTCAATCAACATCCCTTCTGATGCAATGAAAAGAAACTCTGTAAAATGTCTGTCCAATTCTACCAATTAGACTTTGATTCATACTGTGGGAATGTTAGAGTTGAAACCCTTTAAACCTTGAACAAGAGAGCGAGAGAGAAAGAGAATGAGTGAAGACAGAAAGAAAGAGAAGTGAGTAAGAGAGAGAGAGAGAGACCATTGATTTGACAGAACTTCTTGAGTGTAGTCTGGCCCAGGAGTGGGAAGGTGAACTGAAAGGCTCTGGAGCAACGAACCGCCCTTGCTGTCTCTGCCTGGCCGGTTCCCCTCTTTCCACTGGAATTCTCTGCCTCTAACCCTATTACAGGGGCTGAGTCACTGGCTTACTGGGGCTCTCTCATACCGTCCCTGGGAGGGGGGCGTCACCTGAGTGGGTTGAGTCACTGATGTGATCATCCTGTCTGGGTTGGCGCCCCCCCCTTGGGTTGTGCCGTGGCGGGGATCTTTGTGGGCTATACTCAGCCTTGTCTCAGGATGGTAAGTTGGTGGTTGAAGATATCCCTCTAGTGGTGTGGGGGCTGTGCTTTGGCAAAGTGGGTGGGGTTATATCCTTTCTGTTTGGCCCTGTCCGAGGGTGTCCTCGGATGGGGCCACAGTGTCTCCTGACCCCTCCTGTCTCAGCCTCCAGTATTTCTGCTGCAGTAGTTTATGTGTCGGGGGGCTAGGGTCAGTTTGTTATATCTGGAGTACTTCTCCTGTCCTATTCGGTGTCCTGTGTGAATTTAAGTGTGCTCTCTCTAATTCTCTCTTTCTCTCTTTCTTTCTCTCTCTCGGAGGACCTGAGCCCTAGGACCATGCCTCAGGACTACCTGACATGATGACTCCTTGCTGTCCCCAGTCCACCTGGCCGTGCTGCTGCTCCAGTTTCAAATGTTCTGCCTTATTATTATTGGACCATGCTGGTCATTTATGAACATTTGAACATCTTGGCCATGTTCTGTTATAATCTCCACCCGGCACAGCCAGAAGAGGACTGGCCACCCCACATAGCCTGGTTCCTCTCTAGGTTTCTTCCTAGGTTTTGGCCTTTCTAGGGAGTTTTTTCAAGCGACCGTGCTTCTACACCTGCATTGCTTGCTGTTTGGGGTTTTAGGCTGGGTTTCTGTACAGCACTTTGAGATATCAGCTGATGTACAAAGGGCTATATAAATACATTTGATTTGATTTGATTGGTGCCACACTAAGTCTCCAACTCTGAACGGGCAAAGTCTCTCTTTCTCTGTCTTTCTTTTTATGAGCGTATGCTCTAGTTCACAAGCACAGGCACAAGGAAGTAACACACCAAGGACTTCATTCAGGCAGATGAGGAAAGACAAGTTGTATTCACTCACTGCTAAGTACAGAACTGTCACGCCTGCTCCCACTCTCTCTCTGGCGCTCGAGGGCGCCAGACCACCTATCATTACGCACACCTGTCCCCTTCGTTAAGCGCACCAGTGCCTCATTGGACCCACCTAAAATCATTATTTGATTGCCTCACCTTTATCTGTCTGTTTACTCTGTTGCATTCCTTTGTCAGCATTGATGTTGTTACTTTGTCCCCTTTCCAGATGCTGTACCTCTCCTGTTTCATATCCGTTATTTATTAAATATTCTCCCTGTATCTGCTTCCTGTCTCCAGCATCAACCCTCATAGAATACAGACACCAAAATTGGAAGCTTCAGGGAGGCCTTGTTTCTTGTTGGTGCCGTCGTCGATGGAAGCGGGGGTGCCTCAACTAGCTTGTCGGGCTTGGTAGACAAAGGACAGGGGTGGGGCCAGCTCAAGATCGGGAACCTCAGAGTGGGCCCACGTCCATACAGTCGATAACTACACTCATGAAAATGCTAATACTTTGAACATGAACAACCACTCATTTGAAAAGAAATTACAATTTACATATTTACAAGTGTATGCCTTTGTTGTCTCTCTGCGATTGCCAGTCCGTCTGCTGGATAGTCAGTCGACAGAAAGTCTCTGGTTTATCCACCAGAGATCAAAGTATTTCGTAGGTGTAGCTTCTTATAATGGATACGTTAGAGTACCATTCGGAAATGTTCTTGAGAATGTATCTTTCGGAGTACCATTGTTCTTAGATCAGATGCGTTTGCCAGACTAAAGTGTTTAAACAGCTGCAGACTGTAATTGGTCTTTAGTTTGTAGATTTCTTCACCATTTCAGTGTGGGGATGCTCTCCATGTTCTCTGGTCTTGTCCTTTGGAAGAGTTGTAGTTTAAACCATTTTGCAACATCCGGCTCACGCCTTTTTACGCTACTGCTACTCTCTGTTCATCATATATGCATAGTCACTTTAACCATACTCACACGTACATACTACCTCAATAAGACTGATTAACCGGTGTCTGTATATAGCCTTGCTACTCTTATTTTCAAATGTGTTTTTACTGTTTTATTTCTTCACTTACCTACACACACATACTTTTTTTTCTCTGCACTATTGGTTAGAGCCTGTAAGTTAGCATTTCACTGTAAGGTCTACCTACACCTGTTGCATTCGGCGCACGTGACAAATAAACTTTGATTTGATTTGATTAGTCTGCTTGGAATATAGAGTGGTATCCATTCCAACGTGGGGACATTCGTTCTCCCTTCGTTCTCTTGACTCTATTTAAACCATTTCAACATGTAGTGACAGCTCCATGCTTTCTGGTCTAATGTACATTTTGTCACGAGTCCTTTATATTAACTCTGTGGAAAGGGGCATTCCATGACGTATGGGTATAATGTTTGTGCTCACAGGGGCGTGGCCACTGTCTGATCATAAGTTACTAGGAAAAGCAATTCTCATTTAGAAGACAAAGACCACATTGTTATCTTTCCAAAAGTATTCTCATGCTTAATCATTTATTTTATACAACATTCAGATGCAAACCCCATAATTGAGAAGTGTATACAAACAAAGCTACAGTAATCTGTGTCTCCTGTCTTTCATGAGGTCACCAAATGAAACAAACTCGACATGACTGTTCCTTAAGTGTCCACGGACCGGTCCACATACTCAAAAATATTGTTTAATTCTCCAATTTTGGGGATGTAGGAGTTTTGTCAGGAGAAGATCCTTTGTCTCACTGTGAAATCCTCTCTCCCTATACTGCATGTCCAAAAGGCGACTATGATCCTCCCCTAAGGACGATCATGACAGCAGACTCAGGACAACTGAGCTTTGGAGAAATACGCAGATCTAAAGAGGAGTCCATAATTTGCTTTCTAATGATCATGATCTTTTTCTACATTGTAGATGCAAATGTGAATACTTAAAAAAAAATCTACAACAAAGATGTCAGGGATGCAATCAATTATTTTTCTGTTTTACACAGTCCTGAACTTTGTGACATTAGTCCAGGAGTTTGGAGATGCTGCTTGAGGTGCATTCCTACAGAGATCTTCCCATGGGGACAAGAAGTGGGCCAGAGGCTTTAGCCCAAAGTTTGAGGCTGAGTAACCAGAGGTGTGAACTTGAATCACATGACTTGGACTCGAGTCAGACTCGAGTTACAAATATGATCGACTTTGACTTTAACACCAATGACTCGTGACTTGACTTGGACTTGAGCCTTTTGACTCGACCTGACTTGATACCCTCCCCAAGCCCAAATATAAAAATGATGCTATTAAGAAAAGTGTGCAGCGCTTCAACTCTTCATTTAACAGATTACAGTTTGAATCGGACAGCAGCCAATCAAATTGTGCCAGCTGAGAAAAAGCTGTGCGTAGCAGTGCAGAGGAACGTCAGCAGGTGAATTCAGATGGAGCCCTTGGAAAGATGCTACCCAACATTATTATTTTCGGATATAAAGACGACGCTGTATCAACAAAAATCGGATTGCAACTTGCAAAACATGCGGGAAGAAAATGACAGACGGAGGCGCAACAATTTCCAACTTGGTTCGACATTTGAAGCTGCACAAAGAACGGTAAGTCGTGGCAAATATAGCTGACAGCTATATATTTTATATATATATTGGGAATTAATGAAGTATGAAATAAGACAAACAGCCATGAAGAGAGGTAAAGAAATTGCTGAACTTAAAAGATTGAGGGAACTTAACGTGTTAAGGAAATCCCTTCTCTAATCTCTATGGAGGACCTTGATGAAGAGGGAAAGGGTCAGTTATTTTCTTTACAACTAGAAATGGACCAAGTGTATGAAGAGAAAGCAAAAGGGGCATTTGTAAGATCAAGAAGGAGATGGTTGGAGGAAGGTGAAAAAAATACAAAATACTTTTACAATTTAGAAAGAAAGAATTCTGAATTTACATCTATTCATAAGCTCAATATGGATGGCGAAGAAAATGAAAACCCCAAATATATTTCAAAATATGTTTCAGAATTCTATGGTAACCTTTATGGTAACCTTTATTCCAGTGATGCCTGTTCTACTAGTGACATTTCTGCCTTTCTAGACTCTGTCAAAGACTGTGCAAAATTCATAGATGGAAGACTTCCAAAAGTCTTGTGATTAAATTATTTATATTAATGAAATAAAAAATATTATCGGCAAGTTAAAAGAGAACAACCCTCCAGCGAATGATGGCATTATCAGTGAATTCTATAAATATTTTCAGGAGGATATTATTGAATTTATATTTCATGTTTTTAAGGAGGCAATTGATTTAGGGGTCCTGCCTGTTTCCATGACACAGGGCCTAATTTCTGTAATACCCAAACCAAACAAAGATTCTATGATGTTAGACAATTGGAGACCAATCACATTAATGAACAATGATGGAAAGATACTTACATCCATCTTTGCAGAAAGACTTAAAAAAGATCTTGACCAGATCATTGATGATACCCAGTCTGGTTTTATGAAGGGCAGACATATATGTAATAATATTCGACTAGTATTGGACTTGATAGACTACAATGAGCACATTATAGAAGATAGCTTTATTTTATTTGTAGACTTTTACAAGGCATTTGATACAGTTGAGCATAATTTTATTTTTGAGACACTTCGATTTTTTGTTTTTTGTCAATATTTTCAAAGTGTAATTAAGACACTTTACAATAATAGTAACAGCTCTGTTAAATTATCCCATGGAACTTCACAAAGATTTGACATTAGACGTGGAATTAAACAAGGATGCCCAATTTCTCCTTTCTTATTTTTATTGGTCACAAGTTATGGCACTTCATATACATAAGGACAGTTTTAAGGGTATTTAGATACAAGACAAAGAGATCAAATGTTCACAGTAGGCTGACGACACCACCATTTTAAAAAAAGATCATAATGAAGTCAAGAAACCGATTGAGTGTATTAATGCCTTCACACATGTATCAGGTTTATCTCTGAACATTAGGAAATGTTAATTAATTGTGTTGAAAAAATTTGACTTAAACTCAGTATGCAATATCCCTGTAAAAGATGTGATCACATATCTTGGTACTAAAACAAAGATCAGAAAGAAAGGGCCAACTTAAATGTCTCTCCTATTGTAGAGAAAATTGGAAAGAGATTTAACTCCTGGTTATTAAGAGATCTTTCTTTATCTGGATGTGTTCTTTTATCACAGCCTGAAGGTCTGTCCAGATTAGTTTATACCTCCCTTGCCTTGGATGTTCCTCTGTCAGTAACTAAAATGGTTGATACTAAATTATTTAACTTCATATGGAGGAATAAACCTCATTATTTAAGAAAAGCGGTAATATGTAGCACCCAAGGTGAGTGCTCTGGATATTAAAACCTCTAATATAATATTTAAGATTAAATGGATACAAAACTATTTAAGAAATAAGGATTGCATCTGGAATATCATCCCTAATTTAATATTCCAACAAATTGGTGGTCTAGAAATCTTACTCAAATGCAACTTTGATATGGGTAAAATCCTTATAAAGCTTGCAAACTTTCATAAACAAGTACTTCTAACTTGGAACCTCATGTACAAACACAATTTTTCCCCTCATAGGTATACAATCTGGAATAATAAAGACATAAAATACAAAAACAAGTCTTTGTTTTTCCAGACCTGGTTTGACAACAACATTATTTGGGTTAAAAAATGATTGAATAATGATGGACAACTACATGATTATTCAGAATTTATTAGAACACACAATGTTACATTCAGTCTTGAGGAGCATCAAATTGTTGTTGTCAGAGCTGTCCCTAAAGGTGCTATTCTTCTTTTAGGAGAATATAACAGTACTCCAAGTGCAACTGTTGAGGATTTTGTAGCCTCAATACAACTAGAAGGAATTGACATTTTAAACTATAAATGTAATAACATGTATATAAGGAAACTATGTCAATATGTTACTATTCCCTCTGCTAAAATGTACTTGAATGCAGCCCTAGGACAAGAGAACTGGAACAAAGTTTCATTGTTATCTGGTAAATATTGCATATCTAATAAGGTGAAAGAAGTATCATACACACTCATTCATAGAATCTACCCTGTAAAGACCTTTATTATACACAGATTTAAAATAGCTAATGATAACAAATGTGTATTTTGTGATTGTGACCCAGAGACTCTTGACCATTTATTTTGGGACTGCTCTTATGTCAGAAGATTTTGGTGTGAGTTAGAAGATTTTATTTTCAAAGAAACAACTATTAATGTTAATTTGAAATATGTTTTATTTTGAACCAAATGATATGGACCCTGATTTAACTTTCATTGTAAATGTGTTTATCTTTCATGGAAGATTCTTTGTCCATAAAATGAAGTGGGCAGAGAACAAACCCCTTTTCACATGATTTAAGATAGAATTGAAATATTATTTTGAAATGATCATTAAATGTAAAAACAAAAAAGCAATACGCACCATAAAAGTATTTAACAAATTGAAAATGAATCTTGATATGTAATACCCCTGTCTGTTAGGATTATGTACTCTTGTTTGTATATCTGTTTTTTTGTATTTGTTGTGTTCATAATTAAAAATATATATAAAAAAATCAAATAAAAGATTTTCATCACAACGCAAAAAAAATAAAAAAAGACAGCTATATATTTTATTACTTTGCTAGTGTATCATGTAGGATAACGTAACCTTAAATCAATGAGCCTCCACACAGTCAGTCAGTGCGGGAACGTGATCATTGCACCCAAGATTGAGGTACAGCTAACTAGGCAGTTGGTAGCCTAAATCCTGCCTGATTTTACTGCTGTTCCTAAAACCATTGACATACGTTAGCCTACTGTAACCACACAGTGTGTGTGTGTGATTTTGTACAAGTCTACATCGCCCGATTGCGCCCCATAGCGATCCTCGATAGTCGATCACTATTGGGGGGGTGGGGGGGTCTTTCTCATGGCTACCCATGTATTTCCATTGAAATATAACGTTTATTTGGAAAGTTATATATATATATATATATATATATATATATATATATATATATATATATATATATATATATATATTTAAAAGCATTCATGATTTGCATAAATATAATATACTAACTATTACTCTTGTTAAAAATATGAAATGGTATTGCATTTGGTGAAGAGCACATTATGACTTGTTTAGGACTCGAAACTCAAAGTTTAGGAGTTGAGACTTGACTTGATACTTGGCAGTCCTGACTTGAGACTTGACTCGGACTTGCCTGTCTTGACTTGGGACTTAACTTGGGACTTGAGTGCTAAGACTTGAGAGTTTCTTGTGACTTGTAAAAGAAGGACTTGGTCCCACCTCTATGAGTCACTGAGTTAAATGACTTTGTGAACTACATTCACACTATGATACTGTTGTTTCAGGCCTTAATCCTCGTCCTAGATATACTGTTACACAGTGAATGGGTCTATAGACAATCCCAATCACAGTCTGGATTCCACATTGCCCCTGGTGACACAAACATGTCAGAGAAAAGAAACCCAGCTAACAATTCTAGGGACAGAGAACATTTTTGTATTGTTACCAGTAATGTTCCCCTGATGTTTGAGTGTCCAGTTTTTTGTTAGTTGGGGGAACATTCTATGTATGTTAACAAAAACCTCCTTAGAACCTATTTAGCATGTTTTGGAGTGAGAGTTAGGAGAACATTTCCTTAATGTCAAACAAAACGTACCCAGAACGTGCTTACCATTTTCTCAGATTAAATATATACATTTTCTAGACACGTTTCATGGGAACGTTGCAAGAACATTCATGTGTTCAAGTACATTTAAAACATAAGGCATTCTGTCATGGTCAGGGTATATGCAACAGTTTGGGCCACCTGGCTCATTGCAAACTGTGTGAAGACCGTAATTAATTTGCCAGACTTTTATATAATTATGACATGACATTAAAGGTTGTGCAATGTAACAGCAATATTTAGACTTAGGGTTGCCACCAGCTTTCATATGTTCTCATGTTCTGAGCAAGGAACTTAAACATTAGCTTTTTTGCACGGCACATATTTCACTTTTACTTTATTCCTCAACACTGTTTTTTGCATTATTTAAACCAAATTGAACATGTTTCAATATTTATTTGAGACTAAATATATTTTATTTATGTATTATTTTAAGTTAAAGTTAGTGTTCATTGTTCATTCAGTATTGTTGTCATTGTCATTATTACAAATATATATATTAAAAAAATTTAAATAAAAAAAATTTGGCCGATTAATCAGTATGGGCTTTTTTTGGTCTTCCACTAATCGGTATCGGAGTTGAAAAATCAGAATCGGTCGACCTCTCGTCCTGAGGTCCTCCTTTTTTGTGTGTAAATGGTTTCAGCACGGCCTGTGAGTCCAGATCGCAGGCCCGACTGTTTTCTATACTGAGTATTGCCAACCCAGACAGTCTTTCCTGAGACATGCGAGAGATGCGTGCCAAGATACTGTATACCAGAGATAAGGGGCTTTTGATATTCTCATGAACACGATGGATTATTGTAACGGTCGTCGTATGAAGAAGGTGAGGACCAAGATGCAGCGTGGTAAGTGTTCATCATTATTTTAATAAACTGGACACTAAATACAACAAGGAACAAATTTGAGTGATTTTAGTCCGGCACGTGTGGTGTGCAGGTACAGGACGCACTGGGCTGTGCAGACACAGTGTGCAGCGTCGACGCAGGATATCCTGGCCCGAGGAGACGCACTGGAGGTCTGGAGAGCAGGGCTGGCACCGTCCGTCCTGGCTGGATCCTCACCCTAGCCTGGCAGATGCGGGGAGCTGGGATGTAGCGCACCGGGCTAAGAATAGTCCTGGAGACACCGTGCGCTCCACCGCATAACACGGTGCCTGACCAGTACGATGCCCGCCATGGTAAGCACGTCTTGGAGAGCTGTAGCGCCGAGCTGGCACAGGACGTGCAGGGCTAGGGAGGCGCACAGGAGGCCTGGTGCGTGGGGCTGGCACAGTCTTCACCAGACGGCTAGCACGCACCTCAGGACGAGTATGGAGAGCTGACTCAAGTGACATCAAATCCCGGACACGCTCCGTCGGGCGGATGTCGTGCACCAACATAGCAACTCCCTCATTACTCTCTCCTCCAATCTCCCCATTAACTCCTTCACTGTCTCTGCTTCGCTCCCGTTGCTCACCTCCAATTCCGCCCTGACTGGATCTGGTTCCGTCCTTGGCTCCTTACGGTAAGCACGGGGAGTTGGCTCAGGTCTGACTCCTGACTCTGCCACACTCCTCGTGTGCCCCCCCAATACATTTTTGGGGCTGCCTCTCGGGCTTCCTTGCCAGCCGTGCCAACTCCTCGTAGTGTTTCCGCTCAGCCTTAGCTGCCTCCAGTTCCTCCTGTGGACGGCAATACTCCCCAGCGTGTGCCCAGGGTCCCTTGCCTTCCAGTATCTCCTCCCATGTCCATTTCTCCAGATAGCTCTGCTGCTCCTCACCACGCTGCTTGGTCCTTTGGTGGTGGGTAGTTCTGTAACTGTCGCCTAAAATATGGGGTTAAATACATCTAAATGTATAGTTATACCGCTCAGATATAGGACAGACACTTCAGAACAAATTTCCTTTCAATTTGTTTTGACGATCTGTTTATCCATGCAATGAAGCTGTTAACCAATGGGTTTCTATGGGCTGAAAGCAGGCAGATCAAATTCAATATTTCATCAAATAATTTTTACATGTATTTTTTTGATACCTTAAAGGGTCCTTAAAACTCAAAATCAAATATCTAAATGATCCTTGGTATGGCCATCTTAAAACAATTCCATATGTTAGCTTAGTAGAACCCCCCGCTCTTAGGGTTAACATCTCTGTAACTATTATTTTTTGCGGAGAGATCATTTTCTAAACTAAAACTCATTAAAAACTACTTAAAGAAGCATTAGGCTCTCAGTCTGATATGCGCTTTTGAACACCTGAGTAAGCTCCCCTCACAGCACTGGCCCCGTCGTAGCCTTGACCACGGCATTTGTTCACTGATATCCCCTTACACTTTCAATCAGTTAATTTTTTTATTTTTAACTTTTTCAGTCACATTCCTGAAGCCCAAGAAACAAACACTTAGCTTCCTAGTACTTATATAGAAATGAAAAAGGTTAATTGATCACTTATGGAGGGTTACTGTCAAAATTATTTATACAATTTTTTAAAATTGGGGCATGGGCCCCCAGTGCTCTGATATATTTTTGAATTTCTGCCTTTATACTTGGTGGAATGTGTGCATATTGTTTTGTATTGCTAGTTATTATTACTGCACTGTTGGAGGTAAAAACACAACCTTTTTGCTGCACCTGCGATAACATCTGCCAATCTGTGTACAAGACCAATAAACTTTGATTTGATATAGATGAGTGGCCTGGAATCCCGACAATAAAAAATAAAAAATAAATAATAATAATAATAATAATAATTCTGATGGCGAAGTTGACTGAAAACAAAAGTAATGTAGGTTAAGCATGTTGAGTAATGAGGAGGATTCTGTGTTTTCGCATGAAAAAGGGATCTGCCTTCACAATGAAAACTGGTTTTCGAACATATACTGTATATTATGGAAAATATATGTATGTTTATGAACGATGAATCACGCTGCCTTGTCGACGACATGAACGAGCGGCGCAGATTACTGTTCGATTTGAAAAGGGCGTCGCTTTTACACATTCACAGTTACGGGCCACAACACGGTGCACCGCGGTTCAGCTTAATCGAACTCCCTCAATGAAGTGTATCACCCAATCGGTGCTCATATATTTTCAGCCTCCTTCAAGAGTTTGTCCAATCAGACTTGTCAAATTTAGGATCCAGTCTCCGTAGCCTGGGCATCCAATGGAAATCCAATATCCTTCCACGTTGCTTGCTTCCCCGGACGGATACCGCGAGAGTAGGCTAGGCCGCAGTTCGTCTGTATTGCGGTGAGTGCAACTGTACGAGCGGCGCCTTCTCGCCAATTCATTCAACTCCAGCAACCCATAAAACAGAGGACAGGAGGCGGTCTGCGCTTTTACATTGAACGGAGGACGACCACCTCTTTCTACGGCTCTGCAAGCTTCCCTTTTAAATTGCGACACATACTGTGAGTATTGACGGCGTCTCAGTTTTGACGGATGGTATGGATGAAAACACAGGCTATTTTGCTTGGGTTCCGGGTGTGTTTATGTAATATTTTCTTCTAGATCGCGTGCAAACATGGCTCTTGAGTTATCTTTCCCGAGTCAACGGCAGTGTCATTTTCGACTGTCGTGCCTGCTAGCCAGTTGCGAATATAGTGGGCAGACCGCGTGTGCGAGCCGGAGTTTGATGAAAGGGATGCATTGTAACGTTTTGGGAGGAGGGGGCACGATTAGTTGACAGAATGCATGGTTGTTCAGTTCAGCGTTGTTAGTCATTTGGACAGTTCGCTTGGTGAGAACTGATGAAAAATGTTGATTGTCTCTAGATTTCGTCTAAGAAGTAAAGTACCAAGCCATCAGAATATGACCTGTAAAATATAGTTTTTCAAAAGCCACAGTCATGTCCTTTGAACAAAATTGAAATATCTAATCTATGAATAAAACGAAAGCACCAAATTGAAATGTGGTTGGTTACATTGCATTACAAATCATAGTTGTGCATCGATCGTTGTGCTTAACCATGTGATGTAACTGCATCATGTATAGCCCACGATTTACGCTACTGTGTTGTTTTCAAGAAATTCTTTTTGAATTCAATAAGCCTGTTGGCTGTGCTTGGGACAAATGGGTGCTTGAAGTAGACATTGAATAGTTAACCAATTTATTAGGGCAATGGGGGGAAAAGTAGATGTAGGTAACCCCTAATCCCACAAAATGAGTAGACTGCCAAATTGAATTTGGAAAGATGATGCTGTAAGTAATCCATGAGGGCTGCCTACTGGAATCACAAACACTATCAATATCAGTTGATAGGGTGTCAGCAAACACACCACTGTTGCCATATTCAGCACAAGAGTCCATCATCATGTCCAAACAGTGTTGTTCTACTAAACACTCTTAGGTGGGCCTGTCCTCATCGACCTACACTTCATCTCATTACATTTGCTGTAGCCAGGTACTAATTGCTGTTGTGCCAGTTTTCCATGCTTAGAGGGTGCATAGGCTCTGAGCCATGGCTACCTTGCCAAACCGGTGCCCAGGACACTTTTTCTGGACCATTTCATTTAGCTTCCGCTCTACCTCTTTTATTGGCGTGTTGCAGCGGAGGGGGAGCTCCCAGAGGCAAACGAATGGCTGGCTGCTCAGCGTCACCACCAAGAGCGAGGGCCTCCGTTAACCCCGTAGTGGCTGATAGGAAGCAGGCAGCAGCCGCCTCCGCTGCTCAAGCACATTACATCAGCTGTCACTCATTCACTCGCCCGCTCCGGACCACCCTGGCGCTTTCAGTCAGCACTCCGTACTCCCGAGGACTATGATGTAATTTTAGATGCATTAAATGATTGCTACATTAGTAGCCTTATGCCCTATTCACATTACATCTGAGCAGTCCGTCTGTGCCAGATGCCATTCGTTTCAATGGGTACGTCCACAACGGCGTGGTTTAGCAGCCCCCCCCCCCCATCAAGTTGCCTGGATGGTATTTGGGTGATGAACCATTCTTGATACACACAGGAAACTGTTGAGTGTGGAATAACCCAGCAGCGTTGCAGTTCTTGACACAAACCGGTGTGCCCGGGACCTACCCCATTCAAAGGCAGTTAAATCTTTTGTCCTGCCCATTCACCCTCTAAATGGCACACACACAATCCGTCTCAATTGTCTCACGACTTTAAAATCCTTATTTAACCTGTCTCCTCCCCTTCATCTGTGCTGATTGAAATGGATTTAACAAGTGACATCAATAAGGGATCATAGATATTTACCTGGATTCAACTGGTCAGGTGTTCATGTTTTGTACACTGTGTATAGGGTGTCCACCCACGGCCCAGAGTGGGTGAAAACGCACTTTGGTGATTAAATTTCACTTCCTTGTGTTATAAAATACATTTTTACCAAGACAAACACAATTTTTATACATTATATCCAAAAAGTCAGATTTTGTTACCTAATACATTGGATAATAAGCACCTAGCTCTGTTGAAAAAAGTAACTAAACAAAACATGTTTTGTCACATGAAACAATGTTTCTCCTTCTTGAATGCAAAGTTCATATTATTTAATGAAAAGGTCATGAATGTTATCGCTGACGAGAGATTAGCCTCTCCTCCATCTTGTCTTGCAGTGTGAAACCCTAAGGCTCTCCGTCCAGTAGCGAAACGATATTCCGCGAAGATGACGTGCAGACTAATGAAATGCATCACGATGTAAACGGGGCATTATGGTGGCCTGGCTACGCTCATTTCAACCATAAAAGGACACTGGCCATGTCCTTGTTATTTTCGGGTTACTTTCAAGAAAGCCAGAGAGACGAGAACCCTGATTTCTTGCTGACTGTTGACAAACCTTTTCACGTTCAATAACCCTTTACACTTCCACCAGTGATCTTTCATCCAAACTGTGGATGAATATCATTCCTCTACTGGAATGTGGCTGGTTTTTCTCTTATTGGTAGTCATTTAGAGTTGAAGTTGATCACCACATGACCTCGGAAAGCCACAGTTTTTTTTTTTTTTTAGATCTGTTGAAGGCATGACATGGCTCATTGTTCATCTACAACACCAGAAGTGAGAAGTTCATGGCAAGCACAAACTTACTGATGCTGCAGCCACATGTTTCAGCCGCAAAAAGGCAGAACGTTCATTTGCTTTGCCGTAGAGTTTCAGCGATTGGTGGAATGGTTCGCCTTTGACCCCGCCCCCACACACACTCTCCAATCCTTGACTGGCATATCACTGCAGAGCTGGCTGATAATCGCATTAGACCCGCTTCATGCTCATTGTAATCGTAATTATTATGAGGCAAATGTAGTGGCGTTTCGCACAAGGGCAGGGAACCCCAGCATCAAGTATCAGGTGTTTCATTTAGTCTAAAGTTCTGCTATTTTCTCATTTTGAAGGTGTCGTTTTGTTTTGAAACCATAACGAGCAGTGCTTTGATTAGTTTGTTTTTGTTCATTAGGTAGGCCTATGTTTCCGTAACCATAATGACAGGGGGCCTGTCAATCGATCTGGTGTTTAGGGTATGGATGACCTTCCTGTCTCGCATGTGTCCTGCAAGGCAGGGCCTCATTGTCACACTTGCAAGGCTGTGTGTTTTGGTTTTCTTTATATCTGCAAGCCTCTGCTCTGGTATGGGTTTATCAGTTCTAGTGTGGCATATCCATTTGTTAGAAGAAACCCCGTACTATTCCAAGTCGATTGAAGAGAACTGGGTTTGGAAAAAGGAAATCTCAAAGGAAATTCCTCTGGAGCCGGGAAGAAGGAGCCAAAATGAATCGCCTTGCTTCAGTCGTAAGAAATCTCAGATGACGTATTATGCCTTTTGTGTATTTGTTTAAAAAAAAAAAAAAAGGGTTCTGGGAGAACATTGATAGAAGCACTCATCCCTACTGCACTTCAGGTTTGAATTTACACTCTTCATTCCACCGAGTGTAAACAAATAAATAAAACAAATATAGATCTCTCGATCAGCGACAAATAACAAGATAAATGTTTCCTTTGAGTTTCTAATGAGGAAAATAAGCATGGAGGCTTAATGAAATCTCTTCACGTGATCGAGAGGATCGGTTTCATTCTCTCAGGGGCTGGTTTTAGCTGGATCTGAATGCTGCCGGTGTTGCTGTTTTTTCATCTCCTGCAGGGGTGACTGAGGGGAATTCATAACGGAGCAATAACCTCTCATATGACTGAAACCTAATTGGGTCAATGGGTGGTAAGTGTCCCTAAAAAAAATCTGCCCTTCTGGGGAAAAAGCTGGTTTATAGGTAAAGGGAGTGTGTATGCTCAAATATGGCACAGGATCTGAACAGTTCAATAAGATAATCTGGTTGCTGGTTAACATTACCATGTGTCCGACAACCAGAACCATCCAACTTTAAGCAGACCACACATACAAGTCACCGTTTGTGTACAGCTACAGTTGCCTCACATGTCATCTAAGCTGAAGCCATTGACCCTTGGATTGCTCATTTGTGGTGTGTTTGGGTAAAGGGGTGACTCAAACGGAAATGAAATGCAGTGGTTTGGTTTGAAGAGAATTTACTGGGCTGGAAGTATTGGATTTTCGGTGGGTCTGGGGGCATTTGTGTGTGTAGAGGTAGTCTAATTGCGCTGCAGTGTGTGTCCCGGGGAGGGAGGAACATGTTTTAAAGGCCCGTTGTCAGTGCAGAGGGGGGTAGTTGGGGTTAGGCTGGGCTCGACGGGACCCCATCCTGCGCTCCCCGGAGGGCGCTTTAGTGCCGTCCCATCTCCCCCGTCGCCAAATTTTGCAGGGCAGGAAGCTGCAGGTTGTAGCCATTCATGCTGAATACATTTGGATGTTGAGACTTAGTTGCATCATTATTTTTAAGCAAGAGACAAGAGAAAGCCCTCCAGAGATTAGAACAAATAACTGTGTGTGTGTTGGGTCCCTGTGGTATAGCGAGGGCCCTTCTTGACATGTCCTTTCTTATGCAAGCGGTTTCGTAACCTCTAACATCCACTGAAGATGGACGTTCAGAGGACAAGGGGGAAAGGGCTAACGCACACGACAGACGTGGTTAGCGTCAGCTACTCGCTGCAACATCAAAGTGCATGGGCACACGCACACAGGATCGCTCCACCGCCATCGAGAGCCCTCTGTTCCACTGCCACCCAGACCCTTCCAGTCCACAGCCAGGCCAGTTGGGGGCTGGCTAATATAAGCCTTTTACCCATACACAATCACCACCAAAAGTTAGGGACTAACATGGCGTGGGATGGCTTTCAGTTTAATAGACCTAGTTTTTCACCCAAGTTACCCATAGTAAAAAAACAACAACATTTTGGTATTGCCAAACATTAATTGTGTTTGTTAAATTTACTGACAATACAGGTTTCTATACAGATTGCAAAATAGTTGGAAGGAAATTTTCGATGTACCGATTCCATGGCACATGTTTTATGAACTGATACACAAAACGACGGCGGATTCAAAACGTAGTGTTTTTCAATGTAGATTATTTTTCAACATTCTTGCAACCAATTGTGTGTGATACAACCATCCCAACTCTGCAGATTTTTGCTGTGAAGAGACAAAATCAATAGATCACTTATTTTGTTTGTTGGTACTGTCCATATGTGGCTCGTCTTTGGTTGCAGGTTCAGGAGTGGCTGAATAATTGCAACATTTACCTGTAGCTAACTCTGCAGATGGCACTTCTGGGTGATTCTGAAAAGTCGTAGTCAATTGATCAATAGTAGAATAATTGCGACGGTGTTTATCTTTATTTTACAATCTGTAGAAACTATAAGAATAGATGGGTTCGGAGCTTTTGTGAAATGGCACAATCGAAAATTGTATGTGGCAGCTAGGAGTCATGGTGCTCAAGACACAAGTCTGATGCGCCTTTCTCAGTGGACATTGCGGAGGCCACTGGGATAACACAGTCCATCCCTCTTAAGACATTTGATATGGACATTTTATATGGTTATATAATGCAAAAATAATGGTGCAACACTATGTAATCTAATATTTTCAAACATGTGATTTATCCTGTGTTGGATACGGTTGCTGTCCACGGTTCTGAAACATAATCTTCAGTGCGCCATAGATTTAGCGCTTTTCCCCCCATGTTGCAATGTGCATAACAGCAAAGTTAACCAGCATATTGAGAACAACGTGGCGTCAGACAGCAGAGACAAGGGAACAACCCTTGCCTTTGCCTGCCTTTGCCTAATTGTCTAAGAAATTTGAGGAGAGTGGAAACCAACTTTAATTAGGTCAATAATCAATAGCCTAACTGTTAAATGTGCCTGGCTTTATAAATCATCCGTTTATATTTACAGAATTAAGACAGGTCTTGCTTCTGTTGCCTGTTTTAAACAAACACGCAATAGCCTACTGATTCTGTGAGCACCGAGCCTCATGCAACGGCAAAATGTCGTATACATTAATTTCACATGCTGTAATAAAGGTGTTACTGTTATTTTTCTTCTCATTAGAACAGACTTAATACTTTAATTGTATTGAGTGTTTACACTGTTCTGAACAGGCAGTAAAAATGATATAGTAATCTAACAGCACCTGTTTGTCACACACAATATGCACAGCGCTTGCTCCTATACACTCCTTTTTCTTGATCTCATTATTACAGTTATTATGATCATTATAATAATAAGTAATGTCAACATTAGTAGCCTAGTATAACCACCATTGCGCTGTAGGCTTAAGAGCGCGTCCTGTTTCGTCTTTATAGCGTAACTTAGCTAGGCCTATATTTCAATATATAGGCTACTGTATCAATCAATCGTTAATTCGTCCATGCCATCACACAGCATACGAGACATTCATGCTTTCGAAATGCAATCAAGGATTTTTGTTTTTTAAACTAAGAAACAAAGGGCGCTTTGAATAATTAGCCTAAACAATGAATCGACTGCAATTCACGAATGCATGCAACTGTTTCTAGTCTGCTGTAATAAAGGGATTATAAATATATATTAGAGGTCGACCGATTATGATTTTTCAATACCGATTATTGGAGGACCAAAATAGCCGATACCGATTTAATCGGCTGATTTAAAAAAAAAAATGAAAATAATTATATATATATAAATAATAATAATGTATGCACTGCCGGTAATACCGTTTAACCTAGTATGGTAAAGGAATGGTATAGACATCGCCCAACCCTACTGGTGAGGGCATTTATGTGCGTGTGTATAGCCTGCAAAAATGTGTGGCTGTATAGCAGGGCTGTTTAATTCCAGTCCTTGGTGTTCAGAATAGAAGTCGGCCGATTATGATTTTTCAACGCCGATGCTGATTATTGGAGGACCAAAAAAAGCAGATGCCGATTTTTATATATGTATTTGTAATAATGACAATTACAACAATACTGAACACTTATTTTAACTTAATATAATACATCAATAAAATCAATTTAGCCTCAAGTAAATAATGAAATGTGTTCAATTTGGTTTAAATAATGCATAAACAAAGTGTTGGAGAAGAAAGTAAAAGTGCAATATGTGCTATGTAAGAAAGCTAACGTTTCAGTTCCTTGCTCAGAACATGAGAACATATGAAAGCTGGTGGTTTCTTTTAACATGAGTCTTCAATATTCCCAGGTAAGAAGTTTTAGGTTGCAGTTATAGGAATTTTAGGACTATTTCCCTCTATACCATTTGTATTTCATTAACCTTTGACTATTGGATGTTCTTATAGACACTTTAGTATTGCCAGTGTAACAGTATAGCTTCCGTCCCTCTCCTTGCTCCTCCCTGGGCTCAAACCAGCAACACCACGACAGCAGCCACCATCGAAGCAGCGTTACCCATGCAGAGCAAGGGGAACAACTACTAGAAGGCTCAGAGCGAGTGACGTTTGAAACGCTATTAGCGCGTGCTAACTAGCTAGCCATTTCACTTCGGTTACACCAGCCTCATCTTGGGAGTTGATAGGCTTGAATTCATAAACAGCGCAATGCTTGATGCACAATGAAGAGCTGCTGGCAAAACGCACAAAAGTGCTGTTTGAATGAATGTTTACGTGCCTGCTTCTGCCTACCGCCACTCAGTCAGATACTGATATATGCAACGCAGGACACGCTAGATAATATCTAGTAATATCATCAACCATGTGTAGTTAATTAGTGATTATGATTGTTTTTTATAAGATAAGTTTAATGCTAGCTAGCAACTTACCTTGGCTTACTGCATTTGCGTAACAGGCCTCCTTGTCTCCTTGTGGAGTGCAACGAGAGAGATTTCCGATTAATCGGTCGACCTCGTATGTATGTATGTATGTATGTATGTATGTATGTATGTATGTGTATATATGTGTGTGTGTATATATATATATATAGATGTGTGTGTGTATATATATATATATATATATATATATATACACACACATCTATCTATATATATATATATATATATATATACACACACACATCTATATATGTATGTATGTATCTATTTTTTCTTCCATTAGAACAGACTCTCTGGTACACGTATTTAGTGTTTACATTGTTCCAAATGACCAGAAAATAAATTGTAGTCTAGCAGCAACTGTTTGGCACACAATCCTCAGGCAACACTTGCTCTTTTACCCTCCTTTATCTGGATCTCCAGTAGTTTCCAGAGAGTCAAATGTCTTCCATCGATCTGACTTCTCCTTTCCCTCCTGAGCAACCAGTAAACATATATATTTCAAGTAATATATATATATATATATTTCACATCCCCCCCAAAAAAAAATTACATTTGTGGGATTGGAAATTATGCAGACAATTACACTGATAGAAGCCACAATCTATCTGCAATATTAATGCTGATCTACCACCACACACACAAAAAAGGTGCTCTTTATGTCATGTAAGTCAACCTGTTGTCTCCCAGATGGAATTTCACAGAAGGATGTGTTTTTTGTTGCTAGATGGTCCATTTTTAGTTGGACTGAACCGGGGCTTCATGGTTGCCTTTTAACTTCGACTCTCCTGGCTTTCCTTGCATTTCGCTAAACCCGCAATAACATCTGCTAAATATGTATATGTGACCAAAAGATTTGATTGGTCTGCGCCTTTGCTGTTCACCACTCCTTCCACATGAACGAGCCCCCTGACACGCACACGCAGAGCTAATATGCTTTACATAAGATTGTTGGCTCAACCCGGCGACGTCCATTGTCACTGCCAAATGACGCAGGCTTGGTGGTCAGCAGTTAATGGCTGTGACACCCAGGTCACCACAACTTGGAGCCAGGTGGTTAGGTGATCAATACCAACCGCCATAGGGAAACATCTGAGGGTATGGTAGGCAAGTCCTCACCCTTTCTCTCTCCCCCACCCCTCTGGTCCCTCTTTAAAAAAAAATCATAATGATATATACCGTAAAACTTCAATTAATAGCCCAGGCGTTTATTTGATATCACTGAACACAACAAGCTCTTAGAGGCTTCTATTTGAGCCAGGCATTTATTTCATTAACTTCTGGGCGCACCCATCCCATTAGCTGGACCATTTTCGTCAACATCCGCTGAATTGCAGAGCGCCAAATTAAATGACTAAAAGTATTTAATTTTCAGTTTCATCACAAGTGCAATATAGCAAAACACAGCTTAGCTTGTTGTTAATCCACCTGGCATGTCAGATTTCAAAAAAGCTTTTTGGCGAAAGCAAACCAAGCATTTATTTAAGGACATCTCTCTCAGCAGACAAAACATTACAAACAGCTAGCAGCAAATTAGATTGGTCACGAAAAGCAATAAAATGAATCGCTTACCTTTTGATCTTTGGATGTTTGCACTCACGAGACTCCTAGTTACATAATAAATGTTCCTTTTGTTCCATAAAGATTATTTTATAGCCAAAATACCTCCATTTAGTTGGCGCATTATGTTCAGAAATCCACAGGCCCGAGCGGTCACGACGGGGCAGACGAAAATTCCAAATAGTATCCGTAAAGTTCGTAGAAAAATGTCAAACGTTTTTTTATAATCAATCCTCAGGTTGTTTTTATAATAAATAATCGATAATATTTCAACCGGACCGTAGCTTTTTCAATAGGAGTGAGAGAGAAAATGTCTACTCCAAGCTTGCTCGCGCATGCAAAACGCTGCTGGCACCCAGCCATCCACTGACGCGATGTGATCTTTCTCGCTAATTTTTCAGAAAGCCTTTAAAAAATAAAATAAAAAGCCTGAAACTCTGTCTAAAGACTGTTCAGACCATGTGGAAGCCATAGGGAAAGGAATCTGGTTGATATCCCTTTAAAGGGAGGGATGGCATGCAATGGAACAGGGAGCTTTCAAAATAGAAGGCATTTCCTCTTTGGATTTTCCTCAGGTTTTCGCCAGCAATATCAGTTCTGTTATACTCACGGACAATATTTTTGGAAACTTTAGTGTTTTCTATCCTAGTCTGACAATTATATGCATATATATTTCTGGGCCTGAGAAATAGGCAGTTTCATTTGGGTACGTTTTTCATACAAACATCAAAATACTGCCCCGTAGTATCAACAGGTTAATGCACACAGCTTTTGCTGATTTGCATAATACTTTTTCAAATTTCAAACATAAGTTTACAGCATTTTTTATACATTTTTTTTTCATTTCCTGCACTAATGTATTATCGTCCTTGACAAAATACTTATTCTCTTTGACTGTGCATTTTCGGCAGTTCTTACCTTTGCCACTAAAGGGCGACCCAATGATTTCTCAGCTGTTAGCAGCCAATTGCTAGAGGTTTCTTAATGGCGATTAAAAACGGATGATTGCAATTTTTGGAGGCATTACTAAATTATTTAATGTAACAAATCAAAACATTAAACCTCAAACAATTCATGGTAACTACATAAACAATTCAATTAGACTGGTGTTTATTTAAAACGGATGTTTTATTTGCTGAAATGTGTGCAGTTTGCCCGGGTATTAAGGGACCAGTGGCTATTTGAGACTGTTTTAATTGAAGTTTTACGGTAGGCTATTAGTTCATACTGTCTAGGCTATGGCATAGGCCTTCCTATTCTGTCCTATGTTTTTGTCCCTGTTGGTCGGTGGTGTAGTATGAAATTGCCCCCTAGATCTAAAGTCAATTTTGAACTTTTCCCTTCTAATGGTATAGGGATGATAAGCTGATCCCAGATCTGTGCCAAAGGACAACTTCCATCCCGGGGTGCGTCTGAGTCATACGACACAGTGTTTACCTGTCAGACCTTTACATTGCAGTACAGCCCTCAAATACGAACTTATTGTATACATGGAGAGCAAAGCATATACTCCCCCTCTCGATATGACTACCTGTCATACCCTGTACAGCACTCTCAGTGGATTTCAGGCAGGCTGTGTGGAAAGCTATATCACCCCAGGTTAAGACTAGTTCTGCCGACATGTCTGTCGGCACAGCTTCTGCTCCGCTTCCCGGGCAGTTCTGAGCAGACTGAAATAACCACACACACCTTGTCACCATCGTGTGTGTGCATGTCACCCTGCTAACACAGCTCCTGTCGTGATGTGGCGGGACATGTATGCTCGATGGATGAGGAGCCAGATCCATGAATAATGCAGGATTCATAGAGAAGCATGAAAACATGCTGTTCATGTCATGTCTGGGCATTCGGTTTCAAAGAATCCCTGCCTGCCCACACACAGTGCTCCTCCAAGTTATCTGAGACTTGTGCTTATTCTTCCTCTCTCCTTCATACCAACATGCTTCTACGGAGTCTGCTTTTCTCACCGTCCCGTGCCGGGCTTTGCTGGCCACACTGCAGGCTGTACTAAGCATCTGGCCATTTCCTCCACTCTTGAGACTGGTAGTGCGAATCAATTAAACAAAATGTCAGCCACTAATTGACCGATATTCGGTTCAATTTAGAGCTTGACTGATTTTTAATTAGGGCCGATTTTCAATTGATAATTGGCCTTTGTGGATGCCGATTATGGCAGATTACGTTGCAATCCACGAGGAGACTATTGTATTTTCAGATGTTTTGAAGCTGGTGTACCAAACTGAAAGTAAAAGATGCAAAAATGAATCTTAAGCATAGATATAGTGCACATAGAACAGATCTACCGCTTCTTAGACCTGCTTTCAATGATGGAAATGTGTTACAGATCTATGTGAATTTGGCCCCGAGAAGTTACATATTGCAGCTTTAATTAGAACAATTTACCTTCTCATTCTACTAGTGGACACATTGTTTGCGGAGTTCACAACATGCACACTTATGAAAAGCAAGTTCTGATTTATTTTATACCATTTACGCGGTCATGTGACTGAGTGTGCGCGCACGCGCCTGAGCAAGTACCCAGCCTTCTTGCAAATGTCAAATGTAGGAAAGTGCGCAGTCATGCTTCTGTCACCCCCCCCCCCCCTTCACCTCAATGTAAGCTAACAAAGTCCTTTTTTTTAAAAGATGTTTTATTTTTTGTATACATTCATTTTGAATTATAATAGTTCCTCAGTGTTTGAAAAATCTTTCCAAAACTCTCCCCCTCGATAATCAGCGTCACTGATTAATTAGATATGGATTTGTGTATCTCATATTCATACTATAGCATAGCTGTCCCCTTCATACTTTCCTTGTCAAGTCATCTTATAGCCTACTTTCGGAAAACATTTTTAAATTTTTAAACAAGGTTAATTAAGGAAAGGAGACACATTTACTTGCGTCTGACATACGCTGGAGGCTTTGTTTGACGGGTGCTTTTACGGGGGTATGCGTGTGTGAGTTTCCTGATTCTCTCAAAAGGCCTACGTTCATTTAGAACGTTTCCTAAAGTAGCCTGTCTGGACTCCATCTCTCTTTAAGAGTCAAACGCTCCTGTCATGATTTAATCTTGTAGAAGGCCTACTGTCAAGTGCTTAGGCTAAAAAAAAATTGTCTTAAAAAAAAATCCCCTCTTTTGTTTAATGTTTTTATATGTAGAAAAGCCAACGGGCAAGGAAAAGGTAGGCATGCCTTTATTTTGACTCTGTGAATGTTGTCAATACGAAAATGCAACAGATCCTTTCCAACCTGGCGTTTTCTACATTTGTTGGTACATAATTATAAGTAATAACCTGAATAACAATGGAATGCCATGATAATAACGAAGTGTAATGGCTTGTTTCAAATATTATTTTTTAAAATCAAGAAACATATCCACGTAAACAAGTGTACAAACAGAATTGTGACCTCCCATTTTTTGCCCCCCCCCCCCCCACCCCTTGTACATTGGCCTGGCAAATTACCTTAAACTTAAATTCCAAGACAGTCACAGCTCTACTCGGTGTGTAATACAGTTCAAATCAATCAATCTCATCTCCCCAACATAACCACCACAGTGCAGTCATCTCTGGCCAGTAATCTGCCGCCGGTCTGGGACTCGGTATGTAATTGAGTTATTATCTCAATCTGTACACAAACAGGCCAAGCCACAATCACACAGCCTGCTGGTCAATTCTCAAGTCGGCTTCTGTCCACTCTAAACAGTGCACTATTTTACTCTGTTAAAGCAACCATCCAGTGAAAAATTCCCCCCCTTTTATTTATATATATATATATATAAAAAAAGCTCAGATTCTGTTAACGCGTACCCAAATAATGTTGTTGACTCGTCCTGTACTCGCATATGTCCTTATTATACACACAGTGTATAATATATGCCTCTCTCACTCCCTACAAAATCCTCCCAATGTCTATTCACTCAAGTCCATCTTGGTTCCATCTCTGACGCGTGTCACGTTACGCTTAGGAAAAAAGGTCAGCCCTCTTAAGGTTTCACTCAGCGCAAGAATGGCCTTCAAGGTCCTTCTGTGAGCCTCAGCTATGTCTTTTGGTACTGTGAGTCAAAATAATGTTTTGCGGCAATTTTTCCTTGTAATGCTGTTGTAAACATGGCATCTCGTCATCTTTAGCGCAGTTCTTGCATAAGTCATGGCGCCCTAATTTCTTGACTGCGGCAGGATAGGAGGGAGGGGAAGAGGATGGGGAGGGAAATTGAGAGTAGGGAGAGCAGAGAGGAAAGGAGATGGAGGGAGGGAGAGAGGGAAAAGGAGACCTTCTGTTGAGTTGCCAATAAGCCACGGCAGCCTCCTTCGAACGTAGCCGAGCCCAGGAGTGCTCTGAATCGCTCTCCCAACACCGCTCGTGTCAGGCTGAATGCACAGCCGGGTGTCATGACTCACTTTGTCACATGAAAAGGCGGTGCTCTTCCGGTGCTCTTGCATGGCTCTTGTGTAAAGCCCTTGGTGATATGGCTATATATAGAGGGGAGAGAAGAAGCAAGACAAAGACGAAAACAATCTTTTGGTGCTGACTGTTGGAATGCCCCCGATGTAAGGGTTTATGAGAGGGGTGAATGTATGCGACGGACTGGTTATGTTTGTGGCTTCTCAAGTGGGGGGTGTGCAAGGCTCGACTGAGGTACGTTTGCTGTAATACACAGATTAGATCTAGGATCAGTTGACCCTTTCCCTAATTGTAACGTGTAATTAGAGTGATGAAAAAAATCTGACCCTGTATCAGTGGTTAGAAGCAACTTCTACCTACATCCACATTCTACCTTGTCAACTGTTATGCTTCCTGCTGTACGTCCATTCCTGGCCTATTAGTGAGGACAATGGTAAACGAAGTAGGAATGAACAGAAGCTTCTCCATAATATTATTGACTCGCATTCCTCTGCTTTGGAACCAAATCCAGGACGTTGAATTTCGAGGTTGCCATGGGGATTGCTCACATCCCTCCCCTCAAAAGTAGGAAGACTGCTGTGTCCGGGAATAGTTGGAATTCCACCTGGTCGGGAACGCTGGCACCATGCATTCATAACGCTGAGCGATCCCAGGGTCAGGTGTGTCTCTCTAATTCACTCCAAAACTGCACCGACTGGATGGGGGGGGGGGGGGAATGGCAGCATTCAATGTAAAACGAGTGTCAGGTACATGCTGGTCTGGAGGGCATGTGTCTGCACTTTGTTCACTCAGGGGGAACATTTTAATTTGATCTGTTTTTAAAATGTGTCGGATTCATGACACCACAGAGCTTTTTGGGGTCTATGAATCCTCATTTTGGCTGTTGTACGGAAGCCATGGTGTGACTTTGAAACATTGTTAAATGCTGTTAAATGCTGTAGGGTAACTCCACGGTAACAGAGTTATGCTTGGGAAAAAAAACATTGATTTGAAGTATAGCAAACCCTACAACTCTATGCACAATGACTACATTGAACAATTTACACAGAATTTCACAAACACATTTCCTTGAAGAACCGTGCAGATGCAAATTTTGGTAATATAATTACGGTCAAATCTAGCTCCGCCCCCAAACAAGACCAGATTTGGTTGTTCCAGTATGAATGTTGGAGGTGTGTCCTTTAGCATCATTCACTTCCCTTTTCACCTCTGGATGTTGACTTGAAAGATTAGTGAGTCATCTCTCACCTCATTCTGTTATAACATCTTTGGTCTGACAGATTTGCCCGACACCCAGAATACATTGTATAATGCAAACTAACAGTGCCACACATGGCTGGCAAATAGCTTAGCATTAGCTCATCATAATCAGTACAACCTTCAAAAAAAGTATTTTACACACACATCCATTACAATCTATGCAAGAATCGGAATTCATGATTTATACCCAGTACTTGAAAATGTGAATAAAACAGTAAATACATTATGCTACATACATGTGTGTATGCTACAGTATTACCTGTGGTAACACGCCTGTTCTTCTGACAGAAACCAATTTGTCACCATTCCCCCACCCCATTTTGCCCCAAGGTACCCTACAATTGACCCTTGTTTCTCCCCAATGCACTAATGGTGAATTACAGAGCTGGAACTTGCTTCTGCTAAAAGCTCTGGGTTTAAAATAGTGCAGTTCGCTCATATTTAGGAGTTGAGAAATACATACATTAGGAATGGAATGCTTGTAGCCCCCTCTTTAAAAAAATAAATAAAATAAAGGCCATTAAAACGGCTGTTTTCGCAATTGCATGAATTGTTGTGCATTGACTGCTTGTCAGAATGCATGATTCCATCTCTATGGCACCCGTAACTTGAATGTGCCTCGAGAGGAATATTTATCTCGCGTGGAACACACAACAAACCGACAAGATAAATAGAAACTATTATAAGGTTGTCTTATTATTATTATTTTTAAATTCATTGCTCGTTTTTGTTTGCAGAGGAAAAGTAAATGTGGACTGTTCTAGCGGCAATGATTTTGCCGCGGAGTAGCGCCGCAGCAAAATGACGGTAGCGTAAATACTGCATGCTCCTATGAACTGTACATGGTGGTGCTCATCGGTCCTTTTTTTAGATAGAAAGGTCTTGAAAATGTTTCCGGAAAACCCCCCCCCCCCCCCATCAAAATGCGGAGAAAGCCTCCGTCTAATTTGACGCATTCCAGGATCCAGGACAAACTCGTATTGCTGACATGATAGACGGGACTATGTATCTCAATAACTCATTCAATTTCCTTGTGGGGCATGTGTAGATATATTTTTATTTACTTGTTCTATTGCTGATAGGGCAGAGTGCTCGTCATGCATAGTAGGTGATCCTAAACCGGTAAAATTGTGTCAGAGAAGAGGAATCTGGGATTCGGTAGTTTAAATGTTCCGTTATCGGTGCAAGACATTCCAAAGCCCGTGTCGGCTCACATCCGTTTGCAATTCCTGAGGTGATATGCAAAAGGATGTACTGCCTGTGTTTTTGAATGGGCAATTACAAACATATGACTTTAAGTGGTTGGAATGCAGGCATTTTTTAAATCAAAACCAGCCATGCCATCAGATAATGTAATGTTCTCAATGTTTTTGGGTGCTTTTCAAGTCGATGCCATTTATAGTCATAAAGAGGCTTGTAGATTTTGGGCTGGAATATAAAAACAAAAAATTAACTTTGCTTTAAGGCAGCCCCCCGCGCCTCTCTGATTCAGAGGGGTTGGGTTAAAAGCAGAAGACACATTTCGGTTGAATGCATTCAGTTGTACAACTGACTAGGTATCCTCTTTCCCTTCCCTAGATGCAGTCTTTGAGTGCATGCGTCCCCTGAAGATGGAGAGGGAAAGTTTGTAATGGCTTGATCAGAGGAAGTTGGTCAGGGAGCTGGTTGATGAAGACTAAAACATTTTCCAGTACATAAACGGAATAACGATGTGTAATCTCTTTTTAAATACACCCTAGGTATGATTTATTGCTTTTCTTTATCTAAAAGGATCAGTAGCCTACATAATGTCAATACACATTTTCTCAGATCCATAAAGAATTACTGTGGGAATAAATATCACAGAAAATATTGGAATAAAGTTGGCTAATGCAACTGAAGGCATCAAATTGTTGCTCATTGAAACTCCCAAAGTCATCCGATTTGTCATAATGCATTTGAAGCAATAGCTTACCCGCGTTTGGTCAACAATTTAGTGCCGCTTTGAGAGAAGCCTGGGCCAGTTGTCTTGATAAAATCAATTCATGTCGGATTTAGTCTTTTCACAGAATCTTCCGTTTGGATATTGGTAATGCTACAAATAGGCTGTGGACGTGTTAGCTAAGTTGAGGTGAGTGCTGCTCATGATCACGGTGTCTAGTTGGCTAATGTATTAGCACTGATCAGAACATTTTTGCCAACATGTTATGCATCGTAACAAGACTTATGTTTTTCACTTGCAGTTACATAGTAGCTGAGACCTACCCCGACCTAAAACTTGTGATTTTTGTCTTAATCAGTGTGATTTTTGTTTCCTTGAATCTCCCTCTGTATATTTTGTTAATTATCTTGCTGGGCAAGTAAGTGGATATGTGTAAAATAATAGATAAGCTATACCATCTGTCACTGATCAGAAACATTTAGCATGCAATAACGTAGCCTAAATCAAGTGTAGACCTATTGTTTTGCTCAATCATGTATCGGAAACTCCAAAATCCCGTCGTGAAATATGAACATGAGACTCCCATGCTTTTGAAAATATAGATTGGCATTATTTTCTATCGGTATCATAATGAGGATGCTCTCAATGGAAGATCCTGCGCCGTAACAAAGCGGAGAGCGGGTAGGAAAGAGACACAAGTGTTGGAAAAAATATGAATTGTATTTTATTCTGTTCTGTTTTTATATTATTAGCCTACTTTAAAAATGTGAGTTTACTGGTCAGGGTAAGTGTATTGTTTTGAATGGTTAATGAACACCCTACAGTGCCTTCAAAAAGTATTCATACCCCTTGACTTTCTCCAAATGTTGTTACAGCATACATTTTAAAATGGATTAAATGTCGATTGTGTGTAGGCCAGTGACCAAAACGACAACCCATAATGTCAAGAGGAGAGGGGGGGGGCAGACATTAAATATCCCTTTGAGCATGGTGAAGTTATTATTTACTTTGAATGGTGTATCTATACACCCAGTCACAACTAAGATACAGGCGTATTTCCTAACTCCGTTGCCGGAGAGGAAGGAAACCTCTCAGGGATTTTTCCCATCATCGCTATTAAACTCTGAGGATGGATCAACACTACAATACTAACCTAACTGACAGAGTGAAAAGAAGGGAAGTCTGTCCAGAATGAAAATATTCCAAAACATGCATGATATTTGCAACAAGGCACTAAAGTAATGGTGCAAAGCAATTCACTTTTTGTCCTGAATACAAAGTGGTATGTTTGGCGCAAATACAACGCATTACTTAGTACCACACTCCATATGTTAAAGCATAGTGGTGGCTCCATTTTGTGTATGCTTGTAATCGTTAAGGACTGGGGAGTTTTTCAGGATAAAAAATAAACGTAATGGAGCTAAGCACAGTCAAAATCTGCTTTCCACCAGACACTGGGAGATGAATTGACCTTTCTGCAGGACAATATCCTAAAACACAAAGCCACATCTACAATGGCGTTGCTTACCGAAAACACAGTGAAGGTTCCTAAGTGAACAAGTTAGATTTCATTCAAAACTATGTAAAAATCTATGGCAAAACCTGAAAATGATTGTCTAGCAATGATCAACAATCGGTTTGTCAGAGGTTTGAAGAAATTTGAAAATAATAATGGGCAAATGTTGCCCAATCCATGTGTGGAAAGCTATTAGAGACTTACCCAGAAAGACTCACAGCTGTAATCACTGCCAAAGGTGCTTCTACAAAGTATTGACTCGGGGGTGTGAATGCTTATAGTACGTAAATTAGATTTTCTGTATTAGCCAAAAAATGTACAACTGTGTGTAGATGAATAAAATGATTTTGAATTCAGGCTGTAATGCCACAAAATGTAGAAGAAGCCAAGGGGCATGAATACTTTCTGAACACTAGCTATTGATTTAATGTGCAAAATATGCTGTTCTTTTGAAAATACATTTTTATTAGTCTTATGATGTTGCTTAGGACATGCCTAAACTAATTAATAATGGGTTTCTTTGATGGTGTGTGTTCACACCAACTCCCGTTCGTGCACATGTCGGCAAGGTTTATTTGTGTTAAAAATGGGACTGTATGAATTGGCTTCTTACAGGCAAAATACCATAACGTCTGTCTGTCTTAAGGATATTATTGTGATGGTCAATCCTGATGCTTCTCTGTGTCATTTCAGTTTATTTGGTGCTCGCCAGCTGCTCTCCCTATGTCTGTGTATTTCCAGGGTCATGTCACAATGAGGAGATACTGTTTCTGAATCGGCTGTGATAATGTAATGGGGAGAATAAACCTTGTCAGAAGAATGAGAAGTGCGTTGCGGACGAGCAGCCGGCTCCTGTTTCGTTACCGATATATCTTGTCCGCCTGATTTAGAACGTTTATCGATTTTATAGCTCCGAGTTTACTTATGTTTTGGTTTCAAGGGTTTGACAGCCCCCCCCCTCCCTCTTTCCCCAGGTCTTTCATGTACGCTCTGTAGTTTGTTGCAGAAAGATGCTCTGTTTTCTAGGTTATGTCAATCTCTGAGCCCAGTTTGGTTCAAAAATGCCATTGTTGCTTTCTCAGCTTGAGCTGCACCGGCCTCAAATTCTCTTCTCCAGCGGTTAACTATCTATGGTAAAGTAAAATGTTAAAAGGTATCATGTCTAGTTGAAAGGAAGATGGCTCCAAGCACCTTTTTTTGTTTGTCCTTTTTAGCAATGATCGGAGCCCATCGGAGAGAAGGAATTGGGCCCATTTGAAATAACCTTTCCGTAAACGCATATCAAATGACAGACAATACTCTACAGTACACTACCTTTCCCCGGAACCATGAAAACAAGTTTCTGGACAAAAGTATTTCACTATATGAAGGCTATATGAAGGTCTTATTCTAGGCATGGACCTTGCTGACATAATCAACCCAAAGGCCTATGGTGTCTCCCTCATTCCCTTCCCCCCTGGTCTCTGACATCTTCACACACAGTTGGCTCTATTTTAATTATTATTTTAATTTTGTTTTTTTACCCCCTTGTTCTCTCCAATTACGTCATATCCAATTGGCAGTTAGTCTTGTCCCAACGCTGGAACTCCCGTACGGACTCGGGAGAGGCAAAGGGCGAGAGCCGTGCGTCCCCCGAAACACGACCCTGCCATGCCACACTGCTTCTTGACACACTACCTGCTTAACCCAGAAAGTCAGCCGAACCAATGTGTCAGAGGAAACACTGTACAACTGTCAACCATGTCAGCGTGCATGTGCCTGGCCCGCCACATGAGTCGCTAGAGCGCGATGAGACAAGGACGACACTGGGCCAATTGTGCTTCGCCTCATGGGTCTCCCGGTCGCCGGCCGGCTGCGACATAGCCGGATCTGGAAACTGGATCTGTAGTGACGCCTCAAGCACCGCATTGCCTTAGACCGCTGCGCCACTCGGGAGGCACAATGGGCTTTTATTTGAACAAGCCTAACGCGATGGCGAATCGGCGCTGGCCGTAGCTAGAGATCATTGAAAGGTGCTAAATGAGCGTCAAATTCATGGAGACCAAACGACCCATCCCCTCCATTTTCACCACCGGGGCCTCGAAGCTTGACTCTCTGGACAACGGCTTCTTTGTCGCAGATCTAGTGGTGTTTTAAAGCTGTGCCTAAGTTACTACTTTGCAGTATTGGAGGAGGATGCAATATTTTAGCACCTTTCACTGATCTTTCACTTTCTAACGTGTGTTCTGCAGTGCTGGGCTTTCTATTAGGACATATTTTTTTTAAATTGAAGAGCTGATAGTTTCCAACCAGAGGCGATAATGTTTTTTTCGCTTGTAGGTATGGTTGTTTTGCGTTTTGTTTTAGCCAGCAACGTGTGTTTGAATACAGTACAATACGACTCTTTTAAATCTCCTCTAGGGCAATTTAGACGGCATTGTTACAAGCACGCAGTTACTTATCGTCCATGTGCCATTCACACAACCTGATGTAGTTCTACATTACAGTTCATTCTACTAAGTGTAATACGGTTTTAACATTATGCAGTTTTGTCACAATGAAATGAATCGCTCTCTGAATTAGGCCTACAGCAAAAGGGTAAAAGGAAAACCTGCCAGTGGCCATTTTACAGATGCAAACTGTATGCTTCCATCAGGTTCCGCATCATTCTTGACAAGGACAGTTGATCAGAGCAGTATTAGCCCTTTCTTTCAGCTCTCTACGCTCTGTCCAGGCAAAGGGCAAGGTACCGTTTTGCATGTTTTTAAGGATTTGTGTCAGAATACAAAGCACATCATACAAAAGGCACTTAATGTTGATACTGCTCTACCCCAAAAGAACCTGATGGCCTAGATAGACGGTGTCACAATTGAACAGAAAGGGCATTGGGGAGTAAAGGTGGAGACGACGAGGCTTCCACAGTAACCTTCACGTTGGACATACACGCACCACATCCCTCAATGTAATGGGCAACCCCTGGTAAATTAGTATATCTAATACTTGGTTAAGCCGAGGAAGGTGTGATTGCCTTCAAATGACAAGATAATGCACTTTGCCAGGGGTTTGATCGTCCGGGTGCCTCAGTTTCATTAACAGTTAGCTGTTTGGGATTAGCGAGTTATGAACCAAAGCCAAATGCCGCCTCCTTATGATTCACTGTCGTAGCGCAGCGAGAGCTTTGCTCATTGCTAGGCTGACCATACAGCTTCAGACCCCCACTGTTTCTTTAAAAAATATATATAATCCACCTCCTAGCCTTTAAAAAGAAAACTAGAATCGAGAGTGAATAAACAAACAATGCAGAGACTGAAATATGTGAATATATCCACCAATTCACTTGAGGTAGTTTTATTTATTGTCTTGTTGATGAAATGCAACAACTAATAATGTAGAGTGCAGACTAGCTCTTTTTATGGTAACTAGACGTTGTCCTAATTTTATTTTTTATTATCATTTAAAAAAAACTTCAAACAGGATATCAGACTACTCACGAAATAGACTGGTGTAATGCAGCAGCATCAGTAGGGATGAAGACCTACTGGGGGTCTCTCAGGGTCAGTACTGCTTATGGCTCTTTCTATAAACTAGGGTACCAATGAGGATTTCCTACACTGGACAGCTTGTTACAGATGTTGGTAAATCATTGATGATGATCTGCCAACTTCTTTCACTTCAATACACTAATATATAAGGGGGGGAATCATAGCTATATTCAAAAAAATTGAAGAGTTCATTTTAAAATATGTTTAATCCTTTGTCACCGTTGCAACAACATGGCCACTCCCTTAAAATAGTCAGAATTAATGTAAGATGGATCATGAAATCTGTCATTTTTACAGATGAGTTCTTAGTCGCACAAATTTACATCCAGCTAAAGTGTTTGGTGCACTATTTCTTAAGTTTAAAAAAAAGTGCATTAAACTAGTCAGTGCACTGCATGCAGTCTATTGAGTCAAAGTCTGGCTGTGCGCTCGGGACTGATTTCTGAGAACAATAATATGTCTACAACTTCATCGGCAAGCTGGCAAACTATCATAAATAAAAGCACAAAGCTACACGCTGTATATCAGTGCCCAAAATCACTTCCTACCTAGCCAAGTTCTCTGTCAATAAATCTAACAAGTAGTAGCTAGCAGGCACATTGAGCAGCCAGGCCACAATCAACTTATCAAGTCGCTGGCGAGTGGCAACACGTGTGATTCGGTGCCATTGTAGTTTTATTACAACTTTCTCAACATCTATTACCAGCTGTCTGGCAGTATTTCATAAGGAATCCTATTAAAAACAGGCTGCAGGGGTACACAAGATGCTCATAAATGGGTTTTGGAATATTCACAAGTTGCAGTTGGTTGGGATCAAGTGCGCGATTATTGTCTCAATTCTGTTTTTACCCCAAAAAGTGGCAGTTTCAAGCGATTGACACTGTCAAACACTTCATGAAGGGCTTAGGGCCAAGGGTTATTTCAACATAACATTGGCAACTTGTTGTCTTATGTGAGCAAGTCTGAGGCGCTGCATATTGGGCAGGTCTGTCTTCCTGTCCGGAGGTTTTGGCTGCTATGATTGGAAAGAGCATGGGCAGCTCATGGAGCGCAAAAAGCACTGCTGCTTCTCTCGTTAGTGGGCACTGGGTATGATCGTGATCCATACCCAACCCTCCAGTAAGTCATGACACACTCACTTACCTGGACGAGACTTTATGAATTTATGACAAACCTCTTCCTATTTACACTTTGTCGTCCAATTTTGACACTAGAATGAATGTTTCTGACTCTCATCGGTGCCACATAGGACGTTTAAAACCAGAGAAGTTGGTTCGAAGGGGCAGTTGACCTTTTAAAAAAGTTGTCTGTCTGACGCACAATGGCTTAGTGTGCACACTTGCAAACTCAGACCTCGCCCCGATGGCTAAGTGCATGCCTCATCTGACGTCTGTGTTGTCACCCTCCCTGCTCTTTGGAAAGGCCAAGAGCCACGGTGACATTACATAGGCACTGTGTGGTGAGCGAGATTTACGGACAGCTCTCATTGTGACTTTGGGTGAATGTTTCTCCTCTTGACCTATTCTGTATCGGATGACCAGCATTTCACAGTAAATGTGAGATCGGTGCTTTGAGGAATTACCATTACCTTAGGCTTGAAGTCCTTTCTCCATGTGTCCATCACATGGCTTAGTTTCAGTTCAAGAGAAGGCCAACTCACCATGGGAAGAACACGAATGCCTCCGCAAACACTCAAAGGAAATGGCAATGTCAAAAGGGAATATCAGTCATTCTCAAAACACCACACTGACTGAATGGCAATATTTGCAAATGCACTTTGAAAAAAACATCACATTTACATAAGTATTCAAACCCTTTACTCAGTTCTTTGTTGAATCACCTTTTGGTATCGATTTGAGCCTCGAGTCTTCTTGGTTATGATGGTACAAGCTTGGCACACTTTTGTATTTAGCGGGTTTCTCCCATTCTTCTCTGTAGATCCTCTCAAGCGTTCTCAAGCGCTATCAGGTTGGATGGGGAGCGTCGCGGCACAGCTATTCTCAGGTCTCTCCAGAGACGTTCGATCGGGTTCAAGTCCGGGCTCTGGCTGGCCCACTCAAGGACATTCAGACTTGTCTCGAAGCCACTCCTGCGTTGTATTGGCTGTGTGCTTAGGGTCTTTGCCTCATTGGAAGGTGAACCTTCACCCCAGTCGGTGGTCCTGAGTGCTCTGGAGCAGGATTTCATCCAGGTATCTCTCTGTACTTTGCTCTGTTCATCTTTACCTTGGTCCTGACTAGTCTCCAAGTCCCTGCTGCTGTAAAACATCCCCACAGCATGATGCTGCCACCACCATGCTTCACCATAGGGATGGTGCCAGACAGAACCGGACAGGAAGTTCACGCCTGAGAGTCCACCCACTCAAGTTACGCACCCCTCCTAGGGATGGCATGGAAGAGCACCAGTAAGCCAGTTACTCAGCCCCTGTTACAGGGTCAGAGGCAGAGAATCCCAGTGGAGAGAGGGGAGCCGGCCAGGCAGAGGCAGCAAGGGCAGTTTGTCTCTCCAGTGCCTTCCCGTTCACCTTTGCATCCCTGGGTCAGACTACTGAATCATAGGACCTACTGAAGAGATAGGTCTTCAGTAAAGACTTCAAGGTCAAGACCGAGTCTGCATCTCTCACATGGATAGGCAGATCATCCCATAAAAATGGAGCTCTATATAAAAAAGCCTGCCTCCAGCTGTTTGCTTAGAAATTCTAAGGACAATAAGGAGGCCTCCCTGACCACGGCCCTTGTCCCCCTATTGCTCAGTTTGGCCGGGCAGCCAGCTCTAGGAAGAGTCTTGGTGGTTCCCAACTTCTTCCATTTAAGAATGACAGAGGCCACGGGGTTCTTGGACTTTCAATGCTGCAAACATTTTTTGGTACCCTACTCTAGATCTGTGCCTCCACAATTCTGTCTCTGCGCTCTACGGACAATTCCTTTAACCTCACGGTTTGGTTTTTGCATTCCTCCATGCAGATCTCCTCTAGAGCAGTGATGCTTTGGGAATGTTGCAGGGCAACATGGACTTTCAACTCCCTCCAAAGATTTTCTATGGGGTTGAGTTCTGGAGACTGGCTAGGCCACTCCAGGACCTTGAAATGCTTCTTACGAAGCCACTCCTTCGTTGCCCGGGCGGTGTGTTTGGGATCATTGTCATGCTGAAAGACCCAGCCACGTTTCGTCTTCAATGCCCTTGCTGATGGAAGGAGGTTTTAACTCAATCTCACGATACATGGGCCCATTCATTCTTTCCTTTACACGGATCAGTCGTCCTGGTCCCTTTGCAGAAAAACACCCCCAAAGCATGATGTTTCCACCCCCATGCTTCACAGTAGGTATGGTGTTCTTTGCATGCAACTCAGCATTCTTTGTCCTCCAAACATGACGAGTTGAGTTTTTACCAAAAAGTTATATTTTGGTTTCATCTGACCATATGACATTCTCCCAATCTTCTTCTGCATCATCCAAATGGTCTCTAGCAAACTTCAGACGGGCCTGGACATGTACTGGCTTAAGCAGGGGGACACGTCTGGCACTGCAGGATTTGAGTCCCTGGCGGCGTAGTGTGTTACTGATGGTAGGCTTTGTTACTTTGGTCCCAGCTCTCTGCAGGTCATTCACTAGGTCCCCCCGTGTGGATCTGGGATTTTTGCTCACCGTTCTTGTGATCATTTTGACCCCACGGGGTGAGATCTTGCGTGGAGCCCCAGATCAAGGGAGATTATCAGTGGTCTTGTATGTCTTCCATTTCCTAATAATTGCTCCCACAGTTGATTTCTTCAAACCAAGCTTCTTACCTATTGCAGATTCAGTCTTCCCAGCCTGGTGCAGGTCTACAATTTTGTTTCTGGTGTCCTTTGACAGCTCTTTGGTCTCGGCCATAGTGGAGTTTGGAGTGTGACTGTTTGAGGTTGTGGACAGGTGTCTTTTATACTGATAACAAGTTCAAACAGGTGCCATTAATACAGGTAACGAGTGGAGGACAGAGGAGCCTCTTAAAGAAGAAGTTACAGGTTTGTGAGAGACAGAAATCTTGCTTGTTTGTAGGTGACCATATACTTAACTTTCCACCATAATTTGCAAATAAATTCATTAAAAATTCTACAATGTGACTTTCTGGATTTTTTTCTCACTTTGTCTGTCATAGTTGAAGTGTACCTATGATGAAAATTACAGGCCTCATCTTTTTAAGTGGGAGAACTTGCACAATTGGTGGCTGACTAAATACTTTTTTGCCCCCCACTGTATGTCGACCGGTGTGTGTGCCTTTCCAAATAATGTCCAATCAATTGAATGCACAACGGGTGGACTCCAAGTTGTAGAAACAACTCAAGGATGATTAATGGAAATGGCATGCATCCGAGCTCAAATTCGAGTTTCATAGGAAAGGGTCTGAATAGTTATGCAAATAAGTTATATGTTCTTTGTATTTAATACCATTTTCAGACATTTCATAAAACGTGTTTTTCTGCTTTGTCATTGTAGGGTATTGTGTGTAGATTGATGAGGGGAAAACAGGTATTTACATTTTTTTTGTAAGGCTGCAACATAACAACGTGGAAATAGGGAAGGGTTTCCATATTTTCCGACTGGACTGTAAAGTGTCTCCTGGAGGTATTGGTTAGCGGAATAGAAAGCTACACTTTCAAAGGCTGTTTTTCTTTCTTGCTGCACACCGACGCATCCCCAAAGATTTAACGTGAACACGGTACCCTTTTTCCACATGGGATTTTTATGCAATAGCCCATACGCCATATTGATTCAACCAGTATTGTTGTGATTGTTGCTGTACGGGTATCCAAATTGCGTCCATAAAATTGACCAGTTCACTCGAAAGCTCGTTTTTAATCTCGTACCAAATTTAGGCCTCCCAGAGTTTAAGTGATTGATTTCTCTGGCTAAGGGAGAGCAGAGGGATTTTTGCTTTTTTTGTTGTTGCTGTGACTCCTCAGCAGAGAGAAGGCAGCACAAAAGGCCCTTCAAGTTAAAAAATATGAGCCTCTTTGATCTTGATGACAGATGCGCAGTGCTGGTGCTTTGCTAAAGCCGAGCGCGCGCGTGCGCTCGCTCGCTCTTTTCTCCAACTTTTACATCCCTCCTCACCATGGCACTCCATCTCACGCTTGCTCCTCCACCCTCGTAATTGTCTCTCCACACTTATGCAGTTTAAGCTGGCTAGTGTCATTTCATATCGTCTCGTGTCCTTTTGAGAAGATGCACACTTGCAACATGCGTCAGTACACAAAAAGTGATGCATAGAATTGAACGGCGAGTGAAAATAGGATTCTCCCTTGTGGACATTGACCTAGTCCATCTAAACACTAGACTGGGTCAGCCAACCAGCAAGTGAGAAGGTCCATTGCTTTGATGAAGCATTCTCTTTTTCCACACAGGTAGATTGCACCTCTCCTCTCTGGGTGAGCTACAGCATACACGCTGCCTCTAATCTGCAGCGGTCTCGAAAGGCAAGGCTGCTTACCATGGCGCTGGCTACGGCGTTATAATTCAGTGCTCACCGTGGTGGGTAAATAAAAGGGTGACGCGTTAGTCCCCAAGCTCGAGACACAGATGCAGCGAAAGTGCTAATAGTTAGCCTAGAAATGAGCTCTCCCTGGTGTCATACGAATGCCAAGTGTGTTTGTGTGCGCACACCGAGAGCTGTTAGGTTCATATTTTTCAGAGTAAATAACCCACGGACACTAGAGAAGCTTTAACCAAGTTTAATTCTTCCCAAAGGTTCTGTACAGCTGTAATCAGACAGCACAACATTTCTCACATCAGTTATATACCTCTTACTTAAAACACTCCTCCTTTTCTAATCCTTACAGTTTATGGCTCCACAGGAAGCTAATAAAGAGGGTAACCGGATAACAAACTTTTATTACACCTTTAAAATAATCTGTCCTCACCTCCTGACCTCAACCCCTCCATCTAATCTACAGATGTCCGTCAGTCTCCCCTGTTTCACATGTTGCTCTCCTCTCACCCCCCCTCCCCCCCAACACATTCTGAAGCCATCTGTCTTTTGAGAACCATTAACATAACACCCAGTCTCTTTCATTTTCTATCATTCATTTACTATCTCAATGATCAAAGTTTAGCCGATTCCAACACTACGTACTTAACCTTGACGACTGCCACTCGGACTAGAAGCAGGCATACCACGGGCATAGCTGGCACCACAGACGTTGTTACATCACTATTACGACAAAACTGCATTTTGATTTCCTATTTTAACACTGACAGGCAGACAAGAATAACAGTATTTGCCTTATACTATCCAAGTGTTACTCAGACACCCAATCCCATCTCTCCCACACAAAGTCTCCAATTAACCTCTGAGCGAAGTAAAATGGTAATCACAGAGCGGATTCTCTGCTGTTCCATTCCCTCATGATGAATTTGGCATTAGCACAGAAGCAGTGTTACTGGGCCGTGGCTGGTTGTTCCGGTGGAGTGATTTAGCTGGTGTAATCCCTGACTCCTCTTGTTTCCTTGGGTTTAAGGGTTTAAGAGAATGGAGCTGATACCAAGCCGATCCTCTCCTTTTGTCCAGGGCTGTCACTCGCTCAGGCTGCTTGGGCCATTAGCCAGGCTTAAACTAAAACCCTGGCGACTGATGGGGGCTCACTTCAGTGTGCATCGCTTACAGTTATCGGTCTTATCTTTTTTGACATTGCTCCTACTTGAGGTCCTCGCTAAAACAGTTGCGAAGTGAAACTTTGGCGGTTTATAATTTTTTGAAAGACTTTGGGAGTAGGCTCTTACATATGGACAGATTTTAAAAAATGTTATTATTCATCTACAGTGCCTTTGGAAAGCATTCAGACCTGTTGACCTCTTGAAGTCCGGGTTCTGGCTGGTCCAATCAAGGCCATTTAGAGACTTGTCCCGAAGGCACTCCTGTGTTGTCTTGGCTGTGTGCTTAGGGTTGTTGTCCTGTTGGAAGGTGATCCTTCACCCCAGTCTGAGGTCCTGAGCACTTGGAGCAGATTTTCATCAAGGGTCTCTCTGTACTTTGCTCTGTTCATCTTTGCCTTGATCCTGACTAGTCTCTGATGCTGTAAAACATACCCACAGAATGATGCTGTCACCATAATGCTTCACCGTAGGGATGGTGCCAGATTTCCTCCAGCTGTGATGCATGGCATTCAGATCAGAGTTCAATCTTGGTTTCATCAGTCCAGAGAATCTTGTTTCTCATGGTCTGAGAGTCTTTAGGGGGCTTTTGGCAAACTCCAAGTGGGCTGCCATGTGCCTTTTATACTGGGGAATGGCTTCTGTCTGGCCACTCTACCATAAAGACCTGATTGGTGGAGTGCTGCAGAGATGGTTGTCCTTCTGGAAGGTTCTCCCATCTCCACAGAGGCACTGTCAGTGACCATCGGGTTCTTGGTCACCTCCCTGACCAAGGCCCTTCTCCTCCGATTGCTCAGTTTGGCCGGGCGGCCAGCTCTAGGAAGAGTCTTGGTGGTTCCCAACTTATTCCATTTAAGAAGGATGGAGACCACTGTGTTCTTGGGACCTTCAATGCTGCAGACTTTTTTTTTTGGTCCCCTTCCCCAGATCTGTGACTCTACACAATCCTGTCTTGGAGCTCTATGGACAATTCCTTCAACCTCATGGCTTGGTTTTTGCTCTGACCATGCACGGTCAACTGTGGGACCTTTTTTATATAGACAGGTGTGCCTTACCAAATTATGTCCAATCAATTGAATTAACCACAGATGGACTCCCAAGTTGAAGAAATATTTCAAGGATGATCAATGAGAACGGGATGCACCTGAGCTCAATTTCAAGGTCTCATAGCAAAGCGTCAGAACGCTTACGTAAAGGTATTTCTGATTTTTATTTGTAATACATTTGCAAACCTCTTCACTTTGTCATTCTGCGGTATTGTGTGTAGATTGCTGAAGGCACTCGATATGCACACATCTAAACTCTCTGGAGTTTTGGGGGTTAAGGAACAGAAAAGTCTGGGGCCAATACCTTTTCAAAATGGATTACTTGAACTTGTCCGACTCTCTCAGCCCTCATCTTGTGGAGGTTATTTTATCAGCGATCTGCGATTCTGACCTGCAACACCTGCTATTCGTGAGGCTCTGTTTCCACCTGGAAGCACTCTCCTTGTCGGAAACCAGCTGCAGGCCTCTTTATGTGCCGTACACAGTCGAGCTCGCCCCGCTGGGCCATACAGTGCACTCCACAGATCTGCTTACACACAGATCAATTACAATTTACAGCTGTGCTTTGAGTATTGTGCAGTTGTGAATGTGATATTGCCAGTTGCCTGCTTTGTTTGAATAACTCATATGGCGAGCCTGAACGGAACCTCCTATAGTAGATGTTAGAATGTAAATTTAACATGACTTGAGACATGCTTATAATGGAGCTCATCCGTTCTGGTCTGCAGGGCATCTGACCTGTTGGTGATGCCCACGCTGAGGATAATGGGGAACGACAGTGTCTGGAAGGAGATCATGAGCCTTGCTCTTCTCGATCGGAGACCTGCTGCAGCAATGGCACAGGCCACCAACAGCCTCCGACTGCTGTACATGGCCCACACCCTGCAGCTCTGAAAGTATCATACTGCTGATACATAGCATGTACAGTGCCTTCAAAGTATTCATACCCCTTGACTTATTTATTATGGCTTTCCTTTGGCAGCAGCTACTCTTCCTGGGGTACAGCAAAATGAAGGCAGTTTGTACTATTTTAAAACATTTACAATACATTCGCAGATTTCACAACAGACATTTTCAAGTCTTGCCACAGATTTTCAAGTCGCTTTTAAGTCAAACTGTAACTAGGCCACTCAGGGACATTCAACGTCGTCTTGTTAAGCAACTCCAGTATAGATTTGGCCTTGTGTTTGTAGGTTATTGTCCTGCTGAAAGGTGCATTTGTCTCCCAGTGTCTGTTGGAAAGCAGACTATACCAGGTTTTCCTCCAGGGTTTTGCCTGTACTTAGCTTTATTCCGTTATTCTTTTCATCCCAAAAAAACTCCCTAGTCCTTGCCGATGACAAGCATACCATAACATGATGCAGCCACCACCGTGCTTGACAATAGGAAGTGGTACTCTGTTTTATTTGCCCCAAAGATAACGCTTTGTATTCAGGACAATTTTTTTTCCCGTCATTCTATTTTGCAATCCGGATGCATGTTTTCAGATATATTTTTTTATTCTGTGCAGACTTCCTTCTCACTGTAATTTAAGTTAGTAACTAAAATGATGATCCGTCCTCAGTTTCCTCCTATCACAGCCATGTAACTGTTTTTTAAAGTCACCATTCGCCTTATGGTGAAATCCCTGAGCACTTCCCTTCTTCTCTGGCAAATAAATTGGGAAGAACGCCTATCTTTTATTTGTAACTAGGTGATTGATACACCATCCAAAGTGTAATGACTTCACCATGTTCAAAGGGATTGCTTTTTTTCCCTCCATCTACCAATACGTGCCCTTATTTGTGAGGCCTTGGAAAACCTCCCTGGTCTTTGTGGTTGTATCTTGTGTTTGAAATTCACTGCTCGACTGAGGGAATCTTACAATTATCTGTATGTGTGGGGTACAGAGATGAGGTAGTGATCCAAAAATCATGTTAAACACTTATGTGACTTGATAAGCACATTTTTACTTCTGAAATTATTTAGGCTTGACATAACAAAGCTGTTTCATGACTCAAGACAATTTTAATTAAATTTGTTAACTTTTCTAGAGACATTATTCCACTTTGACAGTGTGTGTAGGCCAGTGACACAATCTCCATTGAATACATTTTAAATTCCAGCTTTAACACAACAAAATGTGGAGAAAGTCCAGGGGTGTGACTACTTTCTGAAGGTGCTGTATGTGTCCCATTGTTGTGCTGCATTAAATGCATCATCATACCTTTTTACATGGGATTAATGCTACAGACAAACAGAACATTACAATACAGCATTATGCATTACAGTAATACTTCCATTTTGAACACACTAGCATATTATCCTATCTAAAGCAGCATACTGTTTGTAGAACAGCTGTACAACTCCATTACTAAATGTTTTTATTTTGCTTTAGTCTCCCTGCTTTGCTTTCCGTGTCACCACAGAGTTAATATCTAATTAGCTAGCTGTGGCTTTTGGCTTTCAATTCGGTGCATTTATAAAGATTTTATTGAGAAGTGATTTTGTTTCCCCCCCATAAACGTAATAGCAATGAAAAACCATATACATTAAAAAGTGGAACGATGCAAATTGAAGAGAGGCAAATTCCACTGTTGTTTTTGCTCCCAGTGCAAACCCTAATTAATTCCGCTTTTGTTTCCTCTCCACTGCAGGGATGTTGTGGATTGCCAGGTCACTGCTGGGCTGTGTTTTTGTTTTAATTCTCTATTTCAGTCAGTGATGGACTGACACATTTCACCCATGGTTCAGTACTGAGATGTAGGAGATGATAGGTCGTAATCTGGCCTGTGGCAAACTTGTGTGACAGTTTCGTGTGTGTAGGTATATTTGGGGTGGTTTATCTGTGCGTTTTTGTGTATGCACATGGTCCAAATTATTCCTCTTGGGGTTGAGTTCCACGACTGAGAACACTGACCTCTCCAGAGAGCCTCTCTCTGACTATTGTCAGATCAATTCAAGTCACTTTGAGAAGGGGGGGGGGGGAAGAAACTCTCAAGCACAGACATCAAACTAATCCCATGTGTCTTGGCAGATCTGAAACTGAATATGTTTAGCAACACTAGTGGAAAGGGTCCATATGCAAGAAGGGTACAATGCTTGTGATTCCCACCACTCTTCTACCCCGTCACTGCTGAGGTCCAACAAACTTACTACCAGTCAGAAAAGCCTCTGGATGCTTTTATGTTCAAGCAAAAATAAATATCCCATGTTTTTTTGCGGGGGGGGGGGTGTTGTGTCCCCTCACAGATATTTGGCTGCTTAGAGTCGAATACCCAGATGCACCCAACTCCCCAAATCACGGCTGACTATCTGCGCCCCAATGCTTGGCAGTGGCATTCAGACTGGACTTCTGTTGTGGGTCACTTCACCTGGTCTGACATTTTGATGGAAAGGGGTTTCGCTTTGAATCACAACTCCCAGAATCATTAAAGTTGATGAGTCTGATCAAGCTTTTAGGGGCTTCTCGCTAACTGGAGGTGGCGTGCCGCAATTAAGTTGACTTTTTTTCAACAACCCCAATGTCCCTCTCAAACTGGCTCTCCAGGTGGGCCTAGTCATCCTGCTCCCACTTTGTCAGCTCCCAACTTCACTGTGCCACAGCTTTTGAAAGTTCAGAATGATGACTTAACACAATTACAGTAGTCAAGAGTTGTTGCTTAAATCGAGGCAATTTTAAATAAAGCATATGAACTCTGATTCTTTGTTGCTTAAAGTAGTCACTCTTATCAGATGTAGTCATCACGGTAAAGTAGCTCTAAGTTTTGTCCAATCAGTAGACAAATGCAGAAACCTCTATTTGTAAGTCAAACATGTGAAAATCTAAAGTTGAAGTCTGAAGTTTACATACACCTTAGCCAAATACATTGAAACTCAGTTTTTCACAATTCCTGACATTTAATCCTAGTAAAAATTCCCTGTTTTAGGTCAGTTAGGATCACCACTTTATTTTAAGAATGTGAAATGTCAGCATAATAGTAGAGATAATTATTTATTTAATAGTTTCTTTTTTTCATCACATTCCCAGTGGGTCAGAAGTTTACATACGCTCAACTAGTATTTGGTAGCATTGCCTTTTAAATGGTTTAACTTGGGTCAAACGTTTCAGGTAGCCTTCCACAAGCTTCCCATAATAAGTTGTGTGAATTTTGGCCCATTTCTCCTGACATAGCTGGTGTAACTGAGTCAGGTTTGTAGGCCTCTTTGCTCGCACACACTTTTTCAGTTCTGCCCACACATTTTCTATAGGACTGAGGTCAGGGCTTTGCGATGGACACTCCAATACCTTGACTTTGTTGTCCTTAAGCCATTTTGCCACAATTTTGGGATTATGCTTGGGGTCATTGTCCATTTGGAAGACCCATTTGCGACCAAGCTTTAACTTCCTGACTGATGTCTTGAGCTGTTGCTTCAATATATCCACGTAATTTCCCTTCCTAATTTCCCTTCCTCATGATGTGAAGTGCACCAGTCCCTCATGCAGCAAAGCACCCCCACAACATGATGCTGGCACCTCCTTTCTTCACGGTTGGGGTGGTGTTCTTCGGCTTGCAAGCCTCCCCCTTTTTCCTCCAAACATATGATGGTCATTATGGCCAAACGGTTCTATTTTTGTTTCATCAGTCCAGTCCATGTGCAGTTGCAAACCGTGGTCTTGCTTTTTTATGGCGGTTTTGGATCATTGGCTTCTTCCTTGCTGAGCGGCATTTCAGGTTAGGCGTTTCAGGTTATGTCAATATAGGACTCGTTTTACTGTGGATATAAACTAAGCAAAAAAAAAGAAACATCCCCTTTTCAGGACCCTGTCTTTCAAAGATAATTTGTAAAAATCCAAATAACTTTACAGATCTTCATTGTAAAGGTTTAACACTGTTTCCCATGCTTGTTCAATTAATGAACATGCACCTGTGGAACGGTCGTTAAGACACTAACAGTGCAGATGGTAGGCAATGAAGGTCACAGTTATGAGAACTTAGGACACTAAAGAGGCATTTCTACTGACTCTGAAAAACACCAAAAGAAAGATGCCCAGGGTCCCTGCTTATCTGAGTGAAAGTGCCTTAGGCATGCTGCAAGGAGGCATGAGGACTGCAGATGTGGCCAGAGCAATAAATTGCAATGTCCGTATTGTGAGACTCCTAAGACAGGGAGACAGGACGGACAGCTGATGTGGTCTGCTACTGCGAGGAACGTTTAACAACACCTGCACAGGATTGGTACATCTGAACATCACACCTGCAGGACAGGTACAGGATGGCAACAACTGCCTGAGTTACACCAGGAACGCACAATCCCTCCACCAGTGCTCAGACTGTCTGTCTGCAATAGGCTGAGAGAGGCTGGACTGAGGCCTTGTAGGCCTGTTGTCTGGTGAGGACCTGCCTTACAACAACGTCGCTTATGGGCACAAACCCACCGTCGCTGGACCAGACAAGACTGGCAAAAAGTGCTCTCCACTGACAAGTTTTGTCAGGGGGGAGGGGAGGGGGGATGGTCGGATTCTCGTTTATCGTCGAAGGAACAGCATTACACCGAGGCCTGTACTCTGGAGTGGGATGGATTTGGAGGTGGAGGGTCCGTCATGGTCTGGGGTGGTGTGTCACAGCATCATCGGACTGAGCTTGTTGTCATCGCAGGCAATCACAACACTGTGTGTTACAGGGAAGACATCCTCCTCCCTCATGTGGTACCCTTCTTGCAGGCTCAACCTGACATGATGACAAAGCCACCATGCAGAGATGAGCAGTATGGCTGATTTCCTTTCAAGACAGGAATGTCAGTGTTCTGCCATGGCCATCGACGAGCCCGGCTCTCAATCCCAATGAGCACGTCTGAGACCGCTTGGATCGGAGGATGAGGGCTAGGACCACTCACCCCAGAAATGTCCGGGAACTTGCAGGTGCCTTGGTGGAAGAGTGGGGTAACCTCTCACCGCAATAACAGACAAATCTGTTGCAGTCCCTGAGGAGGAGATGCACTGCAGATACTGTTACTTTAGATTTTGATGCCCCTCCCCTTTGTTCAGGGACACATTATCCCATTTCTGTTAGTCACATGTCTGTGGAACTTGTACAGTTTGTCTGTTGTTGAATCTTGTTGTGGTCATACAAAACCTATAGTTTGCTAACAAGGAATATGTGGAGTGGTTGAAAAATGTGTTTTAATGACTCCAACCTAAAGTGTATGCAAACTTCGGACTTCAACTGTATCTTTGATAAAGTAGTAATCACTTTTGTTTTAAAGCCAGGTCCTTTCCTGTCACTTTCATGTTGTTAGTGGATGGCCAAGTCAAACACAGGCCATGAAAGCACACGATTCAGTTCCGCTAACGTTCCGTGACTTTGTGGCAGAGAGGAAGTGACTTGGAGGCGAGTTAGCTACCCAATGAGCGAAGACTCATGGTTTGTGTGTGTGTGTGTGTGTGATGACGATGATGACGCTGTCACACAAACTGATGCGGCCTTTGATTGTTGGCTCCGTAGCAATTCTTTGTCTGCCGCCGTCAAACCATCTAATTGTGTCATGTTGGCTGCCTCCTTCAGGTCTCTGCACGTTTGCTAATTGATATTAATTGATATCGGTGTGTCGCTCTTGCTCTCTCGCTCAATATCTAGCTCTCGCTCTATCAATATGTATGAGAAGGAGTCCTGATTTTTATTTTTTTCTCTCTCTCGACCAATAATGAGTTGATCAGTCACGCGATAACAAATCTGCTTAAGCCATATCTAATCACTCTAATCTCCCCACAAGATTTGGTTGCTGGTAAACTCACTCACTCACTCACTCACTCTGTATGTATGTGATGTACACACTATCACATATTAGTTTATTAAAGGCAGGGTTTGAGTATTTACGCTGTTTGAACTATATCTTTTACATGGGGACTATATATATTCTGGGCTGTAGTCCTAGCCATACCTCTCTGCCATTCGATTCAATGTAGATAACCACATATTGCAAAGAAACATGTCAGATTTAGGTCTTTGCCCACTACATTAACATTTTGTTTTGTTATCCCAAAAGGATTTATTGCTTATTAAGTTGAACAATTAACTTGGGGAAAAAGGTTTGTTGAATAAACATGTGTCTCAAACTTCTGTTTTCCCATCTTAAATATTCTTTATTGCCCAATATATTGCCTCACTTGGTTTTGTTGTTGCAACAGGGTGGTTTCATAAATGTTCACTGTCTTTGTTTGTGTTATAACACATTCACTTTCTCATACAATCACTTGACTTGTTAGGTGTGGATAGTTCATAAAAGAGTAACGGAAATGGACACACAACCCACATTAATCACTTGATCACTGACCGTTGGAATTAGTTCACAAAAATGGAATCCACTCAATTCACGTTAAGACCCCCCATGCTCAAATAAAATTACAATTTGTCTCCTGAATGGCTTGGAGTGGGGCTGGACCATTAACACATTTCTGCCTCCTTATTGTACAGCACAATGGTCCCTTGTATTCTGACGTCAACCCCGCATCGATATCAACTAGTGAAGAAGACCTACACTGAAATGTAATAGGTTCTGATAGCTGTAGAGACCCAATGAAAAGGGGATTCTTTGTCCTCCGACTGAATTCATTAATGGATGTGGATGAATGGCTAAGTGTGTCCTCTCGGCTGCCTTCCTCCTTCGATGCGCAGGGATGAGGTAGACAGCCAGGGGAAGATTTAAGATGGAGGCACATCCAATGGAGAAGAAAGAGGGGGGAAGGGGGTGACACCTCAGGATTGGCCGGCCACCGCATTACACTCGCTTTGAGACTTATCCCTTTGTCTAATTGCGAATACACATATACACGCACGCAGATACATCTGTCCTCGGGTATTCCAGTACCATCTTCTCACTATCTCCTCTCTTGGTCACTCATGCATGCTCTTTTTTCTGTCTTGTGCCTTTTTTCTCTCCTCCGACCCTTCTCGTCCCCCATCCGCCTCCTTTCGTCTAATTGGAGTTGTGCTATGGGAAAGCCGTGCTGTACAACATTGCCTGTTTGATGGAGGTCTGTTTTTAAGGACATTGGGCGTTGTTTATGGGTTTTGGTTTACAAGCAATGCCTGGGTGGGGCCACGTGGTACATAAAAATAAAAGTAGCGAGTTTTAAAAGCACTAGGCTCCTCTGCATACCCTGCACCACATTGGAGTTTCCCTTCTCTTTGCCTGGTTCTGTTCTGAAAGGAAAGGTTCACCCTTTTTGAATGTTGTATTGTTTTTATACACCTCTGAGTGATGTTCTATCGATTTCCTGGGTCATTTCATGTGTATCTGAGTAATTGGCGTTCAAGCAGGCCGAAATCTGTCCGGTATGGCGTAGCACCGTGATAAACTCGCTCTCACAACACTGGAAGTTAATAGGAATACGACTTTTAGATTGTGAAAATGTCTATCATCCAGTGCATTCGGAGAGTGTTATATCCCTTGACTTTTGACACATTTTGTTACGTTACAGCCTTATTATGAAATTGATTAAATCGTCCCCCCTCCTCAATCAAACGTACAAACAATACCCTATAATGATAATGCAAAAACAGGTTTATAGAAATGCTGGAAGTATCACATTTTACATAAGTATTCAGACCTTTTACACAGTACTTTGTTGAAGCACCTTTTGGCAGCGATTACAAGCTCGAGTCTTCTTCGGTATGACGCTACAAGCTTAGCACACCTGTATTTGGGGAGTTTCTCACATTTTTTTTCTCTGCAGATATTCTCGAGCTTTGTCAGATTGGAATTTCAGGTCTTTGTCACCTCCCTGATCATCAAGGCCTTTCTCCCCCTATTGCTCAGTTTGTCTGGGCAGCCAGCTCTAGGAAGAGTCTTGGTGGTTCTAAGCTTCTTCCATTTAAGAATGACGGGGGCCACTGTGTTTTTTGGGGACCTTCAATGCAGCAGGCATTTTTTTGGTACCTTTCCTCAGATCTGTGGCTCCACACATTCCTGTCTCGGAGCTCTACGGACAATTCCTTTTCACCCCATAGCTTGGTTTTTGCTCTGACACGCTCTGTCAACTGTAAGACCTTATGTAGACAGGTGTGCCTTACCAAATCATGTCCAGTCAATTGAATTAACCACAGGTGGACTCCAGTCAAGTTGTAGAAACATCTCAAGGATGACCAATGGAAACAGGATGCACCTGAGCTCAATTTTTAGTCTCATAGTAAAGGGTCTGAATTCTTATCTAAATCAGGCATTTCTGTTTTTGTTCCAACCCAGCACCAATCGTAGCACAAATGATCAGCAAACGGTCGAGCACTTGATTAGGTGAGTCGGGTGTTTTGTGCTGGGCAGGAGCAAAAATCTGCACTCTACCCAGGGTATTTATTAAAAACGTTCTTCTAATCGATTTTGCAACGACCTCACCTTCCACTCTATGATCAGTTAACAGTGAGAGGTCAGTGTCCACTCCACAGCCACCTGAGTATTTTACAGCGGTCACATTATTTAATTTTTTACCCCAGACATACAATGGGACCATACGGGCAATTTGAGGAGACAGGGGCAGTAGATCAACATTTTTACTCCGTGTTTTTATAGCGATCAATCCGGTCATGTTGACGTGTGAAAAAGAGATGGTGTTCCTGGAGCAGACGGGGCTTTTTAAACGGGGCCGAGCCGTTGGACAGCTCTCGACTATTTGATGGACAGCTGGATGTGTTTGGCCGAGTTAAACAAGTGGAACTGGTTTGGAGGGCTTGAACAGAAGCTAAATGAAGTCTATTATAATGCAACTTCTGCCACAGCCGAGTGTGTGGGGCAATAACAGTGTGTCCAAGAAAGACAGTCGCACAAACTAAAATGGACGCAATTGCATTTGTGCCACACACACACACATTATGCATAACATAATGACACACCACACACACACACACACACACACACACAATGTGCACTTTCTTTGGTTCCACACCAAAACCTTTTTGTAAGCTTTTTAAATGTTATAGACCCTATACAAATATATTGACCCTTAAGTCCAATTATTCGGACAGAAAATGTGCACGCACATGCAGTGATACGGAGTATAGTACGTCAGCGAGTGAGTGGATGCCATGCTGCTTGGTACTGACCCTGCTGGGGAATGAATCCTCCCTGGCTGGACAATCTCTCAGCGAGGGAGCTGGTGCTCCCTGCTCTAGAGTCGCTCCCTCCCTCCCTCCCCCCAACACAACACACACACACACACACACACTGCATTATCCTGATGAGGCATAAGGGACCACCTTGGCTGGGTGTTTTTTTGTGTGTGCGCAAAGGGAGTTGGATGTTACATCTGTGAGGGTCATCTTTCCCTTGTGCTCTCACAGTCTCGCTCGCTTAATCTCTTTCCCTATTCCTCTCTCCAGCTCTCTCTCTCCCGGCCACTTCCACTGCAGTAGCAGCCTCCCATCCCAGTTGGAAGGTGGGACAATTTTGAATGCATTACACAAGCACTGTTTTCCTCCGCAGTGGCCTGCTGCCTTCCGACTCCCCTCCCCTCCAGCTGTCCCATATCCCCCCCCTCCCTTTTCTAAACCACCCTGTCATAGTCATTCTCCTTTATGATCATTTTATATTTTGTTCTATGTCATTTTGTTACTAGTGTTTGACTGGAATCTAAAGAAACGTGTTTGTGTTGCGAGACCACACAGAGCCTAATCTCTCTGTAATAAAAATTATACTGCTCTCTGCGTCTCTCCCTCGCTCTCACTCCCTATATATTTCATCTCTCTCTCGTTTGTAATTTGAGGGTATATCTCACCTGCTGTCTGTCACAGGTCATGGTAGAAGATGTTTTTTTTTTCCGTCAGTGTTAATCTGGTTCGAGTGAATCTTAAATCACGACTTCCTCCCTCCCTCCCTCTCTCTCTCTCTGCACCAGAGACTGATGCACCTGCCCGGGCTTGTTAGCCTTGTGATTCACCGCCAAGAAGATGACATGAAACACAACTCTCCAGGAAGAGGGCTTTTTATTTTTGATGTATGGTGATTTGTGGTGCTCTCCTCCCTTTGTGTGTGTGTGTGTGTGTGTGTACAGAACGAGATGGCTCAACAGCATTATGGTAGAAGAATGACAATTGCGTGTGGATTTTCATAACCGAGTTTAAGCTTCTGAGCGTTGTTAGCGCGGGCCAAATGTCATCAGCTTACACAGCCTGTTGCATCAGAGTCATGGTTGTCCTCAGTATCATGATTCAAAGTGAATGATTAAATGATTACACGACAGCATCATCTTATCCTTTCAATGTTATCATCACTTAGATTTTGTGTAATCGGTGTCAGTGTCTTTTTGATTTGACTCTCACGCTTATCTTTATCGTCATCGTTATATAAACGGTGACAACTGCGTTTTTATCATAATCTTATAATCACTGTTAGAATTTGCAATTGTTTTTCCTCCATCTTCCAAGTTCAAAATCCTCCTCACCATCCCATGGTTATCTCACTGTAGCCTGACCCTCCCTTTTTTATGAGAGTGTACTGCTGCATCTGCCAAGAGACCTGACCTTTTTATGGCACAGGTGGTTGTGCACGTTCCCCGTAACCACAAGGTGTCTGGTTCAAACCCTGCACTGACAGTTCCCCCTCAATCGCTACGTTAGCCCTGTCGGAACAAATAGATTGGTCCCAGGTTTTAGACCGTAGCTTTGTTTACACCTGGGATCCAGGGCAGGAAGAGCGAGAACAACCCTGAGGCCTGAGAGGATGTGGGATAACTGAATCAACCTGTTGTCAGAGAGCATACAGTTTTGGTCTTGTTGTTGTGGGTGGGTGGGTGGGTGGGTGGGTGGGCACATGCTCTACCGGTCAAAAGTTTTAGGATTCCCCCATCCCCCCCCCCCCCCCCAGTTTTTATTGAAATTTAAGCAGTTCAAATGGCCAATGGTACAAAGGTAAGCAGTGAACTGCCAGAGGTTAAAACGTTTTCAGTTACCATATTATGCAGCCCTAGCGACACCCATTCTCTCACCCTCCTTTGCCCTTTTCCTCCTTGGCCTTTCTGACCGTTTCCCAGCACTCGTTGAATGAGCAAGAGCCCTGACCTGCGTTGCCCCTGGCTCGTCATTCATAATGAATGATGTTGAGTCTGTTTGCGAGATAATAATGGTAGCGATGGGAGACTGGTGTCCTGGGGAGACTATCACACACTGTCATTCAAGCCAATAGGAGCTCTTTGATGTGGGGAGCCAAGCGATTTCATTGGGTGAGATTGACAGTTTGCGTCCTTTATATGCCCCTTTTGGTTTATTTGCAGTAGTATTTATTTTAACCTTAATTCAACTAGGCAAGTCAGTTAAGCAAATTCTTATTTACAATGACTGCCTTGGAAGGAACAGTGGGTTAACTGCCTTGTTCAGGGGCAGAATGACAGATGCTTTACCTTGTCAGCTCAGGGATTCGATCTAGCAACCTTACGGTTACTGGCCCAACGCATTTTCAGTCTTGTGAAATACGAACATTTGGCTTTGGTGTGCAAAGCGCTGCTCAACTGGGTTTGAAATGGGCCAGGGACGTTCGTTATTGTCCAGCTCTCTGCAGCAATCGAAGCAACTAAATACTCGTGTTGCGTGTCTCTAGCACTTAGAGCATATTGCTGCTTTGCAGGGCTATAACAGCCTCTTTTTTTCTTTCTTTCTTTTTCTTTATACTGCCCATATGAACAGTGGAGGAGTGAGGGCTTCTTGGCTCTAGCAAGAGGTTGCTGCAGTCTCGTTGAGTACTGCTGACGCTGCTGCTCTACCCTCATTAGACCTGTGATGTTTTAACTGTGTTTCTTGCTTGACGAGGCAACAGTCTGCTTATTGCATACAGTGCCTCCTGGCCCATGGCCCAGGGAGATGAAGCCACACGGAGGGAGATAATCAACCTTTTTTTGTATCGTCTAATGTATATTTAATGGGGTTCTTTCGAGCCCCGGAGGATGAGCAAATAGTGTTAATTTTTTTCTTTGGCGTCCTATGCAGTAACCGTATCATTGCAAGCAAGCGAGAGAGCATTTTAAGAGTTTGTCTGAGTCGTAGGGAAATCCAACGATGGGAATCCATCCAGCCTACATTTTTGGCAGACTCAATGGAATGGGGATAATTACGTCTGTGTCGAAACTGTTCTGATCAGTTTCGGTTCCGCTCCTTTCTGGAAGGTTTTCTGCCTTCTTGCTTATGCCTAGTTAAATGCACGGAGATCATTTTGCTGTAAGCGTAATATTTTGTTTCCTTGATGGTCTTTAGAGCATCAATGGTAGGCTATCCTTTGTTACAGAAAGTCAAATCAGTAGGGATGTTGGCAGCAGTCTCTCCCTCCAACTGCATCAAGGGGTCATTTTAAACTTGGTCACAAGATAGCTAGAAGATAGATAGCCCGGTCTGTTTCTGGATTTCACAACGCTACATTGTTGCATTTGCAAAACCATACCAACTTGGCGATCAGAAACAGGATTGTCACCCAGGCTACAAAAGTGCTTGCAGTCTGTGGGAGATTCTTCACTGTCACTAAGTGTTGTTACCATAGTTGAACTCTGGTGTCCAAAAACACCTCACTAGAGTTTCTCTGTTCTTTAATCCACACCCCTTTCCTTGTAACATGCCCCTAATCTTCATCAGGCACTTTTTTTGCCCCCTTGACAATGGCTTGGATACATGCTGAGAAGACGAAGGCTGTAATTGAGGGGTGGAGACGGTTTGTGGCTGTAAAAGTGGGTACGGTTGTATAGGCCTTCCTATACATCTTTGTGGTACTGCAGATACGCATTATCATTAGGGTTGTGACGATTCCAGTATCACAATTTATTTTTGTTTTCCATGGGCAAAAATGAAAACACAAAGCAGACCTAACTCTTTGGTCCATAAAAAAAAACAACCTGTTGTAAAATATTGTTTGCTATAGCTTGGAAACTAAATGTGACTCAGGATGACAACATAATATTTGTTTCCAACATTAGGGCTGTTTTTCCTAAATCTGCTTTGTTTTGTTTCCTTGCCATGATACTAACAAGTATCGCGACGCCGGTGTCATCCCGGCCCTAATTATCCTATCCCGTAGGGAGTTAAATTCTGGCGTTGTAGTGCGCGTGTGCGCGCAGTGGGTTTGTGTGAGTGCTTGAGTGGATATTTATGTCACAATCAACAGTGGGCTAAGATCCCTAATTTAGCTTCAGACGCTGTCTTGCATCTGTTTTCGCTTGCGTGATGTGGATGCGTCTGGGGACTTGCTCAATTTAACTGTCATTTCACTGGCAGCCTGGTCTCAGTGTTTGACAGGATGTGCTGCTCTATTTTCTAGGCTGTGTTTTAAAGCCAGGATGATGCCGTCCTATGTGTTTGCCAACATCTGTAGCTTTTGCTCCCCATTTCCCTCTTATTATGAATGGAGATACGTAGCACAGGGTTGCGCTTACTATGCCAGAAATAAAAACAACCCATCCTATGTCATAACAGATCCATAACCATGCAGTGTTTAAAAAAATAAAATAATTCCGCTTGAATAACATTTACGGTTAATGACATGATACCTGTCATACCATGCCGTGTCGGATTGTTGCGATTACCATGAAACCAATGTTGCAACCTTTTTAATTATGCAACAACGTCCCCATGACAAACTTTTTAAGCTCGTCATGATTTTTAGGACCCCAGTGGCCTGATGACGATCCCTGTGGTATCAAATCGAGTTGTCAACATCTGGAGTAGCTTTTGGTGTGCCAGCATTACACGGAGGACAAGAGTTTGGTGGTGAATAATCTCAAGGCTAGGCTAGCGACTTCCGGTGGAACTGGAGGGCACGTAATTCAAATAAATAATCATAAAAGTTATGGATATTAAGCATTTAGGAACATACAAGTGTCTTATATTGGTTAAAAGCTTAAATTATTGTTAATATAACTGCACTGTCTGTTTTTACAATAGGCTTTGGAAGAAACCAGCCTGAAACCTTGAACAAAGACTGTTGACATCTAGTGGAAGCCATAGGAATTGCAATCTGGGAGCTGGATTTGGATATGCCCCAAAACTTTCAATTGTAAGGAGTATGGGCTCTCACAAAAACAAAAAAACATTCTGGTTAGTTTTTCTTTTGGATTTTCTCCTACTATATCTATTGTGTTATAGTCTCATACATTATTTTAATATTTCTTCAAACTTCAAAGTGTTTTCTATCTAATGGTACCAATTATATACATATCCTGGCTTCAGAGCCTTAGTAACAGGCAGTTTACTTTGGGCATGTCAGTCAGGTGGAAATTGAGAAAAAAGGACCCTAGCCTGAACTAGTAGATAGGCCGGTGCGATAAGGCGCGAAGGCGACCCCCTCGTTGTAGGAGAAATCCCCCCCCCTGTCTTGGCTGTGATTATGGGGGCTCAAGGAGAGGAAGAGCACTTTGGTGAGGGCCTGGAATACTGATGCCCTTCTCCATCTCTTCCGCACATATGGGCCGTGATAAGACGTGATGCATGGAGAGTGGCTGCTTCAGACCCAACTTGACCATATGCCACGTGCTGCAGCCGTATGGACTGCACCACTCACCCCACACTAGCCTCTTTTGGTTGGCTGAACAGCTCACTTAAGGGCGGCACAGTGCTTTTAATTGTATTTATTTTTTAATTCAAGCTAAGTGGAAATCGCTCTGTAAAAAAAATAAATAATTGTTACTCCCCATCATTGCTAACAAGCAGTTTTTGCATTCATTCAAATTTAATGAACACTAATGAAGTCATTTTCCTCTTTCCCTTCGTACCAATGTTTCATCCACGTATATTGCATACTTTGAGTTGAATCTATCTGCTCAAATATTGTTTGGAATGCTTTGTCCAGCCATCTTCATTTTCTAAGTGTCGAATGGCCGTCGGGTTTCCTTTGACATGACCAACCAGTATCGGGTCAATGTTGTCACTCAAGGATAAATGACCATGTGATATCTGATTTGCTTACTTGTAGTTGTTACTGTAATGGTCCTGACTTGTATCATCGTGCAGACTGACATTCCGGCTGGCATGCCAAAGCCCATTACCTATGCCAGTCTTGCCACCTGCACTGGGCACTGCCTTATTACACAGATCGTGTTCAGGTCAAGTCCCTAATTGATTGTGATTTGCTCAGATGCCAGGGATCAAATTTACTCCGAAGCTAAGGTAACCCTTGTCAAAAGGAGTCATCTTGCCACTTTTTCCCCCCCCTTTTTTTGTTGCCTCTCACCTGTCTCGGGTGAGACTTCTACTTAATGCTCCTATAATTGGATCACCTAATGCAATTAGTTGGGGGGGGGGCCGTCTGACCCCTCTGCCAGTTTCCTTGAGCCTTACAAATGTGGACTACCACACAGTTTGATGTTTGGCAGACACATTTTGTGATGTCACACCGCTGGACTGAGGGTCGGAGCATCTGGGTAAGTGGATACTTCTCCACTTGGCATGGGTGTCTGGGAAATTCGGACACTTCCCATTTAGGTTTAGTATTGTTATCTATACTGAACAAAAATATCAACGCAATCTGCAACAATTTCAATGATTTTTACTGAGTTACAGTTCATATAAGGAAATCAGTCAGTCAAAATAAATAAATTAGACCCTAATCTATGGATTTCGTATGACTGTGCAGGGGTGCAGCCACACACTGGGGAGCCAGGCCCAGCCAATCAGAATGAGTTTTTCCCCACAAAAGGGTTTTTATTACAGACCGAAAATAAACTTTACATCTTGCGTTTTTATAATTTTGTTCAGTGTAGCTTGGCTGACTTCTCTGTTTTACACAAAGAACAATATTATTATAATACTGATATTCTCTCTTCTTTTCAGAGCTCTGACACCTGCCCGTAGGACATTGAAACTTTGGCAAAGAGCTGCATCACGCCACTGACCGCCCAGAGACGCAGTAAGTTGAAAAGAGTGTAGTTCACCACACTTTTACGTGATTCGTGACTCTCTATAATCAGCATTTGAAAAAGAAACTCCAGCACACTGGTATTCTAGAATACTCCACAGACAATTCAGGCTTTGTGGACTGTTCATTGGTTAAGGTCGCTGTCACTACTCTAAGGCTGACCTGTGGAGTCCGACTTCCGACATTGTGGGATTTAGATTTCTCTGACTTTTCAGATTGTTCGTCCTTACCCAACTTGTGCCTGACAGACACGACTTTAAGCTTGTAGATCAATTGGAGCAGCTGCAGTTTATTTGTTTTCAAATAAAGTATGACTAGCTGCTAGGGTTTGTTCAGTATGAGACCTGGGTAGGTGTGGCTCTGTCCGGGCCTTTGAGTGACATGGCTTGACATTGGCACCAAGAGGACACAATCCTCAATCTTCAACTCGGCAACAAGACCCAGTCCCTTCAACAGTTAAATCCATGAATATGTAAAAAGGCAGACCGTATGAATATCATATCCCTGTGTTGGGTAACCCAATAGCTTTAAGGCTGCCTTATTGAAAGTGACACTACAACCAACCCGGGTTGCGTTTCCGATGCCCGACACATTAATAATTAAGGTTGCCCATATGACCACCGCAACTATGAGCTCCGTATCATAAAACGGCAGTGTGCGTTACACCAAATGGTTGTAACCTGCGTCATCTGGCACACAGAGACTTTTTGATGTATTCTCTCAGGTCATAGAATATAACAATTCTACCCAGTTTCTATTTTTGAACAGCCCAAATAGCAGGGGGTCTGGGATTCTTATTTTTCTGTCCCCTGTTGGAAATCCAAACCAAGTTAGGTTGATTAGGGCTGATTTGTTGTGTACTATGCTGGCTCCTAAAGGATCCGATTACCTTTTTGGAAATTCATTTTTTTCCCCCCGTTTTTTTTGCGTTGTGTAAGGCCCCCCCAACTTGGTCCTGAGCCGTCTGAGCGCTCTCTGGGGGATGCCATGCAGTACGGAGGAGTGGAGCACTGACTGAATGCCCGGTCTGTTCAGCAGCTCCCCGAGGCTGTGGCACGGGCAGCAGTGCCTGGCGGTGTTGAAGTGACTGCGTTAAGCTGGCAGCATTGACGCGCTGAGACTGTCGTTCTGTTGTGCAGGCAAATTAACTCCCTCAGGAGCTCTGCTGGCTGGAAACCTGGGCGCTCTCCTCTCTTGCCGTTGCCTCTCCCATTCTCTCCCTCTCGATCTGCACACGCTAATATAGGCCTCCAGGGGAGCCTGATCCACACATATAATTGGCAGTGTACTGGACACACACACACACACGTCAGTGCCAGCACCGGTCATGTTGAATTTCATTATATGCGACGCATGCTTTTTAGGGAAATTGCCAGGGAGGGGAGTGTGACGGTTACAATGCTGATGTTCATCCTGGCAGGATTGCCTGTGATGTCCTCTGTCTCCCCCTCTTCACCTCCGTTACAGTAAGGATTATTTACTGCAGCGTTGGCAAAATAGTGTCAACACACTGAACCAGTCAACACAGTGAGTCAATGAGTGCCGCCACAGGCAAGCACAGCAGACTGGGTACAGGATACCGGCAAATGCTGACGGAGATACTATTGTGGAGAGCAGTCATAGTAGACAGACCGACCGAGACCGGCGTTTAGGCAGGCAAACCGACAGGCATTGTTTATTGACAAACCGAGACCCACCGACAGGATTGAGTCACGGTCTAGCCATTTTTGAACATGCATCCACCCACAGTGTGCTTTCTGCCTGGGCATACTGCTCTGCCCAGGTGTGCACTGACAGATGGCAAGGCTATTCTTGATGGGACCGCTTCTATTTAAATTAGTTCTTGTTTGTTTTTTTATTATTTACTGAATCTTCACTATAGTCTAAGATGTCTTGCAGTGATATTTCAGTTATGTGTTAAGATGTGTTAATTTGTAGGCAGCCTGCAGGGAGAATCGTTAAGACATAGACCATCTCACCTTGGGCTCTGTACTGTGTGTGTGTGTGTGTCCATGCTTTCATATGACACTTGAACTTTCACTGCCCAGACACACATGCCCACATACATACAGTTTGTCGGAAGTTTACATACACGTTAGCCAAATACATTTAAACTCAGTTTCACAATTCCTGACATTTAATCCTAGTAAAAATTCCCTGTCTTTGGTCAGTTAGGACCACCACTTTATTTTAAGTGTCAGAATAATAGTAGAGGGATTTTATTTCTTTCATCACATTCCCAGTGGGTCAGAAGTTTACATACACTCAATTAGTATTTGGTAGCATTGCCTTTAAATTGTTTAACTTGGGTCAAATGTTTCGGGTAGCCTTCCACAAGCTTCCCACAATAAGTTGTGTGAATTTTGGCCCATTCCTCCTGACAGAGCTTGTGTAACTGAGTCAGGTTTGTAGGCCTCCTTGCTCACACACGCTTTTTCAGTTCTGTCCACAAATGTTCTATGGGATTGAGGTCAGGGCTTTGTGATAGCCACTCCAATACCTTGACTTTGTTGTCCTTAAGCCATTTTGCCACAACTTTAACTTCCTGACTGATGTCTTGAGACATCAGTTGCTTCAATATATCCATATAATTTTCCATCCTCATCAAGCCATCAGTTTTGTGAAGTGCACCAGTCCCTCCTGCAGCAAAGCCACCCCTACAACATGATGCTACCACCTCCTTGCTTCACAGTTGGGATGGTGTTCTTCGGCTTGCAAGCCTCCCCCTTTTTCCTCCAAACATAACGATGGTCATTATGGCCAAACAGTTCTATTTTTGTTTCATCAGACGAGGACATTGCTTCAAAAAGTACAATATTTTTTACTCGTGTGCAGTTGCAAACCGTGGTCGGGCTTTTTTTATGGCAGTTTTGTAGCATTGGCATTTCCTTGCTGAACGGCCTTTCAAGTCATGTCGATATAGGACTTGTTTTTACTGTGAATATAGATACTTTTGCACCTGTTTCCACCAGCATCTTCACAAGGTCCTCTGCTGTTGTTCTGGGATTGATTTGCACTTTTCGCACCAAAGTACGTTCATCTCTAGGAGACAGAACGCGTCTCCTTCCTGGGTGGTATGTCGGCTGCGTGGTCCCATGGTGTTTATTCTTGCGTACTATTGTTTGTACAGATGAATGTTGTACCTTCAGGCGTTTTGGAAATTGCTCCCAATGATGAACCAGACGTGTGGAGGTCTCCAATGTACTTTATGAGGTCTTGGCTGATTTCTTTAGATTTTCCCATGTCAAGCGAAGAGGCACTGAGTTTGAAGGTAGGCCTTGAAATACATCCACAGGTACTCATCCAATTGAGTCAAATGATGTCAATTGGCCTATCAGAAGCTTCTAAAGCCATGACATCATTTTCTGGAATTTTCCAAGCTGTTTAAAGGCACAGTCAATTTAGTGTTTGTAAACTTCTGACCCACTGGAAATGTGATGCAGTGAATTATAAGTGAAATAATCTGTCTGTAAACAATTGTTGGAAAAGTGACTTGTGTCATGTACAAAGTAGATGTCCTAACCGATTTGCCAAAACTATAGTTTGTTAACAATAAATTTGTGGAGTGGTTGAAAAACGTGTTTTAATGACTCCAACCTAAGTGTATGTAAACGTCCGACTTCAGCTGAACACTCTCTCTTCCAGCGAGCATTTTATCAGCCCAAATGGAGCCAATTCCCACTAAATAGGTTTTCAGGCGCTCTACTTAAGTAGAGGAAGAGCAGGATAAGCCCTAGTGACTCTGACTCGTGTACTGTGCCTTCAGAAAGTATTCAGGGGTATGAATGCTTTCTGAAGGCTCTGTGAAAAAGGATATACTTTTTACACTTTAGGCCTCTTCATATTTGGCTTGATCAACTACAGACGCTATGGTGACTCGCAAGACTTGTGTCCTTCATGAGGAGACTTGTGGGGGAATCCATTTCAATGGAAAATAGTGATTGGATACCATGTTTTTGCTCCCGAGACGTTTGTTTAGATTTTTATTGCAGTGCCTGATATGTGGGAGTGATGTCGTGTACAATGCAATGCCTTCTCTCTTATGGAGTGATGTCACAGCATTAATGTTCCGAATGTAGGATTAGCGTAATTTTTTTGCCCAACCCATAGTTGGGTTGACCTGTTTTATCCATGCATCGTTGGCCCTAATGATTCACACAATTGGTACATCGACTAGGACAAAAAGCCTATTTAAATAGGAATTCACCTGAATCTGTGATGTTCAGATCACTTCAGAATAGCACCCTCTATACGTGCATTCTCTCTTTCTCTCTTCCTGCCTCTTTGTCCAACATGTCCAGACCTAGTCAAAAAACAGTTGGATCTCATATCAAAGTGCTGTAGGTTTTGGATCAGCGACTGTATGGCCAGCGATTTGAAATAACAACCCACTCATTCTGCTGGAACCCAAATAGAGGCTCATATCTATCACTGTTAGTGCCGAACATGACCCATTGGAAAGGTTTTGTTCAATGTCATTAGTACACTTTTCACGCTATCGACCTGAACCAAACTGCGCTGTCTCGGAACACTGTTCCGGTATTTACGGTGGATGCGTAACCAGGCCAGCTCGGTACAGCTAGTGTGCCTTGGCTCGGTTTGGCTCAGTGTCAAAAGCCCCTCAGTCAACAGCAAATATATGGGCTTGCTTGTCTGCCTTGAGCAGTGATGTAATACCAGTGATGGCAAAAGCCCAATAGACCAAGAAAGACTGAAGAAAACAGCAAACAACAATGCAAAAAAAAAAAAATTAAAATAAAGAAACAAAAAATTATTAGATCAAAGGACAACAAAAATCACAACGGCGATGCCAACTGTATATGTTTGTGTGCATGTCTGGCACTATTACATGAATGTGTGTGTTCATGTATGCGTTTATTTCAATGAGAGAGAGTGTGTGTGTGTGTGTGTGTGTGTGTGTGTGTGTGTGTATGCACGTGTACAGACACCTGCACCACATCAGCCTCAGGCAAAATGGCATTAGTTGAAAAAACACTGCCACTCAATGTCAGTGAGATGTTTTATTTGTATTTTTTGTGTGTTGCTGCCTTGCTAAGTTTTCTTAGGTCTCTATGTTGTGTTGTCTCTCTTGTTGTGATGTGTGTTTTGTCCTATATTTATATGGTATTCATTTATTTAATTTTATCCCAGGACCCCGTTCCCACAGGAGGCCTTTTGGTAGGCTGTCATTGTAAATAAGAATTTGTTCTTAACTGACTTGCCTAGTTAAATAAAAATCACTCTCCTTGCTCAAAAATCACTCTCCTTGCTCAAATAGCCCTTACACAGCCTGGAGGTGCATTTTGGGTCATTGTCCTATTTAAAAACAAATGATAGTCCCACTAAGTTTAAACCAGATGGGATAGCGTATCCCTGCAGAATGCTGTGGTAGCCATGCTGGTTTAGTGTGCCTTGAATTCTAATTAAATCAGTGTCACCAGCAAAGCACCATCACACCACCTCCTCCATGCTTCACGGTGGGAACCACACATGCAGAGATCATCCGTTCACCTACTCTGCATCTCACAAAGACATGGAGGTTGGTACAAAAAATATCCAATTCGGAGATCAAAGTACAGATTTCCACAGGTCTAATGTCCATTGCTCGTGTTTCTTGGCCCAACTCTCTTTTTCCTATTGGTGTCCTTTTAGAAGTGGTTTCTTTGCGTGAAATCAGGCCTTCATGGTCGAATTGCTGCAGTCCCCTCTGAACAGTTGATGTGTCTGTTACTTGAACTCTGAAGCATTTATTCGGGCTGCAATTTCTGAGGCTGGTAACTCTAATGAACTTGTCCTCTGCAGCAGAGGTAACTCTGGGTCTTCCTTTCCTGTGGCGATCCTCATGAGAGCCAGTTTCATCATAGCTCTTGATGGTTTTTGCAACTGCACTTGAAGAAACTTTCACAGTTCTGAAATGTTCCATATGGACTGTCGTTTCTTTTTGCCATAATATGGGCTATAACAGCTCAAATAAGTAATCTTCTGTTTACCACCCCTACCTTTCCCAACACAACTGACTAGCTCAAATGCATTCAGAAAGAAATTCCACAAATTTAGCTTTTAACAAGGCACACCTGTTTATTTGAAATACATTCCAGGGGATGACCTCATGAAGCTGGTTGAGAGAATGCCAAGATTGCACAACACTGTCATCAAGGCAAAGTGTGGCTGCTTTGAAGAATCTCAAATATAAAATATATGTTGATTTGTGTAACACCTTTTTGGTTACTACATGATTCCATATGTGTTCTTTCATAGTTTTGATGTCTTCACTATTATTCTACAATGTATAAAAGTAAAGGAAAACCTGTGAATAACTAGGTGTGTCCAAACCTTTGACTGGTATGGTACGTATTCAGAACCTTTTAATGATTACTTTGTTGAAGCACCTTCTGCAGCGATTACAGACGTCAGTATGACGCTACAATCTTGGCACACCTGTATATGTGGGGAGCTTATCCAATTCTTCTCTGCCGATCTGTCAGGTTGGATGGGGAGCGTTGCGGTACAGCTATTTTCAGGTCTCTAGAGGCCCTGTGGCCTCTGGAGGAGGTTTTCGTCAAGGATCTCTGTACATTGCTCCGTTCATCTTTCCCTCGAACCTGACAAGTCTCCCAGTCCCTGCCCCTGAAAAATATCCTCAGAGCATGATGCTGCCGCCACCATGTTTCACCGTAGGGATGGTGCCAGGTTTCCTCCAGACGTGACGCTTGGCATTCAGACCAAAGAGTTCAATCATGGTTTCATTAGATCCGAGAATCTCTTTTCTCATGGTCAGAGTCCTTTAGGTGCCCTTTGGCAAACTCTATGCGGGCTGTCATGTGCCTTTTACTGAGTGGATTCTGTCTGGCCACTCTACCATAAAGACCTGATTGGTGGAGTGCTGCAGAGATGGTTGTCCTTCTGGAAGGTTCTCCCATCTCCACAGAGGAGCTCTGTCAGTGACCCATCGGGTTCTTGGACACCTCCCTGTCCAAGTCCCTTCTCAGATTGCTCAGTTTGGCCGGGTGGCCAGCTCTAGGAGGAGTCTTGGTGGTTCCAAGCTTCTTCCATTTAAGAATGATGGAGGCCACTGTCTTGGACTTTTTATTTATTTATTTTTTACTCCCCAATTTCGTGGAATGCAGTTGGTAGTTACAGTCCTGTCCCATACGGACATGGGAGAGGCGACGGTTGAGAGCTGTGCAATCTCCGAAACACAACCCATCGAAACGGGACAGTTTCTTGACACAATGCCCGCTTAACCCGGAATCCAGCCGAACCAACGCGTCAGAGGAAACACAGTACACATGGCGACCGTGTCAGCGTGCATTGCGCCCGGCCTGCCACAGAAGTCACTTGTGCGAAATAGGACAAGAACATTCCTGCTGGCCAAAACCTCCCCTAACCCGGACGATGCTAAGCCAATTGTGTGCCGCCCCATGGGTCTCTCAGTCGTGCCCGGCTGCGACAGAGTCTGGACTCCAACCAGGATCTCTAGTTGCACAGCTAGCACTGCGATGCAGTGCGTTAGACCACTGTGCCGCTCCGGATGCCTTTCTTGGGGACTTTTAATGCTGCAGACATTTTCTGGTACCCTACCCCAGATCTGTGCCTCAACACAATCCAGTCTCGGAGCTCTACGGACAATTAATTTGACCACATGGCTTGGTGTTTGCTCTGACATGCATTGTCTTATATGGGACCTTTTTATATAGACAGGTGTGCGCATTTCCATATCATGTCCAATCAATTGAATTTACCACAGGTGGACTCCAATCAAGTTGTGGAAGCATCTCAAGGATGATCAATGAAAACAGGATGCGCCTGAGCTCAATTTCGAGTCTCATAGCAAAGGGTCGGAATACTTTTATGTATAGAAATATTTATATTTAGGATTTTTTATACATTTGCAAAAATGTCTAAAACTGCTTTTGCCTTCTCATTATGCGGTATTGTGTGTAGATTGAGGAAAAATGTAATTTAATACATTTTTTAAACAAGGCTGTAGTGTAACAAAATGTGGAAAAGGTTAAGGGGTTTGAACACTTTCTGAATGTACAGTCCAGTCGACACAGTTGTTTAGAAGCTTGGCTCGGATCGAGTACAGGAAAGTGCCAGGTCAGCTTTTTGGGCATTTGGCTAAGAAACTCCCCACAGATATCTGCATCGCTTGCATCATCATGAGATTTCTCTTCAAGGGACAGATGGGGAGAGGGAAGTGCAGAAGAGAAAAACAGTAGAACAGAGTGAGAGATTTTTATTTTATTTTGTCAAAGCCTCAGGGCAGATTGATTTGTCGAAAGTGACGCGCACATTCGTGAAATATTTATACCAAACAAAAGAACGCCAGAGCGTATCGCTATTCATTATCGGAGCACATGTGCTTCGAGCGTGTAAAGGCTTTATCATATGTACCCTTGGAAAGCATTGCAGGGGACAAGGCTGATTTATAACATGCGCGCACACACGAATAAGCAAGCATGCGCATACCCAAAAACACACACAGATGTGCTTTTCAAGAACCTCAGGTGGCTGTCAGTGGAGGTGGCTGACCGGTTTAATGCTCTTTGGCTGATCACAGATCACAGCCTAGCTAGTAACGTGTGTGTTTGTCTGTGTATGTTCACATACGCGCATCGTGTCTCTAGGCCTACAGTATACTGCCTTTATGTGTATGCGTCATGCTGCCTGTGTTCATCTTTAGGGGCAAGTGTGTGTGTCTAGCCAGATCTGTGTGAAACAGTATTTCTCTTGCCTGGGGGTCTGAGGATACGGCTAGCCAGCCTGCCACTCAGACTGGCAGCTCCAGACCACTTTGTCAACTCTGTCCTGCTCTTTCTCTCGTCCTCTCCCTCCTCAATCCCCTCTTCCCATCCCCTCCTCTCCTTCTTTATCCCTGCAATCCTCCTTTCTCCTTCCATCCAAACCCTTGTTCATTCTCTTCTGCTGCACCTCCTCACTCTTTCCCCACTCTGGTTGTGACTGTGATCTAAAGGCAGCAGCATGCTTCAGTTCGTCTGGCGACTTGGCGAACCGAACAAGTGTGCTCGCATACTTGAAAAACAATAAAAAGCGTCAATCGCACTGTTTGTCCAATTTGAGACACCGTAGCCAGTATACACTTCCTCAAAATAGGCAGACTTAATGTAAGGTAACTCGAGAAATCTGTCATTAACGTTTACGTTTTTGCAGAGGACATCTTAGTCGCACAATTTTGAATCTAACTGTGTTTGGTGCAATATTTCTCAATTACAAAATGGGCATGAAAACAAGTCATCTCTCGTTGAATGACGACAAATATTTTGAGGAATACATCACCGACAAAAGGGTTGACTTTGGCTCCAAACTACAGCTTGCCTTTAGAAACAAATGTCTGCCCGAACAGCCAAAAAAAACCTCACCTAACTACAAAACCAACAAAAACATAAAAATGTTGCCATACCACAATGTATGCACAAACTCTTCCGAACCGTTTCGTTTGGGAAGCATGTGGATGCCCTTCACGCGCACACACAGACTGACATGTGCAAAGCACAACAAATCAAATCAAAGTTTATTTCTCACATGCACCGAATACAACAGGTGTAGACCCTTACACTGAAATGCTTACTTACAGGCTCTAGCCAACAGTGAAATTTAAAAGAAAAATAAATAAAGGTATTCGGTGAACAATAGGTAAGTAAAGAAATAAAAACTACATAGAAACATAACAGTAGCGAGGCTGTATACAGTAGCCGGGTAGTCAGGCTGATTGAGGTAGTATGTACATGTAGATATGGTTAAAGTGACTATCATATATGATAAAAGGAGTAGCAATAGCGTAACAGAGTGGGTGGCTGGACACAATGCAGATAGCCCGGTTAGCCAATGTGTGGGGGCACTGGTTGGTCGGGCTAATTGAGGTAGTATGTACATGAATGTATAGTTAGTGACTGCATATATAATGAACAGTGTAGCAGCAGTGTAAAAGAGGGGGTGGGGGGGGACGACAATGCAAATAGTACTGGTAGACATTAAATGAGGTGTTCAGGAGTCTTATGACTTGGGGGTAAAACTATTGAAGCCTTTTTGTCCTAGACTTGGCACTCCGGTACCGCTTGCCATGCGGTAGTAGAGAGAACCGTCTATGACTGGGGTGGCTGGGGTCTTTGACAATTTTTAGTGCCTTCCTCTGACACCGCCTGGTGTAGAGGTCCTGGATGTCAGGCAGCTTAGCCCCAGTGATGTACTGGGCTGTACGCACTACCCTCTAGTGCTTTGCGGTCGGAGGCCGAGGAGTTGCCGTACCAGGCAGTGATGCAACCAGTCAGTATCCTCTCGATGTTGCAGCTGTAGAACCTTTTGAGGATCTGAGGACCCATGCCAAATCTTTTTCGTCTCCTGAGGGGGAATATGCTTTGTCGTACCCTCTTTGACTGTCTTGGTGTGTTTGGACCGTTCTAGGTTGTGGGAGATGTGGACACCAAGGAACTTGAAGCTCCTCAACCTGCTCCACTACAGCCCCGTTGATGAGAATGGGGGCATGCTTAGTTCTCCTTTTCCTGTAGTCCACAATTGTCTCCTTAGTCCTGGTTACGTTGAGGGATAGGTTATTATTCTGGCACCACCCGGCCAGGTCTCTGACCTCCTCCCTGTTGGCTGTCTCATTGTTGTCGGTGATCAGGCCTACCACTGTTGTCGTCTGCAAACTTAATGATGGTGTTGGAGTCGTGCCTGGCCATGCAGTCGTGGCTGAACAGGGAGTACCAGAGGGGACTGAGCACGCACCCCTGAGGGGCTCCAGTGTTGAGGATCAGCGTGGCTGATTTGTTGCTACCTACCCTCACCACCTGGGGGTGGCCTGTCAGGAAGTCCAGGATTCAGTTGAAGAGGGATGTGTTTAGTCCAACATGTTGGTATTACAGACTCATGTTGAAAATGTCAGTGAAAACACCTGCCAGTTGGTCAGCACATGCCCGGAGCATACGTCCTGGTAATCCGTCTGGCCCCACCTGTTTAAAGGTCTTACTCACGTCGGCTACGGAGACCTTGATCACACAGTCGTCCGGAACAACTGATGCTCTCATGCATGCCTGTGTTGCTCGCCTTGAAGCGAGCATAGAAGTGATTTTAGCTCGTCTGGTAGGCTCGTGTTACTGGGCAGCTCGCGGCTGTGCTTCCCTTTTGTAGTCTGTAATAGTTTGCAAGCCCTGCCACATAAGAGCGTTGGAGCCGGTGTAGTATGATTCAATCTTAGCCCCATATTGATGCTTTGCCGGTTTAATGGTTCGTTGAAGGGCATAGTAGGATTTCTTATAAGCTTCCGGGTTGGAGTCCCGCACCTTAAACGGCAGCCCTACTCTTTTAGCTCAGTGCAAATGTTGCCTGTAATCCATGGCTTCTGGTTGGGGTATGTACGTACAGTAACTGTGGGGGTTGATGTCCTCGACGCACTTATTGATAAAGCCAGTGACTGATGTGGTGTACTCCTCAATGTCACCGGAAGAATCCCGGAACATGTACCGGACTGTGATAGCAAAACAGTCCTATAGTTTAGCATAGAAATGCTTCTGATTTGCCACTTCTTGCACACTCCTCTATAGCCTGTAGTTGTTCATAATGATTTGATCATAGCCTGTATGTTTAGAAGAGTAGATGGATACCAAGGTCATACACATCAAAATATATGGTATGACAATTGCTGACCATTCAACCCCAGCTTTTTTTCCCCTCACACTTTCTCTCCTCCCCCTCCCTCTGTCTTTATGCTCTCTCTTTATTGCTGTGAAACCAGGCGTCAATAACGTTGGTGCTGGAGTATATTATCGGAGAGCTGACGCGAATATCAATAGGCACAACAAAATAATTTAGCCCTTTTGTGTTAAGCCCTAGAGGACTGTTTTTTTTTTCTTCCTTTGCTCGTCAAATCCACTTAACTTGTTTACTCATTACACCGGTTATCCATGGAGGCTCCAGTAAATTGAATGGGAGATTTCTGTGATGTTTTGCTCATGAAATCTCCACAAAGCCCTTTTCATAAGTAGTGATTGCGATTTAGGTTTTTATTTAGCTCAGAATAGATTGAGTGTTTTTTCTAGATCTGTTTATCATTCACGGTCTCTCTCCATGCACACAGATGTGTGTGGGGGGGGGGGGGGGGGGGGACGACGACGACATTGTGATTCAGCATATGTAGGCCTCGTTTCACCTGACACGGTCCATTAACTTTTTTTTATTTTCTCACTGGCCCGAACATAATTTTTACTGCCCTGGACATCAGGTGGTTTATAATGCATTAGGGGTAAAGCAAGGCCTAGCTTGACATGCTTCCTCTATATACAGTGCCTTTGGAAAGGACATTTTGTTAGGTTACAGCCTTATTCTAAATTTGAATGAAATCTACACACAATAGCCCGTAATAACAAAGCAAAAATGTTTTTTTGACATTTTGACTAATTTTATTAAAAATAAAACCCTTTACTCAGTACTTTGAAGCACCTTTTACAGCCTTGAAGTCTTCTTGGGTATGACCCTACAAGTTTGCCACACCCGTGTTTTGGGAGTTTCTCCCATTTGTTCTCTGCAGATCCTCTCAAGCTCTTTCAGGTTGGATGGGGAGCGTTGCTGCACAGCTATTTTCTGGTCTCTCCAGTGATATTCGATCGGCTTCAAGTCCGGGTTCTGGCTGGGCCACTCAAGGACATTGAGACTTGTCCCAAAGCCACTTCTGCGTTGTATTGGCTGTGTGCTTAGGGTCATTGTCCTGGTCTGAGGTCCTGAGAGCTCTGGAGCAGGTTTTCTCTGTACTTTGCTCCGGTCATCTTTGCCTCGATCCTGACTAGTCTCCCAGTCCCTGCCGCTGAAAAACATTCCCACAGCATGATGCTGCCACCCATGCTTCACCGTAAGGATGGTGCAAGGTTTCCTCCAAACGTGACACTTGGCGTTCCGGCCGTAGAGTTCAATCTTGGTTTCATCAGACCAGAGAATCATTGTTCTCATGGTCTGAGACGCTGTAGGTGCCTTTTGGCAAACTCCAAGCGGGCTGTCATGTGCCTTTTACTGAGGAGTGGTTTCCATCTGGGCACTCTATCATAAAGGCCTAATTGGTGGTGCTGCAGAGATGGGTTGTCCTTCTGGAAGGTTCTCCCATCTCCACAGAGGAACTCTAGAGCTCTGTCAGAGTGACCATTGGGTTCTTGGTCACCTCCCTGACCAAGACCCTTCTCCCCCGGCAGAATCCAGTCTTTGAGCGCTACGGACAATTCCTTCGAACACATGGCTTGGTTTTTGCTCTGACATGCTCTGTCAACTGTTGGACCTTATATAGACAGGTGTGTCCCTTTCCATATTTCCAATCAATTGAATTTACCACAGGTGAACTTCAATGAAGTTGAAGAAACATCTCAAGGATGATCAATGGAAACAGGATGCGCCTGAACTCAATTTCTAGTCTCATAGCAAAGGGTCTGAATACTTAAGGTATTTCTGTTTTTTTTACAATACATTTGCAAACATTTCTTAGCCTGTTTTCACTTTGTAATTAAGAGCTATTGTGTGTAAATTGCTGATACATTTAAAAAAAAAAACATTTTAGAATAAGGCTGTAACATAACACAATGTGGAAAAAGTCCAGGGCTCTGAACACTTTCCAAAGGCTCTGAACACTTTCCAAAGGCACTGTATATTCAGCAAGTAATATGACACATTGTGTTATTGTGTGTGTGTATATAGAAAAAAGCTGTAATTTAAAAAATATATAATTTAAGATATGGTTATTTAAAAGGACCTCAATTCCTGGCGTGTCAGAAAAAGGCCCTAAGTATTGTCAGACTCCAGCCACCCAAGTCATGGACTGTTCTCTCTGCTACCGCACGGCAAGTGGTACTGATGCACCAAGTATGGAACCCACAGGACCCTGAACAGTTTCTACCTCCAAGCCATAAGACTGCTAAATACTTAGTTAACCAATAGTTACCCAGACTATCTGCATTTACCCCTTTTCTCTAACTCTTTTGACTCATCACATACACTGCTGTGACTGTTTATTATCTATCCTGTTGCCTATCCCTACCTATATGTACATACACTATATATGTGCAATTACCCCTTCAAATTAGTGGATTTGTGTATGTCAGCCACACCTGTTGCTGACAGGCGTATAAAATGGAGCACATACCCATGCAATTTCCACTGTAGAATGGCCTTACTGAATAGCACAGTGCCTTTCAATGTGGCAACTTCATAGGATGGCACCTTTCCAACAAGTCAGTTAGTCAAATGTCTACCTCGCTAGAGTTGCCCTGCTCCACTGTAAGTGCTGTTACTCTAAAGTGGAAACATCTAGGAGCAACAATGGCTCAGCTGCAAAGTGGTAGGCCACACAAGCTCACAGAACGGGACCGCCGAGTGCTGAAGTGCCTCTGGTGCAACGTCAGTGCAAGAATTGTTCGTCGGGAGCTAAATGAAATGTGTTAACATGGCCGAGCAGCCACACAAAAGCCTAAGATCATGTGCGAAGCCAAGCGTCTGCTGGAGTGGTGTAAAGCTGGCTGTCATTGGACTCTGGATCAGTGGAATTGCGTTCTCTGGAGGGATGAGTCACGCTTCACCATCTGGCAGTCGACAGACCAATCTGGGTTTAGTTGATGCCAGGAGAAAACTACCTGCCCAAATGTAGGGTGCCAACTGTAAAATTTGGTGGATGGGAAATAATGGTCTGGGGCTGTTTTTCATGGTGCGGACTAGGCGCCCTAGTTCCAGTGAATGGTAATCTAAATGCTACAGCATACTATACAATTCTGTGCTTCCAACTGTGGCAGAAGTTTGGGGAAGGCCCTTTCCTGTGTCATTATGACAATGCCCCCGTCAATACAGAAATGGCTTGTTGAGATCGGTGTGGAAGAACTTGACTGGCCTACACAGAGCCCTGACCTCAACACCAGCAAACACCTTTGGGATTAATTGGAACGGCGTCTGCAAGCCAGGCCTAATCGCCCAACATCAGTGCCTGACCTCGCTAATTGTGGCTGAATGCTGCGGCGACTTGCTTCCAATGTTCCAACATCTAGTGGAAAGCCTTCCCAGGAAAATGGAGGCTGTTATAGCAGCAAAGGGGGGACCAACAATTTTGGAATGAGATGTTCTCCGAACAGGTGTACACATACCTTTGGTCATACAGAATATCTACCTCAATTACCTCGTACCCCTGCACATCGACTCGGCACTGGTACCTCGTGTGTGTGTGTGTTTGTGTGTGTCCAAGTTGTCGTATTTATTCCTCGTTATTATTTGTCAATCTTTTAATTTTTCCATTGTTGTAAACATTTCACTGTTAGTTAACGAAGCATCAATTTGGATGAAGCCAGTTCAAAGTAGGGTGACCCAAGTATGAAAAATGACTAGCTGGTACATTGCTAAGTTTGATCATAAAGTTACTGCTCCCATCCCCCTGTGAACACATGAATTAAGGAGGCAGGCATTACCAAGGACTTACCTCTGGCTTAATGCAACGTCACACAAAGTAGGACTTTTTATGCACCAATGGTTGCTTCTAACAAAAACTCATTTAAATATGTACCACCTTTTTAAAAACCCGGCATCACATGTGCGCCTACTCCTTGCTTTGGCTTGGTTTACAAACCATAAGCTAGCTACTAGTAGATACTGGTATCCTTTCGTCTGTGGTGTGAATGTTCGTTGGCAAGCTACTTACCAGCATGCTGGAAAAAGAGCACTGTGTTGTGACTGGATGTCGTAGTGTAAAATTAACCTTTACACTATTTCCCGAAGAATGAAGACATCCGACAGCAGTGGCTGCTTTATTATTTATTGTTGTCCGCATCCCTTACCCATTCCCTAAACTACAGTACGTGTTATCTCTGACAGCAATGGGGTCTGGGTCGCCGTATGTCCAGCACCCATACCCTTTCCCAACCACTGCGTAGTGAGTGTCAGTACTATGCGTCTGTGCTATGTGTACTCAACTAGTATAATTTGTGTTTGAAGTATGATAGATAATATTAAGGTTCTGGTCTTCTGAGATAAACGGTTATATAACAAATACAGTGGGGCAAAAAAGTATTTAGTCAGCCACCAATTGTGCAAGTTCTCCCACATAAAAATATGAGGCCTATAATTTTCATCATATGTACACTTCAACTATGACAGACAAAATTAGATTTTTTTTCTCCAGAAAATCACATTGTAGGATTTTTAATGAATTTATTTGCAAATTATGGTGAAAAATAAGTATTTGGTCACCTACAAACCAGCAAGATTTCTGGCTCTCACAGACCTGTAACTTCTTCTTTTAAGAGGCTCTTCTGTCCTCCACTCGTTACCTGTTTTAATGGCACCTGTTTGAACTTGTTATCAGTATAACAGACACCTGTCCACAAACTCAAACAGTCACACTCCAAACGCCACTATGGCCAAAACCAAAGAGCTGTCAAAGGACACCAGAAACAAAATTGTAGACCTGCACCAGGCTGGGAAGACTGAATCTGCAATAGGTAAGCAGCTTGGTTTGAAGAAATCAACTGTGGGAGCAATTATTGGAAATGGAAGACATACAAGCCCACTGATAATCTCCCTCGATCTGGGGCTCCACGCAAGATCTCACCCCGGGGGGGTCAAAATGATCACAAGAACGGTGAGCAAAAATCCCAGAACCACACGGGGGGACCTAGTGAATGACCTGCAGAGAGCTGGGACCAAAGTAACAAAGCCTACCATCAGCAAGGGCATTGAAGATGAAATGTGGCTGGGTCTTTCAGCATGACAATGATCCCAAACACACCGCCCGGGCAACGGAGGAGTGGCTTCGGAAAAAGCATTTCAAGGCCTTGGAGTGGCCTAGCCAGTCTCCAGATCTCAACCCCATAGAAAATCTTTGGAGGGAGTTGAAAGTCCGTGGTGCCCAGCAACAGCCCCAAAACATCACTGCTCTAGAGAAGATCTGCAATGAGGAATGGGCCAAAATACCAGCAACAGTGTGTGAAAACCTTGTGAAGACTTACAGAAAACGTTTGACCTCTGTCATTGCCAACAAAGGGTATATAACAAAGTATTGAGAAACTTTGGTTATTGACCAAATACTTATTTTCCACCATTTGCAAATTCATTAAAAATCCTACAATGTGATTTTCTGGATTTTTTTTCTCATTTTGTCTGTCATAGTTGAAGTGTACGTAATGATGAAAATTACAGGCCTCATCTTTGTAAGTGGGAGAACTTGCACAATTGGTGGCTGACTAAATACTTTTTTGCCCCACTGTATCAGCAGCATACAGAGAGATCTAATGCTCTTCCTCGCCAATTTCTATGCATTTGATATTCAGACTGGATCTTATCATCTGGGCTAGATGTTCAATACGAATCTGAAAAAGAAGTGTGCTTAGGGGGCACCCTTGCTGGACCCCTCTTTTTTTAACAATAAAAGGTGTAGATTAATTGCCATTTACTTGGACTCCAGTGTGGGGAGTTGAATAAACGATTTTGACCCATCTATTGAACTTGGGGCCAAATTCATGCCACGCTTGAAACAGATATGACCATGATTACCTGATCAAAATCCTTCTGTGCATCGAAGGCCAGTGCCATATTTTCCTCACCTTGGCATGATATAACATTTAGGCATCTTCTATTTTCCGACAGTTGACGACCAGCAATGAACTCTGTTTGATCAGGGTGTTTAATATCTGTTATAGCTTTGCCAAAATGGATATAAGCAGTTAGTAATAATTTTGGGGCAAAGTGGTAGGTCTATATGAATTACAGTCAGTAGCATCTTTCCATTCTTTGTTTAACACTGATCAGATAGTATCTCCAAGTGTAAGGAAGTTCTCTGGTTTCTAATCAAATCAAATGTATTTATATAGCCCTTCGTACATCAGCTGATATCTCAAAGTGCTGTACAGAAACCCAGCCTAAAACCCCAAACAGCAAGCAATGCAGGTGTAGAAGCACGGTGGCTAGTAAAAACTCCCTAGAAAGGCCAAAACCTAGGAAGAAACCTAGAGCGGAACCAGGCTATGTGGCGTGGCCAGTACTCTTCTGGCTGTGCCGGGTGGAGATTATAACAGAACATGGCCAAGATGTTTAAATGTTCATAAATGATCAGCATGGTCCAATAATAATAAGGCAGAACAGTTGAAACTGGAGCAGCAGCATGGCCAGGTGGACTGGGGACAGCAAGGAGTCATCAATACATTTGAAAACACTAATATTGGAGTAATGTGTTCCGGGAAGGTTTTATATAATTCATTAATGTACCATCAGAACCGGAATATTTTATTATTTTTGAGTACATTTATTTTATAGCCATTCTGATATCTACTTCTGGGTCTATCTAGTTCTGTCACTGCTGAGCTTGTCAAATGAGGGAGGTCAATGCCTCGGAGGAAACCTTGTAGTTTATTAGGCTCAGGATAAGTCTGAATATGAATTCTCATAAAACTCTGCAATGGTTGCTGATATATCTTGGGGTCTTGTGACAAAGGGTGTATTGACATCATTTGATTTAACCGTTTGAATGATAGTAGATGCCTGTTGTTTCCTTTACCAGAAAGAAAGTAAACGACGATGCTCTGTTCCCGTTCTTATAATAGGGTTGCTTTAGAAATCTCAGAAAGGACATTACGGGCCTCCTTTTAATTGTATGAGGATCGTTGTTTATGCATGGTTTCCAATCGCTCAATGTCATCTTCACATTTCCTGTGTAATTTAACTTTTTTTCCCTTTCTGATGCATATGAAATAGTACACCCTCTCAATATCGCCTTCCCTTAGAACAGAAGGTGAAACATCAGGTATTTGGTTAAACTCTAAGCACTGATCAAATTCTGAATGAATAAACTGCCCAAATTCAGCTTCATGAAGTTGTGAGGTGTTCATCCTCCACAATGTGGGGGGTGAATTTCTCCACAGGTCCCATACAGCTGACACTGGCCCATGATCAGAGAGTAATGTTCAAGATATTGCATTCTACATTTCTATATGCTTCTGTTTTTTGGCATAAAGAAGTAGTCCATACAAGAAGAACATTTTATGGAGGTGGGAGTAAAACGCAACATCTCTTCTTTTAGGGTTCAAATGTCTCCACACACAATCTACTAGACCCAGTACCATGAAGCCATTTCTTAAAGCACGGGTCAATCTGGATATGGGTGCTCTAGAGGTGTGAGCCTACTCAGTACCGGATAAAATGTAGTTATACTCTCCTATCAAAAACAACCCCTTTTTACGTTATCAGAAATCAAATCCAAATTCTTCTTATCTTCATTAGGAGCATGTGCTGTACATTGATCATTGAGACTTTCGCTCCTGCAATGGAACCGTTCAATAATATTGATCTCCCTTCCTTATCTTTTACTCCATGTAAAACACATTTGGTAGGTCTGTGTATTAGAATAGCTGCTCCCCTTCTCCTCCCAGAACTATGTAATAAGAAAAACACCTGATTTAGCCCAGGTTTTATTGAGCTTGAGGTGCCCACTATCTGGCAGGTGCGTCTCTTGTGCAATAGATTTTTATTTCATATTTGAACTTTAATTGGCCCATGGATGTCTTTCACATTGTAGGAGATGACCTTCAGACCCATGATTCTGCCTTAATGGTTACAACTATCATCTCCATTTGTATTGTATACCTAACATAGGGGCTCCGTGTCTTATGTCTCATTGCAACAATTGTAAAAATTTAAAAAATTACATTTAACAGATAATGAACACAAATGTTTCTTTGATTCCTAGTTACCTTCCAAACACAGTTTTTTATATGTTTTGCTTCCAACATATTCCAACATGCACAAACCGATTTCAAAATTGCACCACCTTGTGTATTCTACTGTTCCTACTCTTTATAGTACAGTGGTTTAAGTTGATACCCTGACTGTGTTCCAAAAAATGGGCGAGAAAGCTTATGCCTGTTGCTTGTTTCATTGCTTGTTTCACAAAGGAGCAACAAAGTTCTATCACAGTAAGAGTCCATGTTACCGCAGAAACAGAGTCAACAGAATTAATTCCCAGCCGTCCCATTTTCAGTCAGCGGTTTTGTTCTCCAATAATAAAAAACACTTATGACCCCCCCCCAAAGTGACTTATTTTTACGGTCTTTATCCATAACTGCCCTAAATTGTGCGCACTTACCTTCCCCTGGCACCGGTGCCGTGCTTACTCAATCCGATCGCAGCACTGTTTGTTTGTGTCTAATCAGAACGTGCTTCGCAGAGAATGCATACCTATTAGCTTCACACCCCAACACCCCTCGCTCCTGAACCAGGGGGATGCGGCATGATATTTATCATTCTTCACAATCAGATTACATGTTGAAGATGGTATAATTACAGTTTGAGCTGATTAACGGGCAAGCTATAATTAGGACGGGATACGGCGAGAGAGACCGGATGAGTGTGGTGTGAGAGTATGCCTATATATGTATAAGAGCAGGTGTGTGTGTGTGTTTGCTCCTCTGCAGTGTAATATTGCGTGGTGTAAAGCTCGCCGCCATTGGACTCTGGAGCAGCGGAAACGTGTTCTCTGGAGTGATGAATCACGCTTCACAAATCTGGGTTTGGCGGATGCCAGGAGAACACTACCTGCCTAAATGCGTAGGACCAGCTGTAAAGTTCAGTGGAGACAGAATAATGGTCTGGGGCTGTTTTTCATGGTTTGAACTAGGCCGCATAGTTCCATTGAAGGGTAATTTTAATGTTACAGCATACAATGACATTCTAGATTCTGTGCTTCCAACTTTGTGGCAACAGTTAGGGGGAAGGTCCTTTTCCTGTTTCAGCATGACAATACCTCGTGCACAAAGCAAGGACCATACAGAAATGGTTTGTCAAGATCGGTGTGAAAGAACTCGACTGGTCTGCACAGAGCCTTGACCTCAACCCAATCGAACACCTTTGGGATGAATTGGAACGCGGACTGCGAGTCAGGCCTAATCGCCCAACATCAGTGCCCGACTTAACCAATTCTCTTGTGACTGTATGGATGCAAGTCCACGCAGCAATGTTCCAACATCTAGTGGAGGCTGTTATAGCAGCAAAGGGGGGGGGGGGGGCCGACCAACTCCATATTAATGCCCATGATTTTGGAATGAGATGTTCTCCGAGCAGGTGTCCACGTACTTTAGGTAATGTATTGTATCTAGCTGACAAACATTTAAGTTGTGAATTCCATACTGTAATTAGAACACCTCGCGCATGCTGCACAATAGTGACACAAGGTTCCGGTCTCGTCTTTGTGTGCTTCTAAACAAACACCACATGACTTGGGACTACCGATAAGCTTCAAAATGAAAAATTGTGACGGGAGATAAAGATTGCGTTCTGCATTTCACCTGACATATTGCACAAGTTGACTGCAGGTATTTACTTAAAATAACTACAAATATTCTAATGTATAAAAAAAAAAACTTCAACGAAATAGTTGACGGTATTTGGAAAAACCATCCGATGGCATTTTCCAAATACCCCGGTATACCGCCCAAGCCTAGTGTATGCTTGTGTAGATGTGTGTGTACAGTGAAAACCTTTTGGTGTGTTTGGGTGTTCACACATTTTCAATTGAGCCCATTCACCACCAGTGGTGTAGAAATCTCCTTAGTTGTGACACAACTCATCATTCCATTGGTGCTGCATGCAAAAATGGAAATACAATTGTATTTGTCACATGGGCAGAATATTACGGGTGTAAAGCTTAACTGTGAAATGCTTAATTATGGGCCCATCCCAACGATGCAGAGTTAAAACATAATAGTAAAAAGAAAAATAGTAACACAAATATAAAACACACCATTTAGCTATATACAGGGATTACTAGTACCAGATCAATGTACAGGTGGTAAGGTATTTTGGGTAGATATGTACATGAAGGCAGGGTAAATTGACTGCATCAGGATAGATAAAATAAAGAAGTGTAGCAGTAGCATATGATTAAGTGTGTGTGTGTGTGTGTTGTCGGTGTATGTAGTGAATGTGGGTTTTGTGTGTTTTTTATTATATATAGATTTATATAAAAAGTATTTAGTCAGCCACCAATTGTGCAAGTTCTCCCACTTAAAGATGAGGCCTTTAATTTTCATCATAGGTACACTTCATCTATAACAGACAAAATGAGAAGAAAAAATCACATTGTAGGATTTTTTATGAATTTATTTGCAAATTATGGTGGAAAATAAGTATTTGGTCAATAACAAAAGTTTCTCAATACTTTGTTATATACCCTTTGTTGGCAATGACAGAAGTCAAACGTTTTCTGTAAGTCTTCACAAGGTTTTCACACACTGTTGCTGGTATTTTGGCCCATTCCTCCATACAGATCTTCTCTAGAGCAGTGATGTTTTGGGGCTGTTGCTGGGCAACACGGACTTTCAACTCCCTCCAAAGATTTTCTATGGGGTTGAGATCTGGAGACTGGCTAGGCCACTCCAGGACCTTGAAATGCTTCTTCCGAAGCCACTCCTTCGTTGCCCGGGCGGTGTGTTTGGGATCATTGTCATGCTGAAAGACCCAGCCACGTTTCGTCTTCAATGCCCTTGCTGATGGAAGGAGGTTTTCACTCAAAATCTCACGATACATGGGCCCATTCATTCTTTCCTTTACACCACATATGTCAGAGTCAAGGCCCGCGGGCCACATCCGGCCCGCAAGAAGGTTTTTTACGGCCCCTGGGATGATCTTGATTTATTATTAGAACCGGCCCGCAGCAAGCCGGCAGCCCGCAGATCTTTTACACGCACCAATACTACATTTCCCACAATGCAAAGGTGACGCACCGAGCAGTAGGCTGCTTCATTTCAATATTTATTGGCACAGCAGTCGTCAGCATCACAGTAAAATTAACTTTCAGATACCCATCAAAAATGGCAAAACGGAAGGTGGATACTGAGAACCGGGGGTTTCAAACAAGGTGGGAGTCGGAGTATATGTTCACGAAGGTAGCTGGAAAACCTGTGTGTCTTCTGTGTGGAGAAAGTGTGGCGGTACTGAAAGAGTATAATCTGAGACGACATTATGAAACGAAACACGCGGACAAAAACAAGAATATGGACATGGAACAAAGGCTACAAAAGGCAGAGGAATTAAAACGAGGCCTCAAATCTCGACAGGCTCTGTTCAAAAAAGCCAAATCACAAGGCCAGGCTGCTGTCAAGGCCAGTTTTATTTTGGCAGAAGAGATCGCTAAATCAGCCCGGCCATTTACGGAGGGGGATTTCATCAAAAACTGCATGATTAAAGTTTGTGACGAAGTTTGCCCAGAAAAAAGGCAACTCTTTTTAAATGTGAGTCTGAGCAGAAACACCATTGCCGAGAGAGTAGACCAGTTGTCCATCAATCTAAAAGAGCAGCTTGTGAAAAAGGGAAAAGATTTTATTGCATATTCCTTGGCTGTGGATGAGAGCACCGACATTTCTGACATTGCCCAGTTGTCAATTTTCATCCGCGGAGTGGACTCCAACCTAAGCGTGACAGAGGAGTTTTTGGCTTTACGTCCTATGCATGGCACAACTACGGGGCATGATTTGTATGAAGAGGTGTCAAGATGTGTAAATGAGATGGAGCTGCCTTGGGAAAAACTCGTGGGTTTGACAACCGACGGAGCACCTGCGATGTGTGGACACAGGAGCGGACTGGTGGCGAAGATACGGGAAAAGATGCAAGAGGAAAACGCGACAGGTGAGCTGACAGCTTATCATTGTATCATACACCAGGAAGCGTTGTGCGGTAAAGCCTTGAAAATGGAGCATGTAATGAGCATCATCACGCGCACAGTTAACTTTATCAGAGCCAAAGGTTTGAATCACCGCCAGTTCAAGGCATTTCTGACGGAGTTAGAAACGGAGCATGGTGATTTGCCTTATCACACAGAGGTGCGATGGCTAAGCCAGGGAAAGGTGCTTCAAAGATGTTTCGAGCTTCGTGAGGAGATTTGTCTGTTCTTGGACAGCAAAGGGAAAGACACAACACAACTCCGAGACGAAATGTTTCTGTGTGAAATGGCTTTTCTGTGTGACATTACGAGTCATCTGAATGCAATAAACTTGCAGCTGCAGGGTCGGGATCGTGTCATCTCTGATATGTACAGTACAGTGAAGGCATTTAAAACCAAACTGACTCTGTGGGAGACGCAGATGCGGAAAGAAAATTTGAGCCACTTTCCCAGCTGCCAGACCATGAAAGAGAAGCTCTCTACCAGTGCGTTCCCGAGCACACAGTTGGCTGATAAAATAGGTATGCTTGCCGCTGACTTTCGACGCCGATTTGCTGACTTTGAAGCACAAAAAAGCAGGTTGGAACTGCTCGGTAACCCATTTGCTGTTGACGTGGAAAGCTCACCACCAAACCTCCAAATGGAGTTGATTGACCTCCAATGCAATGATGCACTGAGGGCAAAATATGCGGCAGTGGGTGCTGCGGAGTTCGCCCGTTTCCTCCCCGGCACAATGCCCCAGCTGCGCATCCAGGCTGCTCAAACGTTGTCTATGTTTGGCAGCACATACCTGTGTGAACAACTGTTTTCTTTGATGAACCTGAACAAAACATCACACAGAAGTCGACTTACTGCTGAACACCTCCACTCAATTCTGAGGATTTCTTCAGCTCAGAGCCTTACCCCGAACATTGATGAACTTGTGGAAAAGATGGGACACCACCAAGTATCACCCTCAACCTCAAACAAGTGAACATTACTGTGCAATCACATATTTAGAGTTTTTACTCAGTTCAAGTTTAAAAGTTAAAATGTAATATTTGTTTTCACTGCATGTTACTTCTCCTTAAACAAAGTGTTGTTTTTGATTAATAGATTTTTGCACTTTATTTTTTTGTATTTCAATCCAATTATATTTTAAAAATATTTCAGTTGAGTGGATGATAGAAAATTGCTATTATTGTTTTTTCTTTGAAGTAAATTTAGCCCACTTTTGCTAAAATAGAAAATATAGTCTACTGATGGTGCCTTGAATACCGGTTTCTTTCATTTAATGTTCATGTTATGGGGATATTTATATAAAGGAAATTTGTCTTTTGTGTCTGTTGAAAATTAAAGATTACTGACAGAGCCATAAGAAAATATTGCTTTATTTATCTGATCATATTGTAATATATTTGTTAGGTTTTCAGTAGGTTCAATTAGGTTCACTAGACTATATGCGTCATTTAAAAAATTTTCAATGAACATTCGAACAGTCCGGCCCTCGTCTTGTAGCTGATTTTTTTATTTGGCCCTCCGTCCATTTGACTTTGACACCCCTGCTTTACACGGATCAGTCGTCCTGGTCCCTTTGCAGAATAACAGCCCCGAAGCATGATGTTTCCGCCCCCATGCTTCACAGTAGGTATGGTGTTCTTTGCATGCAACTCAGCATTCTTTGTCCTCCAAACATGACGAGTTGAGTTTTTACCAAAAAGTTATATTTTGTTTTCATCTGACCATATGACATTCTCCCAGTCTTCTTCTGGATCATCCAAATGCTCTCTAGCAAACTTCAGACGGGCCTGGACATGTACTGGCTTAAGCAGGGGGACACGTCTAGCACTGCAGGATTTGAGTCCCTGGCGGCGTAGTGTGTTACTGATGGTAGGCTTTGTTACTTTGGTCCCAGTTCTCTGCAGGTCATTCACTAGGTCCCCCCGTGTGGTTATGGGATTTTTGCTCACCGTTCTTGTGATCATTTTGACCCCCCGGGGTGTGATCTTGCGTGGAGCCCCAGATAGAGGGAGATTATCAGTGGGCTTGTATGGCTTCCATTTCCTAATACAGTGCCTTGCGAAAGTATTCGGCCCCCTTGAACTTTGCGACCTTTTGCCACATTTCAGGCTTCAAACATAAAGATATAAAACTGTATTTTTTTGTGAAGAATCAACAACAAGTGGGACACAATCATAAAGTGGAACGACATTTATTGAATATTTCTAACTTTTTTAACAAATCAAAAACAGAAAAATTGGGTGTGCAAAATTATTCAGCCCCTTTACTTTCAGTGCAGCAAACTCTCTCCAGAAGTTCAGTGATGATCTCTGAATGATCCAATGTTGACCTAAATGACTAATGATGATAAATACAATCCACCTGTGTGTAATCAAGTCTCCGTATAAATGCACCTGCACTGTGATAGTCTCAGAGGTCCGTTAAAAGCGCAGAGAGCATCATGAAGAACAAGGATCACACCAGGCAGGTCCGAGATACTGTTGTGAAGAAGTTTAAAGCCGGATTTGGATACAAAACGATTTCCCAAGCTTTAAACATCCCAAGGAGCACTGTGCAAGCGATAATATTGAAATGGAAGGAGTATCAGACCACTGCAAATCTACCAAGACCTGGCCGTCCCTCTAAACTTTCAGCTCATACAAGGAGAAGACTGATCAGAGATGCAGCCAAGAGGCCCATGATCACTCTGGATGAACTGTAGAGATCTACAGCTGAGGTGGGAGACTCTGTCCATAGGACAACAATCAGTCGTATATTGCACAAATCCGGCCTTTATGGAAGAGTGGCAAGAAGAAAGCCATTTCTTAAAGATATCCATAAAAAGTGTTGTTTAAAGTTTGCCACAAGCCACCTGGGAGACACACCAAACATGTGGAAGAAGGTGCTCTGGTCAGATGATACCAAAATTGAACTTTTTGGCAACAATGCAAAACGTTATGTTTGGCGTAAAAGCAACACAGCTGAACACACCATTCCCACTGTCAAACATGGTGGTGGCAGCATCATGGTTTGGGCCTGATTTTCTTCAGCAGGGACAGGGAAGATGGTTAAAATTGATGGGAAGATGGATGGAGCCAAATACAGGAATATTCTGGAAGAAAACCTGATGGAGTCTGCAAAAGACCTGAGACTGGGACGGAGATTTGTCTTCCAACAAGACCATGATCCAAAACATAAAGCAAAATCTACAATGGAATGGTTCAAAAATAAACATATCCAGGTGTTAGAATGGCCAAGTCAAAGTCCAGACCTGAATCCAATCGAGAATCTGTGGAACGAACTGAAAACTGCTGTTCACAAATGCTCTCCATCCAACCTCACTGAGCTCGAGCTGTTTTGCAAGGAGGAATGGGAAAAATGTTCAGTCTCTCGATGTGCAAAACTGATAGAGACATACCCCAAGCGACTTACAACTGTAATCGCAGCAAAAGGTGGCGCTACAAAGTATTAACTTAAGGGGGCTGAATAATTTTGCACGCCCAATTTTTAAGTTTTTGATTTGTTAAAAAAGTTTAAAATATCCAATAAATGTCGTTCCACTTCATGATTGTCTCCCACTTGTTGTTGATTCTTCACAAAAAAATACAGTTTTATATCTTTGTTTGAAGCCTGAAATGTGGCAAAAGGTCGCAAAGTTCAAGGGGGCCGAATACTTTCGCAAGGCACTGTAATTGCTCCCACAGTTGATTTCTTCAAACCAAGCTGCTTACCTATTGCAGATTCAGTCTTCCCAGCCTGGTGCAGGTCTACAATTTTGTTTCTGGTGTCCTTTGACAGCTCTTTGGTCTTGGCCATAGTGGTGTTTGGAGTGTGACTGTTTGAGGTTGTGGACAGGTGTCTGTTATACTGATAACAAGTTCAAACAGGTGCCATTAATACAGGTAACGAGTGGAGGACAGAAGAGCCTCTTAAAAGAAGAAGTTACAGGTCTGTGAGAGCCAGAAATCTTACTGGTTTGTAGGTGACCAAATACTTATTTTCCACCATAATTTGCAAATAAATTCATTAAAAATCCTACAATGTGATTTTCTTGATTTTTTTTTCTCATTTTGTCTGTCATAGTTGAAGTGTACCTATGATAAATTACCGGCCTCTCTCATAAAAGTTTGGAGTCACTTATAAATGTCCCTGTAGGAGGAAATTGGCACCAATTAAGCGCTGCCCACAGGGTTAGGCATAGCGTTGCAAAATGGAGTGATATCCTTCCTTCTTCAAGATCCCTTTTACCCTGTACAAATCTCCCACTTTACTACCACCAAAGCACCCCCAGACCATCACATTGCCTCCACCATGCTTTACAGATGGCGTCAAGCACTCCTCCAGCATCTTCATTTTTCTGAGTCTCACAAATGTTCTTCTTTGTGATCCAAACCCCTCAAACTTAGATTTGTCTGTCCATAACACTTTTTTCCAATCTTCCTTTGTCCAGTGTCTGTTCTTTTGCCCATCTTAATATTTTATTTTTATTGGCCAGTCTGAGATATGGCTTTTTCTTTGCATCTCTGCCTAGAAGGCCAGCATCCCTTAATTGCCTCTTCAATGTTGACATTGAGACGGGTGTTTTGAGGGTACTATTTAATGATGCTTCCAGTTGAGGACTTGTAAGGCATATGTTTCTCAAACGAGACACACTAATGTACTTGTCCTTTTTCTCAGTTGTGCACCACGGCCTACCACTCTTTTTTTATTTTTATTTATCTGTTATTTTACCAGGTAAGTTGACTGAGAACACGTTCTCATTTGCAGCAATGACCTGGAGAATAGTTACAGGGGAGAGGAGGGGGATGAATGAGCCAATTGTAAACTTGTGATTATTAGGTGACCGTGATGATTTGAGGGCCAGATTGGCAATTTAGCCAGGACACCAGGCTTAACACCAATGCTCTTACGATAAGTGCCATGGGATCTTTAATGACCTCAGAGAGTCAGGACACCTGTTTAACGTCCCATCCGAAAGACGGCACCCTACACAGGGCAGTGTCCCCAATCACTGCCCTGGGGTATTGGGATATTTTCTTAGACCAGAGGAAAGAGGGCCTCCTACTAACCCTCCAACACCATTCTTTCTAGTCTGGTTAGAGCCACTTTGCGCTGTTCTTTTGAAGGGAGTAGTTCACAGCATTGTACGAGATCTTCATTTTCTTTTATTTATTTTTTATTTAACCTTTATTTAACTAGACAAGTCAGTTAATTAAGAACAAATTCTTACTTACTTAGGTGTCAGGTGATTTGCGCTTCCCCCGTCATGTCGTCAGCAAACTTGATGACGGTGTTGGAGTCATGCATGGCCACAGTCGTGGGTAAACAGGTAGTGCAGGAGGGGATGAGGTACACACCCTTGAGGGGTCAACGTGGTGGTGTTGTTGCCTACCCTCACCATCTGGGGGCGCCCCGTCAGGAAGTCCAGGATCCAGTTGCAGAAGGTGTTCTGTCAGTCTCCATCTTGGTGATGCGAATGGAGGGGACTATACCCCATTTTGTCATGTTGACCGCGCTGGGTGGAAAAACACCTTTTTGCTACAGTACAATATAGCTGTTTCCCAAATGACACCGGATTACATATAAAGTGCCGTAATTTGGACCAGAGACCCATAGGTCTCTGGCCAAAAGTGGCGCACTATGTAGGGAATAGGGTGACATTTGAGATGCAACTTATGTCTCTGAGAAACCAGTGATGTGCGAACCTACCAGGCACAACCCTAAATCCGTAACCATGGGCACCCTCCATAGATGCAGTGAGGGGAAAAAGTATTTGATCCTCTGATTTTGTACGTTTGCCCACTGACAAAGAAATGATCAGTCTATAATTTTAATGCTAGGTTTATTTGAACAGTAAGAGACAAAATAACAACAAAAAAATCAAAAAATGTTATGAATTTATTTGCATTTTGATGAGGGAAATAAGTATTTGACCCCTCTGCAAAACATGACTTAGTACTTGGTGGCAAAACCCTTGTTGGCATTCAGAGGTCAGACTTTTCTTGTAGTTGGCCACCAGGTTTGCACACATCTCAGAAGTGATTTTGTCCCACTCCCCTTTGCAGATCTTCTCTACGTCATTAAGGTTTCAAGGCTGACGTTTGGCAACTCGAACCTTCAGCTCCCTCCACAGATTTTTAGCAGGGGATCAAATACTTTTTTCCCTCACTGTATCATCCTGACCAACTTGCACTCTAAATACACCTCTGCTGTCTTCAACCAGGATCTCAGCGATCATTGCCTGCTTCCGTAATGGATGCGGTCAAACGACCACCCTTCATCACTGTCAAACGCTCCCGTACACCTCAATGAGCAGGCCTTTCGAATCGACCTAGCCGGGATATCCTCGAAGGATATTGACCTCAGCCCGTCAGTAGAGGATGCCTGGATGTTCTTTCAAAAGTGCTTTCCTCACCATCTTAAATAAGCATGCCCCATTCAAAAAATGTAGAAGTAAGAACAGATATAGCCCTTGGTTCACCCCAGATTTGACTGCCCTTGATCAGCACAAAAACATCCTGTGGCGTACTGCATTAGCATCGAATAGCCCCCGCGATATGTAACTTTTCAGGGAAGTCGAGAACCAATATACTCAGTCAGTTAGGAAAGCTAAGGCTAGCTTTTTCAAACAGAAATTTGCATCTTGTAGCACTCATTCCAAAAAGTTTTGGGACACTAAAGTCCATGGAGAATAAGAGCACCTCCTCCCAGCTGCCCATTGCACTGAGGCTAGGAAACACTGCCACCACTGATAACTCTACGGTAATCGATCATTTCAAGAAGCATTTTTCTACTGCTGACCATGCTTTCCACCTGGCTATCCTTACCCCGGCCAACAGCTCTGCACACCCCGCAGGAACTTGCCCAAGCCCCCCCCCCCCCCCCGCTTCTCCTTCACCCAAATCCAAACCGCTGATGTTCTGAAAGAGCTGCAAAATCTGGATCCCTACAAATCAGCTGGACAAGACAATCTGGACCCGCTCTTTCTAAAATTATCCACTGAAATTGTAGCAACCCCTATTACTAGCCTGTTCAACCTCTTTCGTGTCGTCTGAGATCACCAAAGATTGGAAAGCTGCTGCGGTCATCCCTCTCTTCAAAGGGGGAGGCACTCGAGACCCAAACTGTTATAGACCTATATCCATCCTGCCCTGCCTTTTCTAAAATCTTCAAAGCCAAGTTAACAGATCACCGACCCTTTCTAATCCCATTGTACCTTCTCCGCTATGCAATCTGGTTTTCAGGCTGGTCATGTGTGCAACGATCAAGGTCCTAAACGATATCATAACCGCCATCGATAAGACCGTACTGTGCAGCTGCCAAGGCTTTCGACTGTCAATCACCGTATTCTTATTGGCAGAGTCAACAGCCTTGGTTTCTCAAACGACTGCCTCGCCTGGTTCACCAACTACTTCTCAGATGGAGTTCAGTGTGTCAAATCAGAGTGCCTGTTGTCCGGACCTCTGGCAACCTCTATGGGGGTGCCACAGGGTTCAATTATCGGACCGACTCTTTTCTCTGTATTTGTCAATGATGTCGCTCTTGCTACTGGTGATTCTCTGATCCACCTCTACGCAGATGACACCATTCTCTTTACATTTGGCCCTTCTTTGGACACTGCTAACAAACCTCCAAACGAGCTTCAATGCCATACAACTCTCCTTCCGTGGCTACCAACTGCTTTTAAATGCTAGTAAAACTAAATGCATGCTCTTCAACCGATTTGCTGCCCGCACCCTCCCGCCCAATTTGCATCACTACTCTGGACGGTTATGATTTAGAATATGTGGACCTCTACAAATATCTAGGTGTCAGGTTAAACGAAACTCTCCTTCCAGACTCACATTAAGTATCTCCAATCCAAAATTTAAATTGAGAATCTGCTTCCTATTTCGCAACAAAGCCTGCCAAACACCCTCGTAAAACTGACTATCCTACCGATCCTGGACTTCGGCGATGTCATTTACAAATAGCCTCCAATACTCTACTCAGCAAATTGGATGCAGTCTATCACAGTGCCACCCGTTTTGTCACCAAAGCCCCATATACTACCCACCACTGCGACCTGTATGTTCTCGTTGGCTGGCCCTCGCTACATATCTGTCACCAATCCCACTGGCTCCAGGTCGTCTAAGTTTGCTAGGTAAAGCCCCACCTTATTTCAGCTCTCACTGGTCACCATAGCAACATCCATCTGTAGCACACGCTCCAACAGGTATATTTCACTGGTCATCCCCAAAGACAACCCCTCATTTGACTGCCTTTCCTTCCAGTTCTCTACTGCCAATGACGAACTAATTGCAGAAATCACTGAAGCTGGAGTCTTATCTCCCTCACTAACTTTAAGCATCAGCTGTCAGAGCAGCTGTCCACAGCCCATCTGTAAATATCACACCCAACTACTTCATCCCCCATATTGGTATTTATTTATTTTTGTGCTTTTGCACCCCAGTGTCTCTACTTGCACATCATCTTCTGCACATCTATCACTCCCGTGTTAATGCTAAATTGTAATTATTTCACCTCTATGGCCATTTTATTGCCTTACCTCCCTAATCTTGCTACATTTGCACGCACTGTACATAGATTTTTCTATTGTGTTATTGACTGTACGTTTGTTTATCCCATGTGTAACTCTGTTGTTTTTGTCACACTGCTTTGCTTTATCTTGGCCATGTCACAGTTGTAAATGAACTTGTTCTCAACTGGCCTACCTGGTTAAATATAGTGGAACAATGTAACTCGGAACAGTCATTTAAAGTTGAATATGCGGTCTTAATGGCATATACGTTGAATTTGGAGCTGTTAAAATAACACCATCATCATGGTCTGTTGGAATACGGGCTTCTGTGTTTTCCAATGAGGCAGTGTTATGTATGCACTGAATGTACAATGGTGTTATGCAAGGCTTGCTCATCCTAACTGGCACTGTTTCCCCTCTCTTACTCTCTCCTCCCCTCTCTCGCTCTCTCCTCCCCTCTCTCGCTCTCTTTCTCTCAGTAAAAGCAGAGAGAACTACAGAGAAGTAGCTTCCAGCTGTCACCCCTTTCGCACGGTAGGTACACTTTTTTTTAATAATTTGATCCTACCACTGATTAGGGTATGCAGTGTTTACCCCACTCTGCTTAAGAGTTGGCTTGCCTAGAAGTATCTTTATCTCTCCTTTATTTACAGAGTGTGGTGTCATCAAGATAATGTCTCTTTTGCAAAACAGACAGACTTTTGTATTCCTATCACAGCGCCCAGATAATGTTAAGTGCTTTGGATGTCATGTTGTGCCTGCTGTTTATTGGGACAGAACTAGTAACAACTTTGCAAAACATCCTCTGTCCCCCCCCCCTAAATTTCCTTAGGGGGTTGTGATTGGGTCATGTTTTCCCCACTGCACCCCGTGATAGTTTCCACTGCCGATGCACCATCACACCCTTGATCGATCATGGCTGACCACAGTTGTGTGTGTGTGTGTGTGGTACATCCCTGGCTCTCGGCGTTTGTGACGTGCACCCTGCACTCAATTGCTCCATTGCGTCAAGTGCAATCAAGCTGTGTGTACCAGAACAGATCGGGTAATGATAACATGACATTCTTCGCTCACATGTGTGGATATGCACCCGAGTGTGACTCGTAGGCCTTAAAAGCTCAGTGTGTTTTTTTTTATGTCGGATGCTCTCTGGTGTGAGAGAATAGAAGTCTGGAGTGTGTCCCGTCCTACGGCAGAAACTACACATATAATTTGTCTGGCTACCCAGACTCCTTGCTCTGGCCAACCGCTCTGGCCATGGACGTTAGTTTCTAATCCGCAATGGGGCTGGATCTTATCCGCAATGACCCTGACTCTTCTCCGAATTCGAACCCACTCGGGACTGTCTGATTGGACCAGAAACTGATGGGTTGGGCCAGAACACATTTTTGGTAAAGTGGTGGTTTGAGAATACCATGCCCCTCGTCACCACAAATTACTTTAATGATGTCAGTCTGACTAAAGTATGTAGCGTCAGAGCAGCGGAAGAGTCGTCAGACTAACGCATCACATGGAGCCTGTATTTGACCTTGGCGAGAGTGGGGGCATCAGGGGAAGAAGGGAAATAGAGAGGGGGATGAAAGGACACTATCAAGAGTAAGAAGAGGGGAGACCGAGAGGGAGAGAGTGGAGACCGAGAGGGAGAGAGTGGATGGAAGGTAGAGATGGATATAATTTCCCCATCTGATGCCCTTACATCTCTACATGGGGTGTGCGCTCTCCTAATAATGTTTCTTGGATATCAGTGGTTTTAAAGAAACACTACTCTAGTAGTGAATTTCAAATTTACTCAAATGTTTGGCAGCCAAATATCTTAGAACTATCTAAGTTGTGCCAAATAAGTTCTCTCCAGCTCAGGGCTACAGCTATGCATTTGGTTTGCTAAGTTGCTAGTTAAGAGTATAGCTTGCAAGATAACGCTTCTTGGTTACGGCAGAGATAATTCATCGCTTCCTGGATCCTGGGAGTACCCTTTTGAGATATTTGTTAAACTTTATGAACTGGTTGTCTGTCCTTGCAATTGGTTTGTTCACTTGTGCTTGTTAGCATTTAGTTAAAATCCTCTATGGGAATTCCCTAGTACGTCATTTTTAGTATTTTATACATTTGGATAAAAACAGCGCCTCTTTGTATGCACTGCCGGTAATACCGTTTAACCTGGTATGGTACAGGAATGGTATGAAGGTATAAACATCTAGACATCGCCCAACCCTACTGATGAGGGCATTTATGTGCATGTGCGTGTGTATAGCCTGCAAACATGTGTGGCTGTATAGCAGGGCTGTTTAATTAATTAATTAATTTTAGACTTCCGGCGCCGACAGAGATGGCCGCCTCGCTTCGCGTTCCTAGGAAACAATGCAGTCTTGTTTTTTTTACGTGTTATTTCTTACATTGGTACCCCAGGTCATCTTAGGTTTCATTACATACAGTCGAGAAGAACTACTGAACATAAGAGCAGTGTCAACTCACCATCAGTACGACCAAGAATATGACTTTCGCGAAACGGATCCTGTGTTCTGCCTCTCACCCAGGACAACGGAATGGATCCCAGCCGGCTACCCAAAAAAAAACGACTTCGTAAAAGGGGGAAACGGAGCGTCTTCTGGTCAGACTCCGGAGACGGGCACATCGTGCACCACTCCCTAGCATTCTTCTCGCCAATGTCCAGTCTCTTGACAACAAGGTTGATGAAATCCGAGCAAGGGTAGCATTCCAGAGGGACATCAGAGACTGTAACGTTCTTTGCTTCACGGAAACATGGCTCACTGGAGAGACGCTATGGGAGTCGGTGCAGCCAGCTGGTTTCTCCACGCATCGTGCAGACAGAAACAAACATCTTTCTGGTAAGAAGAGGGGCCGGGGCGTATGCTTCATGGTTAACGTGACGTGGTGTGATCATAACAACATACAGGTACTCAAGTCCTTCTGTTCACCTGATTTTAGAATTCCTCACAATCAAATGTCGACCGCATTATCTACCAAGGGAATTCTCTTCGATTATAATCACAGCCCTATATATTCCCCCCCAAGCAGACACATCGATGGCTCTGAACAAACTTTATTTGACTCTTTGCAAACTGGAATCCAGTTATCCGGAGGATTCATTGTAGCTGGGGATTTTAACAAGGCTAATCTGAAAACAAGACTCCCTAAATTGTATCAGCATATCGATTGCGCAACCAGGGCTGGAAAAACCTTGGATCACTGCGAATCTAACTTCCGCGACGCATATAAGGCCCTGCCCCGCCCTCCTTTCGGAAAAGCTGACCACGACTCCATTTTGTTGATCCCTGCCTTCAGACAGAAACTAAAACAAGAAGCTCCCGCGCTGAGGTCTGTTCAACGCTGGTCCGACCAATCTGATTCCACACTCCAAGACTGCTTCCATCACGTGGACTGGGATATGTTTCGTATTGCGTCAAACAACAACATTGACGAATACGCTGATTCGGTGAGCGAGTTCATTAGAACGTGCGTTGAAGATGTCGTTCCCATAGGAACGATTAAAACATTCCCAAACCAGAAACCGTGGATTGATGGCCGCATTCGCGTGAAACTGAAAGCCCGAACCACTGCTTTTAATCAGGGCAAGGTGACCGGAAACATGACCGAATACAAACAGTGTAACTATTCCCTCCGCAAGGCAATCAAACAAGCTAAGCGTCAGTATAGAGACAAAGTAGAATCTCAATTCAACGGCTCAGACAAAAGAGGTATGTGGCAGGGTCTACAGTCAATCACGGATTACAAAAAGAAAACCAGCCCCGTCACGGACCAGGATGTCTTGCTCCCAGGCAGACTAAATAACTTTTTTGCCCGCTTTGAGGACAATACAGTGCCACTGACACGGCCCGCAACTAAAACATGCGGACTCTCCTTCACTGCAGCCGACGTGAGGAAAACATTTAAACGTGTCAACCCTCGCAAGGCTGCAGGCCCAGACAGCATCCCCAGACTCGCCCTCAGAGCATGCGCAGACCAGCTGGCTGGTGTGTTTACGGACATATTCAATCAATCCCTATCCCAGTCTGTTGTTCCCACATGCTTCAAGAGGGCCACCATTGTTCGTGTTCCCAAGAAAGCTAAGGTAACTGAGCTAAACGACTACCGCCCCGTAGCACTCACTTCCGTCATCATGAAGTGCTTTGAGAGACTAGTCAAGGACCATATCACCTCCACCCTACCTGACACCCTAGACCCACTCCAATTTGCTTACCGCCCAAGTAGGTCCACAGACGATGCCATCTCAACCACACTGCACACTGCCCTAACCCATCTGGATAAGAGGAATACCTATGTGAGAATGCTGTTCATCGACGACAGCTCGGTATTTAACACCATAGTGCCCTCCAAGCTCGTCATCAAGCTCGAGACCCTGGGTCTCGACCCCGCCCTGTGCAACTGGGTACTGGACTTCCTGACGGGCCGCCCCCAGGTGGTGAGGGTAGGCAACAACATTTCCACCCCGCTGATCCTCAACACTGGGGCCCCACAAGGGTGCGTTCTGAGCCCTCTCCTGTACTCCCTGTTCACCCACGACTGCGTGGCCACGCACACCTCCAACTCAATCATCAAGTTTGCGGACAACACAACAGTGGTAGGCTTGATTACCAACAACGGCGAGACGGCCTACAGGGAGGAGGTGAGGGCCCTCGGAGTGTGGTGTCAGGAAAATAACCTCACAATCAACGTCAACAAAACTAAGGAGATGATTGTGGACTTCAGGAAACAGCAGAGGGAACACCCCCCCCCCCCCCCCCCCCCCCCCCCCTATCCACATCGATGGAACAGTAGTGGAGAGGGTAGAAAGTTTTAAGTTCCTCGGCGTACACATCACAGACAAACTGAATTGGTCCACCAACACAGACAGCATCGTGAAGAAGGCGCAGCAGCGCCTCTTCAACCTCCAGGAGGCTGAAGAAATTCGGCTTGTCACCAAAAGCACTCACAAACTTCTACAGATGCACAATCGAGAGCATCCTGTCGGGCTGTATCACCGCCTGGTACGGCAACTGCTCCGCCCACAACCGTAAGGCTCTCCAGAGGGTAGTGAGGTCTGCACAACGCATCACCGGCAGCCATAAACAGTGCAATGCTTGAAGCACAGCGAAGAGCTCCTTGCAAATGCAGGAACGTGCTGTTTGAATGAATGCTACGAGCCTGCTGCTGCCGCCTACCACTGCTCAGTCAACGCCGATGCTGATTATTGGAGGACCAAAAAAGGCAGTTTGCAAAGAGTCAAATAAAGTTCGTTAAGAGCCATCGATGTGTCTGCTTGGGGGGGAATATATAGGGCTGTGATTATAATCGAAGAGAATTCCCTTGGTAGATAATGCGGTCGACATTTGATTGTGAGGAATTCTAAATCAGGTGAACAGAAGGACTTGAGTACCTGTATGTTGTTATGATCACACCATGTCACGTTAACCATGAAGCATATGCCCCCGCCCCTCTTCTTAGCAGAAAGATGTTTGTTTATGTCTGCGCGATGCGTGGAGAAACCAGCTGGCTGCACCGACTCCGATAGCGTCTCTCCAGTGAGCCATGTTTCCGTGAAGCAAAGAACGTTACAGTCTCTGATGTCCCTCTGGAATGCTACCCTTGCTCGGATTTCATCAACCTTGTAGGTGCCCTCCAGGACACTTACACCACCTGATGTCACAGGAAGGCCATAAAGATCATCAAGGACAACAACCACCCGAGCCACTGCCTGTTCACCCCGCTTTCATCCAGAAGGCGAGGTCAGTACAGGTGCATCAAAGCTGGGACCGAGAGACTGAAAAACAGCTTCTATCTCAAGGCCATCAGACTGTTAAACAGCCACCACTAATATTGAGTGGCTGCTGCCAACACACTGACTCAACTCCAGCCACTTTAATAATGGGAATTGATGGGAAATGATGTAAAATATATCACTAGCCACTTTAAACAATGCTACCTAATATAATGTTTACATACCCTACATTATTCATCTCATATGTATATGTATATACTGTACTCTATATCATCTACTGCATCTTTATGTAATACATGTATCACTAGCCACTTTAACTATGCCACTTTGTTTACATACTCATCTCATCATGTATATACTGCACTCAATACCATCTACTGTATCTTGCCTATGCCGCTCTGTACCATCACTCATTCATATATCTTTATGTACATATTCTTTATCCCCTTACACTTGTGTCTATAGGTAGTAGTTTTGGAATTGTTAGCTAGATTACTTGTTGGTTATTACTGCATTGTCGGAACTAGAAGCATTTCGCTACACTCACATTAACATCTGCTAACCATGTGTATGTGACAAATAAAATTTGATTTGATTTGAATTACTGTCTTTGGTGTTCAGACTAGAGGTCGACCGATTTATGATTTTTCAACGCCGATGCTGATTATTGGAGGACCAAAAAAAGCAGATGCCGATTTTTATATATGTATTTGTAATAATGACAATTACAACAATACTGAATGAATACTTTTATTTTAACTTAATATAATACATCAATAAAATCAATTTAGTCTCTAATTAATAATGAAACATGTTCAATTCGGTTTAAGTAATGCGAAAACAAAGTGTTGGAGAAGAAAGTAAAAGTGCAATATTTGCCGTAAAAAAGCTAACATTTTATGTTCCTTGCTGAGAACATATGAAAGATGGCGGTTCCTTTTAACATGAGTCTTCAATATTCCCTGTTAAGAAGTTTTAGGCAATACGAATTATAGAACTATTTCTCTCTATACCATTTGTATTTCATATACCTTTGACTATTGCATGTTCTTATAGGCGCTATAGTATTGCCAGCCTAATCTCAGGAGTTGATAGGCTTGCAGCCATAAACAGTGCAATGCTTGAAGCACAGCGAAGAGCTCCTGGCAAATGCAGGAAAGTGCAGTTTGAATGAATGCTACGAGCCTGCTGCTGCCGCCTACCACTGCTCAGTCAGACTGCTCTATCAAGTCATAGACTTAATTATAATATCACACAGTTTCCGGATTTGACCATATTAATGACATAAGGCTCGTATTTCTATAATTTCAAAAACAAAACATTTATTCTTTCGGTGAAATACGGAACCGTTCCATATTTTATAGAACCTGTGGCATCCCTAAGTCTAAATATTGCTGTTACATTGCACAACCTTCAATGTTATGTCATAATTCTGTACAATTCTGGCCAATTATTTACGGTCTTTGTTAGGAAGAAATGGTCTTCACACAGTTCGCAACGAGCCAGGCAGCACAAACTGCTCAATATACCCTGACTCTGCTTGCAAGAGAAGTGACAATTTCCCTAGTTAAAGAAATTAATGTTAGCAGGCAATATTAACTAAATATGCAGGTTTAAAAAAGTATACTTCAGTATTGATTTTAATTAAAGGCATTGATGTTTATGGTTAGGTACACATTGGTGCAACGACAGTGCTTTTTTCACGAATGCACTTGTTAAATCATCACCCGTTTGTCGATGTAGGCTGTGATTCGATGATAAATTACGACACCGCATCGATTATATGCAACGCAGGACAAGCAAGATAAACTAGTAATATCATCAACCATGTGTAGTTAACTAGTGATTACAGTGCCTTGCGAAAGTATTCGCCCCCCTTGAACTTTGGGCCTCTTGGCTGCATCTCTGATCAGTCTTCTCCTTGTATGAGCTGAAAGTTTAGAGGGACGGCTTTTTTGTATCCAAATCCGGCTTTAAACTTCTCCACAACAGTATCTCGGACCTGCCTGGTGTGTTCCTTGTTCTTCATGATGCTCTCTGCGCTTTTAACGGACCTCTGAGACTATCACAGTGCAGGTGCATTTATACGGAGACTTGATTACACACAGGTGGATTGTATTTATCATCATTAGTCATTTAGGTCAACATTGGATCATTCAGAGATCCTCACTGAACTTCTGGAGAGAGTTTGCTGCACTGAAAGTAAAGGGGCTGAATAATTTTGCACGCCCAATTTTTCAGTTTTTGATTTGTTAAAAAAGTTTGAAATATCCAATAAATGTCGTTCCACTTCATGATTGTGTCCCACTTGTTGTTGATTCTTCACAAAAAAAATACAGTTTTATATCTTTATGTTTGAAGCCTGAAATGTGGCAAAAGGTCGCAAAGTTCAAGGGGGCCAAATACTTTCGCAAGGCACTGTATGTTAAGATTGATTTTTATAAGATACGTTTAATTCTAGCTAGCAACTTACCTTGGCTCCTTGCTGCACTCTCATAACAGGTAGTCAACCTCCCACGTAGTCTCTTCATGGAGTGCAATGTAATCGGCCATAATCGTCTTCCAAAAATGACTTGAAATCGGCCCTAATTAAATCGGCCATTCTGATGAATCAGTCGATGTAGTCCAGAACACTCCTTATTGCAATTATCTACGAGGTAGAAACCAAAAAAGACTGCTCAAGCCCTTCCGGACTGGAATTTGCTCTGATGTACAGTAGATAGTGACTTCTGAAATTATTCAGACTTTTTCCACATTTTGTTACGTTATGGCCTTATTCTAAAATGTATTAATAAAAAATAAAAAACCGTCAATCTAAACACAATACCCCTAATGACAAAGCAAAAATATGTTTTTAGAGATTTTTGCAGATTTATTACAAATAAAAAACATACCTTAAATGAGACTCTTAATTGAGCTCAGCTGCATCCATTGATCATCCTTGATGCTTCTACAACTTGATTGGAGTGGTAAATTCAATTGATTTGGACAGGCACACCTGTCTATATAAGATCCCACAGTTCACGTCAGAGCAAAAACCAATCCATGAGGTCGAAGGAATTGTCCGTTAATTTTTTAATTTTACCTTTATTTAACTAGGCAAGTCATTTAAGAACAAATTCTTATTTTCAATGACGGCCTAGGAACAGTGGGTTAACTGCCTGTTCAAGGGCAGAACGACAGATTTGTACCTTGTCAGCTCGGGGGTTTGAACTTGCAACCTTCCGGTTACTAATCCAACGCTCTAACCACTAGGCTACCCTGCCGCCCCATTGTGTTGAGGCAAAGATCTGGGGAAGGGTACCAGAACATTTCTGCAGCATTGAAGGTCCCCAAGAACACAGTGGCCTCCATCATTCTTAAATGGAAGAAGTTTGGAACCACCAAGACTCTTCCTAGAGCTGGACACCCGACCAAACTGTGCAATCGGGGGAGAAGGGCCTTGGTCAGGGAGGTGACCAAGAACCCGATGGTCACTCTGACAGAGCTCTAGAGTTCCTCTGTGGAGATGGGAGAGCCTTCCAGAAGGACAACGATCTCTGCAGCACTCCACCAATTAGGCTTTTATGGTAGAGTGGCCAGACAGAAGCCACTCCTCAGTAAAAGGCATATGACAGGCCGCTTGGGATTTGCCAAAAGGCACCTACAGCCTCTCAGACCATGAGGAACAAGATTCTCTGGTCTGATGAAACCAAGATTGAACACTTTCACCTAAATGTCTGGAGGAAGCCTGGCACCATCCCTATGGTGAAGCATGGTGGTGGCAGCATCATGCTTTGGGGATGTTTTTCAGCGGCAGGGACTGGGAGACTAGTCAGGATCGAGGGAGAGAGCCATGATGAAAACCTACTCCATAGCGTTCAAGACCTCAGACTTGGGCGAAGGTTCAACCATCCAACAGGACAATGACCCTAAGCACACAGCCAAGACAACGCAGGTGGGGACATGTCTCTGAATGTCCTTGAGTAGCCCAGCCAGATCCCGGAATTGATCCCAATCTAACATCTCTGGAGAGACCAGAAAATAGTTGTGCAGCAACGCTCCCCATCCAACCTGACAGAGTTTGAGAGGATCTGCAGAGAAGACGGGAAGAAACTCCCCAAATACAGGTGTGCCAAGATTTGTAGCATCATACCCAAGAAGACATGGGGCTATAATCACTGCTGAAGGTGCTTCAACAAAGTACTGAGTAAATAGTCTGAATACTTATGCAAACGTTTTTTCCAGATTTTAAAATTTGCCCAAACTTCTAAACCTGTTTCTGCTTTGTTATTATGGATTGAGTAAAAAAAACTTCAATACCTTTGAGAATGTCTGTAACCTAACAATGTTGAAAACGTCCAGGGGTCTGAATAGTTTCCGAAGGCACTTTACATAAACAATGTGTCTTTTTAAGCTTGGCGTGTCCTCTCCTACTCCAGGTATCTCTCCCCTCCCCTGGAGCAGTGGTTTCCAACCTGTCCTCAAGCTTTTGGTGGTCCCCAGAACAGAAAAGGTTGGGAACCGCTGCCTTATGGAGCTTTTCAGCCCACTCCCTAAACCCTACCACCCCCTCTCGTCTCCACATCCAGTCACCGTGTCCTGTCACTACATCACCAGTCACCAGAAAGGGCAGCCAAGGACGTGCTCACCGCTAGCCAGGCTAGCAGAATGTCAAGCACAGCAGGGATAGCCCAATGCAATCTGTCACTGCCGGAACCCATGTCAGGCCAATACAAATCACAGCCGGCTCTCTCTCAACCTGGTGTTCAAGTCTCACAATGATCCCAAACCTGTCATATGTTGGCAGTGACACAACATCATGTAGGATAGGGTTGTTGTGGCATTATGGTTTTTGCCATTTTAGATACTAACCCTTAGTTTTGATTAGTATGTCAATAAATTATTATTTTGATCATTACATCCACAGGTTTTTGTCATGGGTGAGATTTTGGTAGTGCTATAAAATCGTTTTTGTGAAAGAACGTGTGTTTTAGACAGACATTGAGGGGAAAAGAAAGGGAGAAGACAGAGTGAGAGGGGATGAAAAAGACAGAAGGCGAGTTCAGACCAAAGATTGCCGTGCACTGGGGGAGATGGTGACAGCATGACTTGGGGCCAGACAGTGCGGTCATACACCCGTGTGTGTGTGTGTGTGTGTGAGAGAATTAACAATATGTTGTTAGTGTTGCAAAATATTTTTCAAGGAAAGTTGCTTTTGGTTGCTCCATTCGTCGCTCGATGACGTCATTACAAAATAATTTTGTCTCAACGTTAATATATAATTTATGCGTATGCGGTCCCTCACTCTCATGCAATGAGCAATTCTCCAAAACAAAACTAAATAGAATGTTTGAAGGAGGAACCGATATTAAATAATTAAGCAGCATACAAAAAACGTACCATGTTTTAGAAAATATTTTATTTATGTATTGTTATTTATTGGAGAGCTGTGGTGTCATTTAACAAGGAACCAACCAATGTAATAACTTCACTCGCTGCAGCATTGGGGAGAGGACCTAGAGGCTAGAGCGGAGAGGGGCAGGGGAGGTTGCGGAGAGGGGCAGGGGTGGGAGCGGAGAGGGGCAGGGGAGGGGAGGGAGCGGAGAGTGGCAGGAAAGGGGCGCAAATGACGGGTGCACACACAGGCAGCAGCCGGAGGAAGCTGAGCCGTGGAGAGGGAGCAGACTGCAGAGCAGCACAGCTGAGCTCAGCCGAGCGGTCACGCAAACAGGGAAGTTGCTAAATCAACCAAAAGTTGCAGAGGCAGCCTTAAAAAGTAGCTACGTTTGTTGCTATACTCTTTTACCAATACAAGTCGCTGGAGGGTCTGAAACCGTGCAAAATTTAGCGACAAAGTCTCTAAGTTGGCAACACTATGTTGTGTTGTTTTGATAGTACTAACCTCAAACTAGAAAGGGATTGCAGCTTTTAACAGGTGATTTTAACGTTTAACGGGATCAAAATTAAACACTGCAACATATTGTTCCCTACAGGAGATGATTACACATGGACAAATGCATGTACGCACGGGCCAGTGTTTCCGTTTAGAAATTTTGGCGCTGGACAACGTGACCGGTAAGATTTTAATTTATCCGACATACATATGCATTAGATGCGTAATGCATTATGGTGTCCACCCAAGGTGCTCAAAATCCATTTTAGATTATTGTAATGCATTTTACCAGAATAGAAATTAGCCTGAGAGGTTTAATAAAATAAAGTTGAATGATCTTATACCAAAGTGACCGGTTTTATTGAGAAGCAAAACATTACCGTTTGCGGGGTGATCCCAGCTATTAATCATTTATTTTTATTTTTTACATTTACCCTAGAAGAACAGCCGCCTGCCTATACGGTAAAACACAACTTAAAAATATTATACTTGTGTAATATAATTTGCTAAAGAGCTGTCCTCTAGACTATTTGAATGAACATTTTAATAAATAACAAAACACAGCTGTTTTCAGACACTATCTAGGCCTCTAATTTAAATTTAGCCTAGGCATGAACATTTGAATTAGACTGTCTAACACCAGGACTGGCGGGTTATGGCTAGAAGGGATCCAGCTTTTGTAAAATGAATGTCAGATTTGACTTTGTTGCATGTTAGGAGAATTTATGCAGCAGGTTATATTATACATGACATTATTTTGATCTTCCCTAGGGCGGCAGCAGAACTGCTAGGACCAGGCCTGACAAACACAAAAATGATCCTCTAATTTCAATTAAAACTTTAAAAACTCTAAATTTATGTGTAGACCATACCGTGAAATGCTTACTTACAAGCCCTTAACCAACAGTGCAGATCAAGAAAGAGTTAAGAAAATATATTTAAAAAAAATAATTAATAAAAATAACACAAAAACAATAACGAGGCTATAAACAGGTGGTACTGGTACCGAGTCGATGTGTGAGGGGTACAGGTTAGTTGAGGTAGGGGTGAAGTGACTTGTGTTTGAGGAGGACCTTGGCCTGCTCAAAGTGAGCCGCTGCTGTTGGGTAGTTAAAACTGTCCAACTCCTTGGAGCAGCTTGCAATGCGCATCAGCTTTGTTACTTTGTCCTCAAGAAATGGAAGATGTCTTGAGGCTTGTCTGTTCTGTTTTGGAGAAAGAATCACCTCTCGGCAGGCACATTGGAAATGGAGATAATCGACACAATCTTCCCTGTTTTTCCCAGTCAGAGTACACTTTGCTGAAGTCCCCTATGAGGACCTTGCGTCTGTTGTGCGAATAAAAATAGAAACGCACACACCCGACACTAATTTCCAAGAAGCTTGAGCATTTATTAGCCTACGAAGTATACAGTGCCTTCGGAAAGTATTGAGACCCCTTGACTTTATCCACATTTTGTTAGGTTACAGCCTTATTCTAAAATGTATTACATTGTTTGTTTCCCCCCCTCATCAATCTACACACAATACCCCATAATGACAAAGAAACATTTATACAGTGGGGCAAAAAAGTATTTAGTCAGCCACCAATTGTGCAAGTTCTCCCACTTAAAAAGATCAGAGATCCGTGTATGTTAGTGATGCACCGATATGACATTTTTGGCGGATACCAAAATCCAATATTTTCCTTGCCCCAGAAAATGATACTGATATTTAAAAATGTTACGGCCTTTTAAGCATTCTAGTACAGTTAAATAGTTAACACACACATATGGACGCAGCGGTCTAAGGCACTGCATCTCAGTGCAAGAGGCGTCACTACAGTCCCGGATTCGAATCCAGACTGTATCACATCCGGTCGTGATTGGGAGTCCCATATGGCAGCGCACAATTGGCCCAGCATTGTCCGGGCCATCATTGTAAATAAGAATTTGTTCTTAACTGACTTGCTCAGTTAAATAAAGGTTACACACACACCAACCAAACGTTATTTTGTTGGCATTTACATATGTCCCCATTACCAGTAAAACATAATCAAAACCTATTTCTTTCACTTACTTGCTGTGCTGTTTCCTTCATTTGTTCAGTCGTTTCATTTTCAACCATGTTTTCTATGGAACGCTGTTTGGGTCTTTGCGTGTCAAAAAAGATGCACGTCAAATAAGCTTGTTGACCTATCAGGACCTGAATATGACTATGAATTTTATGTAGTTATTACACATTCATTACACTGTCACTCATATTTCATATGTCACAATGATTCATCTATGTATGCTATGATGCTGGTAAAGTTGTCTCACACACCTACAGTGCTGGTCATAAAAAAAAAAGCTAGCTAGCTCATAGACGCAAACAATGTAGTTCTTCCCCAAAAACATGGCAAAATGACAATCTGTTTCAGTAGCTATACTTAGCTTGCTAACTATATAGCTAGCTGTCATCTAAAATAACCCTAATTTATAAAACTGTTCTTATTTGTTGTGGTGGTCGGACCATTAAGCTAGCCACAATAAGGATTAGCCACAATAGTGGACTTTGCAGGTAGCTTTCAAAATAAAAGTATGGCACAATTCTACTATTTGTATTCATTTGCCTCACTGTCAATGACATACTTTTATTTTGAAGGCAAACCGCAAATTCCACTATTGTGCCTAATCCTTATTGTGGCTAGCTTCACAACATATCCGGTCGAGCATCACTAGCCAGCTAACTGGCTGCTTATAACGTTATCTTTGGCAACCCAAACCTGGTTAAGTAGCTGGCTAGCTATTTATTTTCATTTTATTTTCATGAACTGAAGTTTAATTTCAATAAGCAAACAACAAGTGGCAAGTGGTTCATAAATCATTGCTAAGAATAATGAAAATGACTGCAGTTTCTACAGGTCATTGTTTTCAGGCTGGTTGTAGCTGGTTGGTGCTAGCTGGGTACCAAGCTAAAGCTAGCTACCCCAGAAGTTGCGGTCTAACAAATGATGCTTTATTACCAACGCGGTATTGCAAACACAACGTTTGTGGCTGGTGTTTGCTTGTTTGCAGAATTTTTTTTGTACAGCTTTGACAGTGCTACTGTATCTTTTTTGACACGCAAAGACCAAAACGGTGTTCCATAGTATGTATGTCATGAAGGTAATAGCAGTGACTCTTACTGTGTAACTCCAGTAGGGCAACATCTGAAAAATAGCGCACTTGGTAGTGTACCGGTGCTTGACCAGTTGGTGAAATATCGGCTTTAATGGATTTTGCCTTTTGAGTTGTCTCGCTGAAATTTTCTTACTCTTTCAAATGACTGCTCGACTTGTTGAATGCTAGGTTAGGAATGCTGTGTAGCACGAGTAGCGCAAAATTTTAACATCGGTGTTAAACTAGACATGGGGCCGATACCAATGTTAGCATTTTTAGCTACTATCGGCCGATTCCGATATGTCCACTGATATATTGTGCATCCCTAGTGTGTATACTTTCTGAAGGCACTTTATTTGCCTTTGAAGTTGGAGCACATTGACTGGTATTTCCATTAATGAATAAAATGCATTATTTTACAATGAAGTTCAATTTTTTTTTATTGTGGTACAACCATTTTATTTATAGGCCAAAGAAAAGGAAGGGATTCCAAAAGCCGACGTTTACCGGCTAACGGAAACCCTTGCGTGGGCACACACACGTCCACCCACATCTGCTGGCTACCAAACACAGTCAAACACATACCACCTTCTCCACAGGTTCTTATTTGGTCCAGCAACAAAAATATGAACTGAGAGACTTTTTCCCTAAGGTAGCGTTTACTTGTCGACAAACCCACGGACAGCGTTAATTCATGGATCAATTCAGGCTACAAGTGTAGGCATAATGGTGTTTAAACACATTTATTTCCATTAATCATTCCCTCTATCGTGTTCCTCCTATTTCTCTCTCTGCCCTACAGTGGCTTCAGAAAGCATTCACACCCATTGACTTTTGACACATGTTAAAGCCTGAATTTAAAATGGATAAAATTGAGGTTTTGTGTCACTGGCCTACACACAATACCCCACAATGTCCAAGTGAAATTATGTTTCTCAACACAAAAAAACTGTGCTGAAATGTCTTGAGTCAAGTATTCAACCCCTTTTGTTTTAGATAGCCAATTTTGCCTTCAGAAAGTATTCATACCCCTTGACTTGTTACAGCCTGAATTCAAAATGGATTAAAAAACAAAAACAAATCTACACCCAATATCCCATAATGCCAAAGTGAAAACATGTTTTTAGACATTTTTGCACATTTATTGAAAATGAAATCTCGCTTACATAATTTTCACCCCCCCTTAGTCAATAGACATGTTAGAATTACATTTGGCAGCGATTACAGCTGTGACTCTTTCTGGGTAAGTCTCTAAAAGCGCTGCACACCTGGATTGTACAATATTTGCACATTATTATTTTTAAAATTCTTCAAGCTCTGTCAAGTTGGTTGTTGATCATTGCTAGACAGACATTTTCCATTTTTGCCGTTATATTTTCAAACTGATTTAAGTCCAAACTGTAACTAGGCCACTCAGGTTATCTTGGTAAAGCAATTCCAGTGTATATTTGGCCTTGTGTTTAGGTTATTGTCCTGCTGAAAGGTGAATTTGTCTCCCAATGTCTGTTGGAAAGCAGACTGAACCAGGTTTTCCTGTAGGATTTTGTGCTTAGCTCTATTCTGTTTCTTTCTATCCAAAAACAACTTCCTTGCAGATGACCAGCCTACCCATAAAATGATCCAGTCACCGCCATGCTTGAAAATATGAAGTACTCTGTGATGTTATGTAAAAAAATATATATATATATTTAATTTTCAATACATTTGAAAAGATGTCTATACGTTTTTCACTTTGTCATTATGTGGTATTGTTTGTAGATGGGTAAGAACAAATATATATGTAATCCATTTTAAATTCAGGCTGTAACACAACTAAGTTTGGTTTTAGTTAAGGGGTATGAATTGTTTCCGAAGGCAGTGTATTTAATGTCTCCATTTTTCATTTTCCAAAAATGGTCCTCGATATTCCGATGCTCACTGTCTAGCTTTTTATTTTATGTTTATTAAAAAGTTTTTAAAAAACATGTTTTTTTACTCAAACTGCCCTCGGGCCGTATGCCTGACAACCCTGCCACAGAGTATCCAGGAGCAATACACGAAGAGCGGGGAGGTTGAAAGCGAGAGAGCGTGCCCCAGGTGATGCACCACACGGCCCGGAGCTTCCGCGAAGCACATTAGCCGCTAACCCAAGCCCTGGTCCCAGTGGATGGCCAGCCGCCATAGCTGCCCGCTAAGCTAAATAAAAGGCACTGGTGACTAATACAAAAAGAGCCCCAGCAACATGACCTCATTTTCTGTTCACGTCAAAGCAGTGCCTCCGCAATCAAGCTATTGTTGTTTCCGTCGCCACCGCCTATTCAGCGGATTGTTTCTCATTTTCTCATCTCTCACTCTGTTCTCTCTCTCACTCTATGCATCTCCCTAGCTCTGTTGCGGTAGGGGGAAATGCTTGGAACAGTTAACTGCAGTGGGTGAAGTCACTTCTGACTGACCACACAGCCTCAGGGAAGCGAACAGTGCCCTTTAGCATCTGCAAGCCTGCCTCTGCTCTATTAGGCAGTACAGTGCACTCTGCTGACTTCTGTAAGAGGAGTTCACTGTATTGGAAAGAGCACTCTTCATACATTATCCATGAGATATGAGTGTATGAATTTGTATTGATAATGAAGTGGGAGTATATAGGCTCTTGAAGTGAACACAGGGATAATGTAAGCCGCCTTTCATGGCTACTCATGTTGATGTATCGATCTTTGTGTGGTTGTGCTGCAACACGCATGAATACAAGCACACGCATACACACTCATGCATGCACTTAGTCTGTGAATGTGAAAACATGTACCATGATAATAGATCACTCATTGATATATGGGTTGGCTCAGGATGCACATCTCATAGGCTGTTGGCACTGCACTGGTGAATCGTGATCCCTGGGGACCACACTACAACTGCACTGATTTGGTATAAATGCCAGGCTCTTAGTCGTGTGTGCGCATACTTGCACGTGACTGACAGACACCTGCCAAGCTTTCACACTCTGCTTATTCCTGTGTGTGTGCTTGTTCCAAAGAATTATGAAGTTTCCACGATGTAAGCTCAGTATTGCATGTTGGGAGTGAATGCTTTAGGTGAGTAAACTGATTCTAGATCATCAGGGTAACTTCTACCAGGAGCACTAGTGATTTCAAGGCATGAAAACGTTCAACGTATTCAGATCCCTTGACTTTTTCCTTATTTTTGTTATGTTATAGCCTTATTCTAAAATGGATGAATGTACTTTTCTTCCTCATTAATCTACACAATACTCCATAATGACAAAGCAAAAACAGGTTTTTCAACAAAAAAAAATCAAATTTGTAAAAAATTAACATACCTTATGTGGGGCGGCAGGGTAGCCTAGTGGTTAGAGCATTGGACTAGTAACAGGAAGGTTGCAAGTTCAAACCCCCGAGCTGACAAGGTACAAATCTGTCGTTCTGCCCTTGAACCCACTGTTCCTAGGCCGTCATTGAAAATAAGAATTTGTTCTTAACTGACTTGCCTAGTTAAATAAAGGTAAAATAAAAAAATATAAAAAATTCAGACCCTTTGCTATGAGACTCGAAATTGAGCATACACCTGAGCTCAATTTCGAGTCTCATAGCAAAGGGTCATAAGGTATGTTTTATTTTTTACAAATTTGAAAAAAATTCTAAAAACCTGTTTACGCTTTGTCATGTTTCCATTGATCATCATGTTTTTTTCCCAACTTGGAGTCCACCTGTGGTAAATTCAATGGATTGGACATGATTTGGAAAGTCTGTATAAAGTCCCACAGTTCACAGTCTAGGTCAGTGCAAAAACCAAGCCATAAGGTTGAAGAAATTGTCCGTAGATCTCCAAGACAGGATTGGGTCGAGTCACAGATCTGGGGAAGAGTACCAAAACATTTATACAGCATTGAAGGTCCCCAAGAACACAGTGCTCGCCATCCTTCTTAAAAGAAGTTTGGAGCCACAAAGACTTTTGCTAGAGCTGGCTGCCCGGCCACACTGAGCAATCTGGGGAGAAGGACCTTTGTCAAGGAGGTGACCAAGAACCCAATGGTCACTCTGACAGAGCTCTAGAGTTCCTATGTGGAGATGGGAGAACCTTCCAGACTGACAACCATCTCTGCAGCACTCCACCAATCAGGCCTTTATGCCACTTGGAGTTTGCCGAAATGCACCTAAAAGGATTCTCATACCACGAGAAACAAGATTCTCTGGTCTGATGAAACCAAGATTGAACACTTTGGCCTGAATGCCAAGCGTCACGTCTGGAGGAAACTTGGCACCATTCCTACAGTGAAGTGTGGTGACAGCATCGTGCTGTGGGGATGTTTTTCATCAATAGGCTGGGAGACTAGTCAGGATCGAGGGAAAGCTGAATAAAGCAAGGTGCAGATATCCTTGATGAAAACCTGCTCCAGAGAGCTGAGGACCTCAGACTAAGGTGAAGGTTCACCTGCCAACAGGACAATGACCCGAAGCACACAACCAAGACAATGCAGGAGTGGCTTCGGGACAAGTCTCTGAATGTCCGGGCTCTGGATGGGACACTCAAGGACTTGAACCCTATCGAACATCTCTGGAGAGACCTGAAAATAGCTGTGCAGCGACGCTCCCCTTCCAACCTGACAGTGCTTGAAAGGATCTGCAGAGAAGATGGGAGAAATGGGAGAAATTCCACAAAAACAGGTGTGACGAGCATCTAGTGTCATACCCGAGAAGACTCGAGGCTGTAATCCACTGCCAAATGGGTTTCAACAAAATACTGAGTAAAGGGTCTGAATACTTATGTAAATGTTAATTGCATTTTTTTTATTTTGTGTAAATTTGCAAACATTTCTAGGTGTGTTTTTTTTCTTCTCCATTATGGAGCATTGCGTAGATGTTTCTGATGTGAGTGTGTCCGTGTGTATTTCAGGGTTTATGTTGGCTTTTTACTTATAAAAATGAAATAAAAATAAATAAAATTGTTGCCAAAATGACTGGGAGAAAACCAATCACAGTGCGCAATGTCTAAAAAATGTTTTTATGGATATACCAGTCTATGTGCTTATCGGTCTATAGGTCAATTTGCTTAATTTAGTGGAATGAAATTGGCCTGTGTGTATTTTCTTTAGTCTTGTATCTTATTTACAACTATCACATGCATATAGAGACTATTTTTAAGCGGGATTTCTCTTGGAGCTCGTCAGCTGGTTGCTGCAGGAGTATAAACCAATTCATTGCACAACAATTCTAAGTACAATCGTGTGTTTTGGTGCAACTGGTAATTGAAGCATGCCTCCAGTTCACCATTCAAGTGCAGGCGACAGGCTATTAGTGCGTCATCCCCCACCTTAGAATGTGTGCTGGAGGCAGTATACATTTGGGAAACATACTTAATTGTTTGAAACCTGAATGTTTTATTTCATATTACGAGGCGTACCTTGCTTCAGGCAAGATCCGACCATGGAAACGTGGAGGCAATTACTTTTAAAGACTTCGTAGGGGTCGTGTGAGTGTCAAGTTTGGGGATCCTTACAATTTATTCTACCGTTCTGCGTGCCAGTTATGATTTTCATATCCGCATTTTAATGAAATAGTTTCACTCCAATAACGTTTTCTTTTCTCAAAGTCATTGTCATGTGGTGAGTCATTCATTGTAATTAAGGTTTTATCGAAATGTTAAGTCAACGAATGCATGATCACCAGCCTCTGCCATATGGACACATTGATATTCCATTTGCGGCCAAAGAAATGAGCGCATAGGCCAATGCAGCAGTAGGCCAAGAACTTACTTTGCTTTCACATCGAACATTGGTGATTTTCGAGGGGGAGATTAAGATCTTTCAAATGGCTTACTGTGAGAAACAAACAGTTTTAATATATTATTTGCAATAGGTGTAGGAAAGTGTTAATTTTTTACATTTCCACGCGGCAGGCCAGGTACTTAAATGCATGCACAGGTAGTAATATTTATCGTGTATATTTTATTAGTCCATATTTTACCAGGTAAATTGACTGAGAACACACTCATTTACAGCAACGACATGGGGAATAGTGACAGATGGGGGTTGAATGAGCCAATTGGATGCTGGGGGTGATTGCGTGCCCATGATGGTATGAGGGGCAGATTGGGAATTTAGCCAGGACACTGGGGTTAACACAACTAATCTTACGATAAGTGCCATGAGCTCTTTAGTGACCACAGAGTCAGGACACCTTTCAACGTCCAATCGGAAAGACGGCACCCTACACAGGGCAATGTGACCAATCATTGCACCACTTCCAGCAGCATCTGGTCACCCACCCACGGATCAACCAGGACCAACTCTGCTTAGCTTCAGAATCAAGCCAGCAGCGGGATGCATGGTGGTATGCTGCTGGCTGAAATATACAGTATATGATATTAGAAATACATCACATGCAACTCGTAATAACACTAAGAAATGAGCCTACTTTTATTTGACTCCATAAAGATTATTTCGCCATGTGCAAGAACACCATAGTTGAGTTACAGTAATAGGCAAGGAATAAATGGTTTGAGAATGGAGTTGTAAATGTGTTAATTACTTTGTCAAATGAATAGATTATCATACAAGGCATAAAGCCTTGGCAATACAAGGCAATACTGACATTTTAATCGAGTATTATTCTAAGCATGATCACAGAGCGAAAGAGATCATACCTGGAAGGTCATGTCCCAAAAGACCATGGGGTGGAGAGCGTAAGAGATTCTCACCACAGCATTTCCGGAACAAAAAAAAGAGACAGAACAATGAATCTAAGACCCTTTTATAAGCGGAGTTCACAACGTTAACACTTCGAGAATGAAAACTGTAAATAACTAATTAATACATGTATTAATGTAACCAAATGACTGGGATTAACGACACATTTACTACTGGTAACATATGTAATGGGGATTGTTAAAAATAAAAATTCAAAGGGAAAAAACATTCACACAATGAATGCGCAAGAATTGGGGGAAGCCATTCTGGAGAGACTCGCCTATATTTTCGCCACACACCCCTTCCCTGTCTCAACATTTTAAATTATACGCAAGACACATTAACTTCACACATATTGTAGATGCCTTTCACTGACAGCCACAACTCAATAATCAGCCAGGTCTATTTCAACGCTCGCTGCCCAAATTGCGGGCTTCCCAAATAGGCATAGTCCTATGAGCTTGTGATTTGAAACAATCCACAGCTGTTTTTTTGTTTTTTTTAAGAAGCTAATGATCCTCAATTCCTATCTGGCTAAATCATTATTTCTGGTGAAGTATTTTTTATTATTTAATTTATTTATAGACCAGAGGAATTATATCATTTTGGCCAATGTATTTCCATTTACTTCCCTATTGGCCCACCGCTATTTTTCTCCTGTTCTATTGCTTTTCATATCAACTTTCTTTCGTTGTCCAAAAGCCAAATGCACAATCCTAGTCAAATTAGCAACCCATCTGAACTTTTGCAACTTTAGATTCCCTCTCTTTCTAACTTTCTAACACGAGATTGTCATATTCACATATGGAACCGCTATCAGGTATACTGTTTAGAATGGTGTTTTCTCACGTATTGCATTTTGAATAATGACCGATTGGAGTAATGGCTACTTCTGTATTTTACGCGAGAATCTCTCTCGGAGCCACCATATGACCACTTACGCAATGTGGCCGCCTACGGCTACTCTTCAACAGAAATGCGTAAAACTACGTCACAATGCTGTAGACACCTTGGGGAATACGTAGAAAGCGTAAGCTCGTTGATGGTACATTCACAGCTGAATAGGGAGTCATTGGAACGCAGTGCTTTCAAAACCTGGCGCACTTCCGGATTGGATTTTTCTCAGGCTTTCGCCTGCAACATCAGTTCTGTTATACTCACAGACAATATCTTTACAGTTTTGGAAACTGTTTTGGAAAAGTGTTTTCTATCCAAAGCTGTCAATTATATGCATATTCTAGCATCTTTTCCTGACAAAATATCCCGTTTAAAACGGGAACGTTTTTTTTCCAAAAATGAAAATACTGCCCCCTAGTACCAAGAGGTTTTAAGGATAACAAAGTCAAGGTATTGGAGTGGCCATCACAAAGCCCTGACCTCAATCCTATAGGAAATTGGTGGGCAGAACTGAAAAAGCGTGTGTGAGCAAGAAGGCCTGCAAACCTGACTCAGTTACACCAGCTCTGTCAGGAGGAATGGGCCAAAATTCACCCAACTTATTGTGGGAAGCTTGTGGAAGGCTACCTGAAAAGTTCCACCCAAGTTAAACAATTTAAAGGCAACGCTACCAAACACTAATTCAGTGTGTGTAATTTTCTGACCCACTGGGAATGTGATGTTACAAATAAAAGCTGAAATAAACCATTCTCTCTACCATTTTTCTGACATTTTACAATCTTAAAATGAAGTGGTGATCCTAACTGGCCTAAAACAGAGAATTTTTACTAGGATTAAATGTCAGGAATTGTGGAAAACTGAGATTAAATGTATTTGGCTAAGGTGTATGTAAACTTCCGACTTCAACTGTACGTAATCATACTATACAGTGCATTCGGAAGGTGTTCAGTCCCCTTATTCCACATTTTGTTACGTTACAGCCTTATTCTACAATGGATTCAATTGTTTTTTCCCCTCAATCTACACACAATACCCCAGAATGACAAAGCAAAAATAGGTTTTGATGGTTTTGCAAATTTATTACAAAATGTTTTTTTTAATCACATTTCATATAACTATTCAGACCCTTTACTGAGTACTTTTTGAAGCAACTTTGGCAGTGATTACAGCCTCGGGTACGACACTACAAGCTTGGCACACCCGTATTTGGGGAGTTTCTCCCATTGTTCTCTGCATATCATCTCAAGCACTGTCAGGTTGGAAGGGGAGTGTCGCTGCACAGCTATTTTCAGGTCTCTCCAGAGATGTTTATTCTGGATCAAGTCCGGGCTCTGGTTGGGCCACTCAAGGATATTCAGAGACTTGTTCCGAAGCCACTCCTGCATTGTCTTGGCTGTGTCTTTAGGGTCGTTGTACTATTGGAAGGTGAACCTTCGCCTCAGTCTGAGATCCTGAGCGCTCTGGAGGAGGTTTTCATCAAGGATCTCTGTACTTCACTCTGTTCATCTCCCAGTCTCTGCCGTGGAAAACATTCCCACAGCATGATGCTGCCACCCCCTGTGCGTCACCGCATGGATGGTGCCAGGTTTTTCAAGGCGCCACACTTGGCATTCAGGCCAAGGAGTTCAATATTGTTTGAATCAGACCTGAGAATCTTGTTTCTCATGGTCTGAAAGTCTTTAGTTGCCTTTTGGTGAACTCCAAGTGGGCTGTCGTGCCTTTTACTCAGGAGTGGCTTCTGTCTGGCCACACATAAAAGCCTGATTGGTGGAGTGCTGCAGAGATGGTTGTCCTTCTGGAAGGTTCACTCTATCTGTTATTGTCGTGTTCTTGGTCACCTCCCTGACCAAGGCCCTTCTCCACCGATTGCTCAGTTTGGCCTGGCGGCAAGTGGTGGTTCCAAACTTTTTCCATGTAAGAATGATGGAGGCCACTGTGTTCCCCAGATCTGTGCCTCGACGCAATCCTGTCTCGGAGCTCTATGGACAATTCCTTCGACATCTTGGCTTGGTTTTTGCTCTGACATGCACTGTCAACTGTTGGACCTTATACTACTGGTGTGTGCCTTTTCAAATCATATCCAATCAATTGAATTAACCACAGGTAGAAACATCTTAAGGATGATCAATGGAAACAGGATGCACCTGAGCTCAATTTCGAGTCTCGTAGTAAAGGGTCTGAATACTTTCAGTAGTTTTTTTTTATTTTGATACATTTTCAAAAATAATCATTATGGGTTATTGTGTGTTGATTGATGAAGAAAAAAGATCCAGGCTGTAACTAAATGTGAATAAAGTTAAGGGGTCTGACTACTTTCCGAAGTGCCTTCTAAGTATTCACACATCTTGCCTTTTCCATGTGTTGTGTTACAGCCTGAATCTAAAATGGATTTAATTGAGATGATGTGTCACTGGACTACACACAACACCTCATAATGTCAAAGGGGAATTATTTGTTTAGAAATTTGTACAAATTTAATAAAAAATGAAAAGCTGAAATGTCTTTAGTCCCATAAGTATTTAAAAATGGACTCGCTCTGTGTGCAATAATAGTCTTTAACATTATTTTTGGATGACTACCTCATCTGTACCCCACACATATGTAAGGTCCCACAGTCAAGCATTGAATTTCAATCACAGATTCAACCAGAGAGACCAGGGACGTTTTTCCAATGCCTCACAAAGAAAGGCACCTATTGGTAAATGAAAAGCAGACATTGAATATCTGTTTTTAGAGTGGTTATTAATTACACTTTGGATGGTGGATCAATAAAACCAGTCACTACACAGATACAGGTGTCCTTCCTAACACAGTTGCCTGAGAGGAAAGAAACCGCTCAGGTATTTCACTATGAGGCCAAAGGTGACTTTAAGAGTTGAGAACTGAGGATGGGTCAACATTGTATACTAATTAAAACATATAAGCGCAACATGTAACGTTCGTTTGGGGTCAAATAAAAGATCCCGCACAAAAAGCTTATTTCTCTCAATGTACGCACAAATTTCTTTACATCTGTGTTTGTGAGCATTTGTCCTTATCCACTAAAATAAATTGCAAAAAATGTGGTGAAGAAATTAACTTTGTCATGAGTACTTAAGTGTAAGTGTTATATTTGGAGCAAACACATTGAGTACCACTCTTCATATTTTCAAGAATGGTGATGGATGCATAATTTTATGGATACTATGCTTGTCATTTGCAAGGATTAGGGAGATTTTAGGATAATTAAGAAACTGAATCGAGCTAGGCACAGGCAAAATCCTTGAGCGAACCTGGTTCAGTCTGCTTTCCAACAGACACTGGGAGACATTCACCTTTCAGCAGGACAAGAACCTAAAACACAAGGCCAAAAATACACTAGAGTAGTTTACCAAGAGAAACATTCAATGTCATGAGTGGCCTAGTTACAGTTTTGACTTAAATCATCTTGAAGATCTATTACAAGACTTAAATGGCTGTCTAGCAAGGATCACCAACCAACTTGAGAGCTTGAATAATTTAAAAAAGTATAATGTGCAAATATTGTACAATCCAGGTCTGCTAAGCTCTTTGAGATTTACCCCGAAAGACTCACATATTTCAGTTTCAATACATTTGCTACATTTTCTAAAAAACATGTTTTCACTTTGTCATTATGGGGTGTTGTGTGTAGATGGGTAAGGGGGAAGAAATATATTTAATCCATTTTGAATTCCGGCTGTAACACAACAAAATGTGGAATAAGTCAAGGGGTATTAATATTTTCTGAAGGCGCTGTATAACTGGTTGTTATATAAGTGTTTTCTTTTTTTGAGAGGAGTGAGATGGCAGAATAGACTAGCACCCGGCTTCGCCGAGCAGATCCAAGCCATTTGATAGGTTTAGCACAAAACAAATATTACAAGAGAAAATACGTTTTCTTGCCCCTGCAGCACAGCAGCTGTAAATATTTTAGGAGAGTGAGAAAGAGATATTGGGAAAAAGTGAAAACTATCATGGCGAGTGCATTGCATTAAGTGATATGGGGCGGGCCGGTAGCCTCGAGGTTAGAGCGTTGGGCCAGTAATTGAAAGATTGCTGGTTCGAATCCCGAAGCTGACAAGGTGAGGCACTTAACCCCAATTGCTCCAGGGGTGCTGGACAATGGTGACCCTGGCTGTGACCCCACTCACCGCAGATGTCTCAGCGAGTTGGGATATGCAAGTGTGAATGAATGTGAACAGCAGAGCATTCTTAAGAAGCGAGTGCGAGAGAAGTAGAGGAATGGAGACAGACGGAGACTAAGAGATTCACAACCTCGCCGTCATTCCACCACCATAACCTTGAGTGAAAAAAATGGGGAGATTGAATTGAAAGTCATCTGTGACTGAACACTGACTCTATGCACCAGTCACTCACACACACACACTTCCAAGTGGAAACAGAGGCACTGCGCGGGTAGACGGAGAGCAGGAGAGAGGGAGGGGGAAAAAGAGAGAAATGGGAGGCATGGCAGAACGGAAAGCTTTATGCCTAGACTCTCATTGCTACGGTTTCTGGACGTATGATGTGGTGTGGTACATTTTGAGCAGCCTCTATGTGAAGTGCAAACGTCTAGTAGCAACAGCGGATCAGCTGCAAAGTGGTAGACCACACAAACTCGCATAACGGGACCACCGAGTGCTGAAGCATCTGTCCTTGGTTGCAAAGCTCGTCGCCATTGGACTCTGGAGCAGTGGAAATGCATTCTCTGGAGTGATGAATCACACTTCACCATCTGGCAGTCCGACGGACGATTCTGGGTTTGGTGGATGACAGGAGAATGCTACTTGCCCCAATGCATAGTGCCAACTGTAAAGTTTGGTGGATGAGGAATAATAATGGAATAAGGAATAATAATTTTGGAATGAGATGTTCGACGAGCTGGTGTCCACATATATTTTTGGTCATATAGTGTAGATGGCTACTAATGGTAATAGCAATCAATAATCAATGAACAGCACCCTACATGGTAGTAATACATCTAATCAAATCATTTAGCAGCTGTGTGTGTAAGGGTGACTGTGAAGGTGTGTCTGAGTGGGTACAAACCTTTGGATAGGCATAGTCAGTGTGGATAGTCTGTGGGAGAGCAGTAGTTGGTAGCCATTTTAATGTTTATGGCCTGGGGATAGAAGCTGTTTACGAGTCTGGTCTGAGCCTTGATGTACCGCCTGAGCATTGAGGACAGTCCATGTGTCTGGAGTCTTCAATAAATATTTTGGGCCTTGGATGGCTGGGAGCTCGCACCCAGTGATTCGCTGGGCTGTCCGCACCACCCTCTATTGGACCTCCTGTTTGAGGGTGGTGCAGTTGCCATCCAAGACGGTGATAGAACCAGTCAGGCAGGATGCTCTCGATGGTGCAGCTGTGAAAGGGGCCATTCCAAATCGTTTCAGCCTCCTGAGGGTGAAGAGGCGATGCCGTGCCATTTTCACAACTGTGGTGGTGGGAGGACCATGTTAAGTCCTCAGTGATGTGGCACACCGAGGAACTTGAAGCTCTTGACCCTCTCCACTGCAGACCCCCTTTTCCCCGTAGTCCTGCGCTGTACAGTGTCAAATTTGTATTGCGCCTCACAATCATCACACGTAATATAGTCGGCACTGCTATCATCCTCTTTTACCACGTCACCAAATCTTTCCCAAATGTTACTTTTCCTTCCTTCCTCTCTCTTTATTTTCAACTCTCCATGTCTCAGCTTGTCTTTAACTGATATGGTCCTTTTTGCCTTAGTGGATCAACGCTACATTTTTCTACCCAAGTTCCCAAAAGTATTTGGCGATTGGCGTGTATTTGGTGAGTGTACAGCTAGGCCCTAAAGCGTAGGCACTGTCAGATAAAGGTAATTCAAGAAAAAAACAACTAAATGTAGCCTATACTGAAGATACAGTGCCATCGGAAAGTATTCAGACCCCTTGACTTTTTCCACACTTTGTTAGGTCACAGCATTATTCTAAAATGAAGTTGTTTTTTCTCCTCATCAATCTACACACAATACCCCATAATGACAAAGCAAAAACAGGGTCTGAAGTGTTTGAGTAATTTATTAAAAACAACAAACTGATTTTTTTTTTTTTTTTTTTTTCCTTCTTCACCTTTATTTAACCAGGTAGGCTAGTTGAGAACAAGTTCTCATTTGCAACTGCGACCTGGCCAAGATAAAGCATAGCAGTGTGAACAGACAACAAAGTTACACATGGAGTAAGTAAACAATTAACAAGTCAATAACACAGTAGAAAAAAAAGAAAGGGGGAGTCTATATACATTGTGTGCAAAAGGCATGAGGAGGTAGGCGAATAATTACAATTTTGCAGATTAATAACACTGGAGTGATAAATGATCAGATGGTCATGTACAGGTAGAGAGAGATATTGGTGTGCAAAAGAGCAGAAAAGTAAATAAATAAAAACAGTATGGGGATGAGGTAGGAAAAATGGGTGGGCTATTTACCGATAGACTATGTACAGCTGCAGCGATCGGTTAACTGCTCAGATAGCAGATGTTTGAAGTTGGTGAGGGAGATAAAAGTCTCCAACTTCAGTGATTTTTGCAATTCGTTCCAGTCACAGGCAGCAGAGAACTGGAACGAAAGGCGGCCAAATGAGGTGTTGGCTTTAGGGATGATCAGTGAGATACACCTGCTGGAGCGCGTGCTACGGATGGGTGTTGCCATCGTGACCAGTGAACTGAGATAAGGCAGAGCTTTACCTAGCATGGACTTGTAGATGACCTGGAGCCAGTGGGTCTGGCGACGAATATGTAGCGAGGGCCAGCCGACTAGAGCATACAAGTCGCAGTGGTGGGTGGTATAAGGTGCTTTAGTGACAAAACGGATGGCACTGTGATAAACTGCATCCAGTTTGCTGAGTAGAGTGTTGGAAGCAATTTTGTAGATGACATCGCCGAAGTCGAGGATCGGTAGGATAGTCAGTTTTACTAGGGTAAGTTTGGCGGCGTGAGTGAAGGAGGCTTTGTTGCGGAATAGAAAGCCGATTCTTGATTTGATTTTCGATATGAGTCTGGAAGGAGAGTTTACAGTCTAGCCAGACACCTAGGTACTTACAGATGTCCACATATTCAAGGTCGGAACCATCCAGGGTGGTGATGCTGGTCAGGCGTGCGGGTGCAGGCAGCGAACGGTTGAAAAGCATGCATTTGGTTTTACTAGCGTTTAAGAGCAGTTGGAGGCCACAGAAGGAGTGTTGTATGGCATTGAAGCTCGTTTGGAGGTTAGATAGCACAGTGTCCAAGGACGGGCCGGAAGTATATAGAATGGTGTCGTCTGCGTAGAGGTGGATCAGGGAATCGCCCGCAGCAAGAGCAACATCATTGATACATACAGAGAAAAGAGTCGGCCCGAGGATTGAATCCTATGGCACCCCCATAGAGACTGCCAGAGGACCGGACAGCATGCCCTCCGATTTGACACACTGAACTCTGTCTGCAAAGTAATTGGTGAACCAGGCAAGGCACTCATCCGAAAAACCGAGGCTACTGAGTCTGCCGATAAGAATATGGTGATTGACAGAGTCGAAAGCCTTGGCAAGGTCGATGAAGACGGCTGCACAGTACTGTCTTTTATCGATGGCGGTTATGATGTCGTTTAGTACCTTGAGCGTGGCTGAGGTGCACCCGTGACCGGCTCGGAAACCAGATTGCACAGCGGAGATGGTACGGTGGGATTCGAGATGGTCAGTGACCTGTCACGTTTACATAACTATTCAGACCCTTTAATCAGTACTTTTTTGAAGTATCTTTGGCAGCGATTACAGCCTCGAGTCTTCTTGGGTATGACGCTACAAGATGTCACACCTGTATTTGGAGAGTTTCTCCCATTCTTCTCTGCAGATCCTCTCAAGCTCTGTCCGATTGGATTGGGAGCGTCACTGCATAGCTATTTTCACGTCTCTCCAGAGATGTCTCTGGCTTGGCTACTCAAGGACATTCAGAGACTTGTCCAGAAGCCACTCCTGCTTTGTATTGGCTGTGTGCTTAGGGTCTTTGTCCTGTTGGAAAGTGAACTTTCGCCCCCAGTCTGAGGTCCTGAGCACTCTGGAGGAGGTTTTCATCAAGGATCTCTCTGTGTCAAATCAATTGAATTTACCACAGGTGGACTACAATCAAGTTGTGTAACATTAACCGAGCTTTAGTGTTCCCCAGTAAACGCATGCTGGAAGTTACACAGACGTTTGCGCTCAGCAGATCTGAAATTTGCTCATTGGCATAAAACTTTGAGGGAACATTGGTGGGAACTGTGGGTTATGAATCAACCCGCGCATCACTATCGTACACACATACAGTAAACAGACAGCCCTCATCACTCTAATCAGGTGGCTGTACCCGGTGCCTGCTCTGGCTGGTGGCAAGCTGGTGGCTCCAAGGGTGTGTGTGTGTTTGTAGGGGGGTGGGCCCTGCAGCTGTAATGCCCAGCTACCCACCGCGCCTCCTTGGCCTGGCATCTCCCCTGACGCCTGACCCAAATATATCCAGCATTGTCAGAGGAGAGGGTGACGCCACCCCAGCAGGTGTGCCTAAGCAAATAATAAGGATGTTTCGGGGAGAAATACACATTTCCAGCCGGGTGCTAATCATAATTGGTTGGGGTCAATTCCAATTCCAACTCGTTTTTTTTCTAATCGTCTGAATTGGTAAGGATGACCCCAACCCTGGTGCTAATTGATACTAGGCCGTGTCAGAGGTGCACAGCTTTAATTCTCACTCAGTGTTTAGCAATTTGTTTACCCCCTTGACTTTCAATCAGACACTCCAGAGGTGGTTACCGCCTGGGTGACCCGGGGTGTGTTCAGCAAAGCGAATCTCCGCAGATAGAGGAGTATAGTGACTAAGTTTGTGTCACTTCCATATAGGCAATCTCTTTCTGTGCGCCCCATTCATTAAGACAAGACCAGGAGAGCTCTTAATGAGGACACCGGTGGATGGGAATATTACAAAGCTTGTGAGAACATTGTTAAAGTGAGGAAGTGCTGACTTAGTTCTACTATGGGCTACTTTATTTCTCCTACTCTGCACTCTGCTCCTCTGTGCTGAAGAGGTTTTACAGAATGTAAATCCTGTATATCAAAGGTGGTCTAGTGCTATTATCTCTGATCTTTTGAACAAGCCACGTCAACCTACTCCCTCCCTCCTTTGCTCGTCCATATTTGACCTTCTGACACCTCTTCATCAGTGGATGGAGCCCCAGAGGCGCCTGATGTATTTGGGCCTCCTTCCCTCCCTTCCTTATTGGTGTGTCTGCCAGAGCCCCCCCAGGCTTGTGTGTTGTGGTGCGTGTGGGCTGCCAGAGGGCAGACCGAGGCGGCTATTGTTCTGTTGTGTTGCCCTGGAACGGCGGATACAACGGCCGCAGCCTCAAAGGCCCTGGTAGCAAAGTAGAACAACACCGGGGTGGCTCGCATATGGGCCTGCCTGCCTAGAGGTCGGGCTGAGGGCAAGGACAAAGCAATGAGTCATATCAACAGAAGAAAGCGCTGACCACAGGAGAATGTGCTACCATCATTCCTAGACATGCATATTCATACGCACAACCTTGAATATTCAATTAAGTGTGTATATAGTACATAATTGGTATCACTCTGCAGTGCCCACCCATTTAGTTTACATATGGTAGTAGAATAGAACTGTTATGCTAGCCAATGGCAGATGGAAATGTGCTATTTAGCAACATTTGGTGCAATGTATAGATTGTGCAATGGTCCCTGGAGTCCACATCCTTCCATTCATTGTCTACATGGAATTAGGACTGCTGTCCTCTGACTTTAGTTCTAAGATGCTGATGGAAGCTATTGCTGTGTATTTGCAGACATTTTCCCCAGGATTTTAAAGGAGTTCAAATGAGGTGTGTCGTGGAAAATTACCACCAGGGACACCTGAAGTCAATATTAAATGAATCATTCTTTGTTATCAGCAAGCTGGAGAGGTTCCAACACACTTAATGCACAGTAGTACACGTTGGTCGGAGCTCTGCCGGGGCAGTTCCGTTAGGTTTCTTATATACTGCTTACACAGACAAGTTATATTTGCATGATTTACATTATTATGTGACCGACTAATAACTCACAAGGCTTCTTCTCTCCAAGCTGAGGACACGAAACTGAGATGCCCCTTTCGGATCTCAGAGCAATGTTCTGGGCGTACTGCACAAATTCCTTATACCGATGTGAGGATTCTTCCCAGGCACGATCAATCAGTCACTTGCATGAACCCAGTTGAATTGGTTATTAGAAAAGCACAAACATCACATTTTCCTTCACAGGTGTATACTATACGCCTGCATGCTTGCGCGGTATGTGCGTACATGCACTTGCGTGTACATGTGTGTTTGCACGGAATACCCCCGCTCTAAATCAGAATTGTTATGTAGAAAGACTAAGAAGGGAAATACGCCTCCTGCCTGTACTTCCCAAAGAAACAACTTAATGCCCCCCCCCCCCCATGTCCCCCCCAACTTAATGATTTTACGGTAGGGTGACGTTTTACCCCAAATTACCCTAAAATCGACCCTTGTTAAGTTCAGCCCCTCTCTCACGAATTGCGGAGTGGTAACATGCTTAAACGTGGCGCAGCTAAAAACTCCAGGTTTGAAAAGGTGCAGTTCGTGCATATTTAGAAATAGGAATGGAAAGCCTTTTTTTATAACAAAGGCCATTTTAAAATGGCTGTTTGCCCCACGATTGCATTATAAATTGTTGTGCGTTGACAGGTTGTAAGAAAGCATGTTTCTCTCCATTTGGCACTCGAAACTTGAATGCACTTTGAGAGGAATATTTGTTGCATAGAACACACAACAACATCGGACTGGGCAAATAGATCAACCATTCTGCTATAGGGTGTCTGGTTCTATTCATTACTCATTTTGTTTGCAGAGGAAAAGTAAATGTGGACTGTTCTAGCATCTATAAAGTGCGTCTCGGCAGAAATACTTTCTCATGTTCCATATATTTCGGGCACGGCGGCAATGATTTTGCGTCACCACAGCTAAATGAGTGTACTTATTTCCCCTCACCTCTCTGCAGTGTTAAATATTTAAAGGTCTGCCTTCACACTGCATTGGGCAGCACTAGCGCTGAGCGCTAACTGGCCCGTGAGTACGGGGATCTAACGCTACAGAGGAAATTAGTGAGTCTACTCTGACTGGATTTCTGTAGTCATGAGATGGAAAAATATGTACAAAGGAATACTTACACAGGAATATGTACACAGGAATATGTACACACACGCACATACGCCCGCATGCTCTAGACAGAGGTACATGGAATCCAGGTCAGTGTGTTTAATATAAGGGCGAGGCTGCCCTTTCAGGGCAGGCATACCTTAGAACAGGAGATAAATCCACCGAAGATGAGTTACTTCCTAAAGCTTACTGTATGCTTCCCATTCTAAACAGTTTGCTTGTACTGTATAATTATTATGACCATTTTCTGACATCTTAGTCTTTGGCAATTTTTTTTATTTGGGCTGTTCGTGCACCAATTTTTGAAGTTCAATAGACAGTCTACGCCCCGTCGTCGTTGATTGGTCAACAGTACTACTCCTAGTAGGAATGGGAACATATTTGTTGTCATTAAACCAGGGACAACTAGTTTTCATTCACATTTTTTCACTCGAAATACAGCAAATATCTTAGCTAGATGTTTCTAAAAAATATATTTTTAAAGACCTTGGCAAAAATGTGTCGGATTACTTGATTTATCTTAGATTCATTCTGACTATTTTGAGGAAGTGTTTCTGGCTAAGGTGGCTTGTTTTCCAATCGATGGTCTTTAGGGAGTATGAGAGCACAGACAGTCGCCTAACCGAGTTCTGATAGGAGCAAACTGAATCTATGCATGCGAACGCCTTAACACACACAAACACACACAGGCAAGAAATATTATTCCTAGATGTTTCCACTTCACAACAGCATTTACAGTTGACCGGGGCAGCTCTAGCAAGGCAGACATTTTTACGAACTGATTTGTTGCAAAAGTGGCATCTTATGACAGTGCCTCGTTGAATGTCACTGCCAATTTTTGTCTATGGAGATTGCATGGTTGTGTGCTCGATTTTTCCACACCTGTCAGCTGAATCCACTAATTTGAAGTTTTTTTTGTGTGTGTATGTATACAGTGCATTTTGAAAGTATTCACACCACTTGACTTTTCCCACATTTTGTTACCTTATGTTCTTATTCTAAAATAGATTTAATAATTGTATCCTCTCAATCTACACACAATCCCCCATAATGACAAAGCGAAAAAAACATGTATTTTTTTACATTAAAAAAAATCTGAAATCACATTTACATAAGTATTCAGAACCTTAGCACTTTGTTGAAGCACCTTTGGCAGCGATTACAGCCTCGAGTCTTCTTGGGTCTGACGCTTTATGCTTGGCACACCTGTATTTGGGGTTTCTCCCATTCACTCAAACAGAAATACCTTATTTGCATAAGTATTTAAACCCTTTGCTATTAGACTTGAAAATGAGTGTCTGTGCATCCTGTTTCCATTGATCTTGATGTTTCTACAACTTGGTTAGAGTCCACCTGTGGTAAATTCAATTGATTGGACATGATTTAGAAAGGAACACACTTGTCTATCTATATAAGGTCCCACAGTTGATAGTGCATGTCAGAGGAAAAACCAAGCCATGAGGTCGATTGTCCGTAGAGCTCCGAGACAGGGTTGTGTCTCGGCACAGATCTAGGGAAGGGTACCAAAACATTTCTGCAGTATTGAATGTCCCCAAGAACACAGTGGCCACCATCATTCTTAAATGGAAGAAGTTTGGAATCACCAAGATTCTTCTTATAGCTGGCCACCTGGCCAAACTGAACACTAGGGGGAGAAAGCCCTTGGTCAGGGAGGTGACCAAGAACCCCAAAGGACTCAAAGGACTCAAGACCATGAGAAACAAGATTCTCTGGTCTGATGAAACCAAGATTGAACTCATTGGCCTGAATGCCAAGCGTTAGGTCTGGAGGTAACCTGGCACCATACCTAAGGTGAAGCATGTTGGTGGCAGCATCATGCTGTGGGGATGTTTTTCTGCGGCAGGGACTGGGAGACTAGTCAGGATCAAGGGAAAGATGAACAGAGCAAAGTACAAGCGGTACCAGAGATACTTGATGAAAACCTGCTCCAGAGCGCTCAGGACCTCGGATTGGGGCGAAGGTTCACCTTCCAACAGGACAACGACCCTAAACACACAGCCAAGACAACGCAGGAGTGGCTTCGGGACAAGTCTCAATGTCCTTGAGTGGCCAAAGCAAAGCCTGCACATCTCTGGAGAGATCTGAAAATAGCTGAGGATCTGCAGAGAAGAATGGGAGAAACTCCCCAAATACACATATGCCACATATGCCAAGCTTGAGGCATCATACCCAAGAAGACTCGAGGCTGTAATCGCTGCCAAAGGTGCTTAAACAAAGTACTGAGTAAAGGTTCTGAATAATTATGTAGATGTGATATTTCAGTTTTTTTTTTCTACAGTACCAGTCAAACATTTGGACACACCTACACACAATACTCTTAATGACAAAGCAAAAACAGTTTTTCCAAAATTTTTGCAGATGTACACTACCAGTCAAGTTTGGACACACCAACCCCATCTTGTCACAACACAACTGATTGGCTCAAATGCATTAAGGAAAGAAATTCCACAAATTGACTTTTAAAAAGGCACACCTGTTAATTGAAATGCATTCCAGGTGATGACCTCATGAAGTTGGTTGAGAGATTGCAAAGCTGGCAAGGCAAAGGGTGGCTACTTTGAAGAATATAAAAAATATTTTGATTTGTTTAACCCTTTTTTTGGTTCCTACATGTGTTATTTCATCATTTTAATGTCTTCACTATTATTCTACAATGTGACTAACCACCTGGATTCGGACTTTTGTAGCAACATTTAGAATTTGTTTTTACATTCGATAAAATTACTCGGCGCTATAAAATGGTAGATCATACACAACATTTTTGAGGGGGCACAATGTTTTTAGGTATCAAAAGTTAAAATATAAACCATTT